>NC_086444.1:483796763-484396763 GCF_028390025.1 Pseudophryne corroboree
GGTCCATACACACACACACACACACACACACACACTGACACTATACAGGGGTCCATACACACACACACACACACACACACACACACACACACACTGACACTATACAGGGGTCCATACATACACACACACACACACACACACACACACACACACTGACACTATACAGGGGTCCATACATACACACACACACACACACACACACACACACACACACACACACACACACACTATACAGGGTCCTTTATATACAATCTTAGGGGGGCACATCTAATATAATAATGCAGCACTGTTGGACACTGGAGAGAAGGACTCTCCTACCGGAATTAGTAGCAGGGCTGATCATGCTCTGCCTCCATTGCTGCTGTGATCCAGGGCCGGTTGTTGCGGGTGCCGGCAGGTGGAGGGAAATTGTGCGGTGATCATGTGTGCCGGCAGGGGTGGAGAGGGTGCGCGGTGGACATGTGTGCCGGCAGGGAAGAGCGGTGCGCAGTGACCATGTGTGGGAGGAGGTGCGGTGAACATGTACGCTGGAGGGGGAGAGGGGTGCGCGGTTATAATGTGTGCTGGCGGGGGAAGGGGGTCGTGCGCGTCACCCCCTCACATGCTGTACGGACGGTGCGTGTACCTGCTGCAGTCAGACACTCAGACTCAGTAGACTGCATCGGCCGCCCGGGAGGGAAATGTGATGTCTGCTGCTGATTGGGAGCCAGGAGCCGCGACCCGCCCGCTGCCCACTGACGACTGACGACTGCACGCACTCGCCAGCTCCAGCCTCCAGGTCATGTGTGCCTTCCCCTCCGGACCGCGGCGGGATCCTCCTGATGGCGTGGTGTGGTGCGGCGCAGCAGACGCTCGGCTCTTCTGCAAACTCTTGATTGGTAAGCCCCGCCCCCTGGCAGAAGTTGGCAAGGCTAAATACGATAGTGACCCACCGGTGGAACCACCGGTTCCCCGGCAGGCCAGTCCGAGCCTGATTATAATTCATTTTCATAAACATCATCTTCTCCACATTTTCTGGAAGTAACCTCCTACGCTGATCGCTGACAAGGTTACTGGCTGCACTAAACACTCTTTCGGAGTACACACTGGAGGATGGGGCAACTTAGGTAAAATAAAGCCAGTTTGTGCAAGGGCCTCCAAATTGCCTCTTTTTCCTGCCAGTATACGTACGGACTGTCTGACATACCTACTTGGATGCTGTCACTCATATAATCCTCAACCATTCTTTCAATGGTGACAGAATCATATGCAGTGACAGTAGACGACATGTCAGTAATCGTTGGCAGGTCCTTCAGTCCGGACCAGATGTCAGCTATCGCTCCTGACTGCCCTGCATCATCGCCAGCGGGTGGTTTTGGAAATGTTATCCTTTTCCTGGCAGCTCCAGTGGCGTGAGAAAATGAAGGAGGAGCTGTTGGCGGGTCACGTTCTGCTTGACTTGACAATTGTCTCACCAGCAGGTCTTTGAACATCTGCAGACTTGTGTCTGCCGGAAAGAGAGATACAACATAGGCTTTAAACCTGGGATCGAGCACGGTGGCCAAAATGTAGTGCTCTGATTTCAACAGATTGACCACCCATGAATCCTGGTTAAGCAAATAAAGGGCTCCATCCACAAGACCCACATGCCTAGCGGAATTGCTCTGTTTTAGCTCCTCCTTCAATCTCTCCAGCTGCTTCTGCAAAAGCCTGATGAGGGGAATGACCTGACTCAGGCTGGCAGTGTCTGAACTGACTTCATGTGTGGCAAGTTCATAGGGTTGCAGAACCTTGCACAACGTTGAAATCATTCTCCACTGCGCTTGAGTCAGGTGCATTCCCCCTCCTTTGCCTATATCGTAGGCAGATGTATGTGCTTGAATGGCCTTTTGCTGCTCCTCCATCCTCTGAAGCATACAGATAGTTGAATTCCACCTCGTTACCACCTCTTGCTTCAGCTGATGGCAGGGCATGTTCAGGAGTGTTTGCTGGTGCTCCAGTCTTCTACACGCAGTGGCTGAATGCCGAAAGTTGCCGGCAATTCTTCGGGCCACTGACTGCATCTCTTGCACGCCCCTGTTGTTTTAAAAAAAAATTCTGCACCACCAAATTCATTGCATGTGCAAAACATGGGACATGCTGGAATTTGCCCACATGTAATGCACGCACAATATTGGTGGCGTTGTCAAATATAACAAATCCCCAGGAGAGTCCAATTGGGGTAAGCCAATCTGCGATGATGTTCCTCAGTTTCCATAAGAGGTTGTCAGCTGTGTGCCTCTTATGGAAAGCGGTGATACAAAGCGTAGCCTGCCTAGGAACGAGTTGGCGTTTGCGAGATGCTGCTACTGGTGCCGCTGCTGCTGTTGTTGCTGCGGGAGGCAATACATCTACCCAGTGGGCTGTCACAGTCATATAGTCCTTAGTCTGCCCTGCTCCACTTGTCCGTGGTTAAGTGGACATTGGGTACAACTGCATTTTTTAGGACACAGGTGACTCTTTTTCTGACGTCTGAGTACATTCTCGGTATCGCCTGCCTAGAGAAGTGGAACCTAGATGGTATTTGGTACCGGGGACACACTACCTCAAGCAATTCTCTAAGTCACTGTGAACTAACGGCGGATACCGGATGCACGTCTACCACCAACATAGTTGTCAAGGCCTGAGTTCCGCTTTGCAACAGGATGACTGCTGTGATTTTTCATCTTCCTCGCAAAGGACTGTTGGACAGTCAATTGCTTACTGGAAGTTGTACAAGTGGTCTTCCGACTTCCCCTCTGGGATGACGATCGACTCCCAGCAGCAACAACAGCAGCGCCAGCAGCAGTAGGCGTTACACTCAAGGATCGATCGGAGGAATCCCAGTTAGGAGAGGACTCGTCAGACTTGCCGGTGACATGGCCTGCAGTACTATTGGCGTTCCTGTCTAAGGAGGAAATTGACACTGAGGGAGTTGGTGGTGTGGTTTGAAGGAGCTTGGGTACAAGAGGAAGAAGGGATTTAGTTGTCAGTGGACTGCTTCCACTGTCACTCAAAGTTTTTGAACTTGTCAATGACTTCTGATGAATGCGCTCCAGGTGACGTATAAGGGAGGATGTTCCTAGGTGGTTAACTCCTTACCCCTACTTATTACAGCTTGACAAAGGCAACACATGGCTTGACACCAGTTGTCCGCATTTCTGTTTAAATAATTCCACACCGAAGAGGTGATTTTTTTTGTATTTTGACCAGGCAAGTCAATGGCCTTATTCATCCCATGGACAACAGGTGTCTCCCCGGGTGCCTGACTTAAACAAACCACCTTTCCATCAGAATCCTCCTTGTCAGTTTCCTCCTCAGTGCCAGCAACACACATATCCTCATCCTGGTGTACTTCAACAGTGACATCTTCAATTTGAATATCAGGAACTGGACTGTGGGTGATGGTGGAAGGAGCCACCTCTTCCGTCCAGTGTTGGGAAGGTCAGGCATCGCAACCGACACAATTGTACTCTCCTGGGGGATTTGTGATTTAGAAGAATGCACAGTTCTTTGCTGGGCTTTTGCCAGCTTAGCTCTTTCCATTTTTCTAGCAGGAGGATGAGTGCTTCCATCCTCATGTGAAGCTGAACCACTAGCCATGAACATAGGGCAGGGCCTCAGCCGTTCCTTGCCACTCGTGTCGTAAATGGCATATTGCCAAGTTTACGCTTCTCTTCAGACGCTTTTAATTTAGAATTTTGGGTAATTTTACTGAACTTTTGTCTTTGGGATTTACATGCTCTCTACTATGACATTGGGCATCGGCTTTGGCAGACGATGTTGATGGCATTTCATCATCTCTGCCATGACTAGTGGCAGCAGCTTCAGCACTAGGTGGAAGTGGATCTTTATCTTTCCCTATTTTACCATCCACATTTTTGTTCTCCATTTTTTTATGTGTGGATTTATATGCCAGTAATATATCTGGAATTAGATGGCAGTAATGTCTGGAATTAGATACCACTAGATAGATACCAGATACCACTGTGACTGGAATGATGATGACCTATGCACAGTGACAGGACACTACCAAAGCACCCTACAGCAGCAAGATGCAGTACAAGACACTGGACTTTAAGTCACCACAATGTAGCACTGATACTGAGCACAGATACTGAACACTGTTCTGGATAATAAAACTGGCATGGAGCAGCAAAATACAGCAATGGACTACTGTACTGTACTACTATATACTGGTCAGTGGTCACCACAATGCAGCAATGATAATAATGGGCACAGATACTGAGCACTGTTCTGGATAATAGAACTGACATGGGGCAGCAAAATACAGCAATGGACTGCTGTACTTTACTACTATATACTGGTCAGTGGTCACCACAATGCAGCAATGATAATAAATGAGCACAGAAACTGAGCACTGTTCTGGATAATAGAACTGACATGGGGCAGCAAAATACAGCACTGGACTACTGTACTGTACTACTATATACTGGTCAGTGGTCACCACAATGCAGCAATGATAATAAATGAGCACAGATACTGAGCACTATTCAGGATAATAGAACTGACATGGGGCAGCAAAATACAGCACTGGACTACTGTACTACTATATACTGGTCAGTGGTCACCACAATGCAGCAATGATAATAATGAGCACAGATACTGAGCACTGTTCTGGATAATAGAACTGACACAGGGCAACAAAATACAGCACTGGACTACTGTACTGTTCTACTATATACTGGTCAGTGGTCACCACAATGCAGCAATGATAATAATGAGCAGAGATACTGAGCACTGTTCTGGATAATAGAACTGACATGAGGCAGCAAAATACAGCACTGGACTACTATACTACTATATACTGGTCAGTGGTCATCACAATGTAGCAATGATAATAATGAGCACAGATACTGAGCACTGTTCTGGATAATAGAACTGACACGGGGCAGCAAAATACAGCAATGGACTACTGTACTGTACTACTATATACTGGTCAGTGGTCACCACAATGCAGCAATGATAATAATGAGCACAGATACTGAGCACTTTTCTGGATAATAGAACTGACACGGGGCAGCAAAATACAGCAATGGACTACTGTACTGTACTACTATATACTGGTCAGTGGTCACCACAATGCAGCAATGATAATAAATGAACACAGATACTGAGCACTATTCAGGATAATAGAACTGACATGGGGCAGCAAAATAAAGCACTGGACTACTGTACTGTACTACTATATACTGGTCAGTGGTCAGCACAATGCAGCAATGATAATAATGAGCACAGATACTGAGCACTATTCAGGATAATAGAACGGACACAGGGCAGCAAAATACAGCACTGGACTACTGTACTGTACTACTATATACTGGTCAGTGGTCACCACAATGCAGCAATGATAATAAATGAGCACAGACACTGAGCACTGTTCTGGATAATAGAACTGACATGGGGCAGCAAAATACAGTAATGGACTACTGTACTGTACTACTATATACTGGTCAGTGGTCACCAAAATGCAGCAATGATAATAAATGAGCGCAGATACTGAGCACTTTTCTGGATAATAGAACTGACACGGGGCAGCAAAATACAGCAATGGACTACTGTACTGTACTACTATATACTGGTCAGTGGTCACCACAATGCAGCAATGATAATAAATGAACACAGATACTGAGCACTATTCAGGATAATAGAACTGACATGGGGCAGCAAAATAAAGCACTGGACTACTGTACTGTACTACTATATACTGGTCAGTGGTCAGCACAATGCAGCAATGATAATAATGAGCACAGATACTGAGCACTGTTCTGGATAATAGAACTGACATGGGGCAGCAAAATACAGCAATGGACTACTGTACTGTACTACTATATACTGGTCAGTGGTCACCACAATGCAGCAATGATAATAAATGAGCACAGATACTGAGCACTATTCAGGATAATAGAACGGACACAGGGCAGCAAAATACAGCACTGGACTACTGTACTGTACTACTATATACTGGTCAGTGGTCACCACAATGCAGCAATGATAATAAATGAGCACAGACACTGAGCACTGTACTGGATAATAGAACTGACATGGGGCAGCAAAATACAGTAATGGACTACTGTACTGTACTACTATATACTGGTCAGTGGTCACCAAAATGCAGCAATGATAATAAATGAGCGCAGATACTGAGCACTGTTCAGTATAATAGAACTGACACGGGCCAGCAAAATACAGCAACAGACTACTGTACTGTACTGTACTGTACTACTATATATATACTGGTCACCACAATGCAGCACTGATACTGAGCACAGATATTGAGATGAGATTTCGCTGATATTGGGCTATTCAGGCAGAGAACGTAGCCACGTCCTCTCGCTATCTCGACAATGCACGAGTGAAAATGGCGGCGACGGGCGGCTCTTTATATGGAATCCGAATCTCGCGTGTTAGGCGGGAAGAACTGAGGCTGCCTCGGACCCATGTAAACCACGTGAAGTTCGGGGGGGTTCATATCTCGCCGAACCGAACCCGCTCATCTCTAGATCCTAATATATATATATATATATATATATATATATATACATATATATATACTAGAGATGTCGGCGGGCACTTTTCGTGTTTTGTGTTTTGGCTCTAATTCCCCGCTCATGTTTTGGTTTTGTATTGGTTTTGCCAAAACCACCCTTTCATGTTTTAGTTTTGGTTTTAGATCTGGATGATTTCTGAAAAAAACATAAAAATGGCTAAAATCACAGAATTTGGTGGTAATTTTTATCCTACGGTATTATTAACCTCAATAACATTAATTTCCACTCATTTCCAGTCTATTCTGAACACCTCACACCTCACAATATTTAGGCCAAAAGGTTGCACCAAGGTGGCTGTATGACTAAGCTAAGCGACACAAGTGTGCGGCACAAACACCTGGCCCATCTACATGTGGCACTGCAGTGTCAGACAGGATTGCAGATTTAAAAAATAGGCCCCAAACAGCTCATGATGCAAAGACGAAAAAGAGGTGCACCGAGATTGCTGTATGACTAAGCTAAGCGACACAAGTGTGCGGCACAAACACCTGGCCCATCTAGGAGTGGCACTGCAATGTCAGACAGGATGGCAGATTTAAAAAGTAGACCCCAAACAGCACATGATGCAAAGAAGTAAAATAAGTCCCCCGAGGTTGCTGTATGACTAAGCTAAGCGACACAACCGCCTGGCCCATCTAGTAGTGGCATGTAGTGGCTGAATGTCGAAAGTGGCCCGCAATTTTTCAGTCCACTGACAGCATCTCCTGCATACCCCTGTCATTTTTCAAAAATTCTGCAATTAGTGGACTTATACGGCAGTACACCTGGACTAATACAGTAGTACCCCTGGACTTATACGGCAGTGTCAGACAGGATGGCACTTTAAAAACCATGCCCCCAAACAGCACATGATGCAAAGATGAAAAAGAGGTGCACCAAGGTTGCTGTATTACTAAGCTAAGCGACACAAGTGTGCGGCACAAACACCTGGCCCATCAAGGAGTGGCACTGCAGTGTCAGACAGGAGTGCAGATATCTAAAAAGACCCCAAACAGCACATGATGCAAAAATGTAAAAGAGGTGCAATGAGGTAGCTGTATGACTAAGCTAAGCGACACAAAAAATTGGCCCATCTAGGAGTGGTATTGCAGTGTCAGATAGGATGGCACTTAAAAAAAATAGTACCCAAACAGCACATCATGCCAAGAAGTAAAATAGGGCAATGAGGTAGCTGTATGACTAAGCTAAGCGACACAAGTGTGCGGCACAAACACCTGGCCCATCTAGGGTTGGCACTGCTGTCCCACTGCACTAATGGCAGATACCGTACGCATGTCTAGCACCAGCATAGTTGTTAGGGCCTCAGTAATACACTTTGCAACAGGATATATATATATATATATATATATGGCAGTATCACTGGAATATATGGCAGTACCACTGGACATATAGGTCAGGATCACTGGAATTCTATGGCAGTATCACTGGAATTATACTGCAGGATCACTAGATTTATACGCCAGTACCACTGGAATTATACGGCAGGATCACTGGAATTATGCGGCAGGATAACTGGAATTATACGGTAGGATCACTGGACATATACGGCAGTATCAATGGACATATACGGCAGTATCACTGGACATATACGGCAGTATCACTGGACTGGATTTATATGCCAGTACCACTGGAATTATACGGCAGGATCACTGGATTTATACGCCAGTACCACTGGAATTATACGGTAGGATCACTGGAATTATACGGCAGAACCGCTGGACATATACGGCAGTATCAATGGACATATATGGCAGTATCACTGGAATTATACGGCAGTATCACTGGACTGGACATATACGCCAGTACCACTGGAATTATATGGCAGGATCACTGGAATCATACGGCAAGATCACTGGAATTATACGGCAGGATCACTGGAATTATACGGCAGTACCGCTTGACATATACGCAGTATCAATGGATATATACGGCAGTATCGACGGACATATACAACAGTATCACTGGACATATACGGCAGTATCACTGGACTGGATTTATATGCCAGTACCACTGGAATTATACGGCAGGATCACTGGAATTATACGGCAGGATCACTGGAATTATACGGCAGGATCACTGGACATATACGGCAGTATCAATGGACATATATGGCAGTATCACTGGACATATACGGCAGTACCACTGGAATTATACGGCAGGATCACTGGATTTATACGCCAGTACCACTGGAATTATATGACAGGATCACTGGAATTATATGGCAGGATCACTGGAATTATACGGCAGTACAGCTGGACATATACGTCAGTATCAATGGACATATACGGCAGTATCACTGGACATATATGGCAGTATCACTGGACTAGATTTATACGCCAGTACCACTGGAATTAAACAGCAGGGTAACTGGAATTATACGTCAGGATCACTGGAATTATACGGCAGGATAACTGTAATTATATGGCAGTACCGCTGGACATATACGGCAGTATCAATGGACATATATGGCAGTGTCAATGGACATATACGGCAGTATCACTGGACATATATGGCAGTATCAATGGACATATACGACAGTATCACTGGACATATACGGCGGTACCGCTGGACATATACAGCAGCACAGGAACACCACCACTGGACTGATGCAGGACAACACAGCACCACTGCAATGGACTGGACTTATACAGCAGCACTGGACATATGGCAGGAGAGGACACCACCACTGTGACTGAACTGATGCAGCACAATACACCACTGAACTGATGCAGCACAACACAGCATCACTGGACTGGACTTACAGTATACAGCAGCACTAGACATATGGCAGCAGAGGACACAACCACCGTGACTGGACTGATGAAGCACAAGACACTAACACTGAACTGATGTAGGACACTGAGGACGGAGACACATCCTCTCTCTACACTCTCCAATGCCGGAGTGAAAATGGCGGGGACGCGCGGCTCCTTATATGGAAATCAAACCCCGCGAGAATCCGACAGCGGGATGATGACGTTTTGCCTCGTTCTGGTTTCCGAGTCAGGCAGGAAAACCCGAGCCGGACTCAGAGCCGGGCTCGGGTAGTGAAGTTCGCTCATCTCTACTATATACAGTGCATCCAGAAAGTATTCACAGCGATTCACTTTTTCCACATTTTGTTATGTTATAGCCTTAATCCAAACTGGAATAAATTCATAATTTTTCCCCTCAAAATTCTACACACAATACCCCATAATGACAACGTGAAAAAAGTTTTCTTTAGATTTTTGCAAAGTTAATAAAAATAAATAACAAAGAAATCACATGTACATAAGTATTCACAACCTTTGCTCAATACTTTGGTGATGCACATTTGGCAGCAATTATTTATTTATTATTACCAGTTTTTTAAATAGTGCACACATATTCCGCAGCCCTTTACAGAGAATAATTGTCCATTCACATCAGTCCCTGCCCCAGTGGAGCTTACAATCTATGTTCCCTACCACATGTACACGCACACACATTCAGACTATGGTTAATTTTGTTGGGTGCCAAATAACCTACCAGTATATTTTTGGTTTGTGGGAGGAAACTGGAGTACCCGGAGGAAACCCACTCAAGTACGGGGAGAATATACAAACTCCACACAGTTAGGGCCATGGTGAGAATTGAACCCATGACCTCAGTGCTGTGAGACAGTAATGCTAACTATTACATCATCAGTACTGCCTCAAGTCTTTTTGAATATGCTGCCAAAAGCTTGGCACACCTACAGTATCTTTGGGCTGTTTTGCCCATTCCTCTTTGCAGCACCTCTCAAGCTCCATTAGGTTGGATGGGAAGCGTTGGTGCACAGCCATTTTCAGATCTTTCCAGAGATTTTCAATCTGATTCAAGTATGGGCTCTGGTTGGGCCACTCAAAGACATTAACAGAGTTGTCCAAGCCACTCCTTTGATATCTTGGCTGTGTGCTTAGGGTCGTTGTCCTGCTGAAAGATGAACAGTCGCCCCAGTCTGAGGTCAAGAGCACTCTCTGGAGCAGGTTTTCATCCAGGATGTCTCCCAGTTCCTGCCACTTAAAAACATCCCCACAGCAAGATGCTGCCACCAGCATGCTTCACTGTAGGGATGGTATTGGCCTGGTGATGAGTGGTGCCTGGTTTCCTCCAAACATGATGCCTGGCATTCACGCAAAAGAGTTCAATCTTTGTCTCATCAGACCAGAGAAGTTTGTTTCTCATGGTCTGAGAGTCCTTCAGGTGCATTTTGGCAAGCTCCAGGTGGGTTGCCATGTGCTTTCGTCTGGCCACTCTACGATACAGGCCTGATTGGTGGATTGCTGCAGAGATGGTTGTCCTTCTGGAAGGCTCTCCTCTCTCTACAGAGGAATGCTGTAGTTCTGACAGAGTGACCATCGGGTTCTTGGTCACCTTCCTGACTAGGGCCCTTCTCCCCCGATCGCTCAGTTTAGACGGCTGGCCAGCTCTAGGAAGAGTCCTGGTGGTTCTGAACTTCTTCCATTTATGGATGATGGAGGCCACTGTGCTTATTGGGACCTTCAAGCAGCAGATATTTTTTGTACCCTTCCCCAGATTTGTGCCTCGAGACAATCCTGTCTCGGAGGTCTACAGACAATTCCTTTTACTTCATGCTTGGTTTGTGTTCAGACATGCACTGTCAAGTGTGGGACCTTATTAAGACAGGTGTGTGCCTTTCCAAATCATGTCCAATCAACTGAATTTACCACAGGTGGACTCCAGTTAAGCTATAGGAACACCTCAAGGATGATCAGTGGAAACAGGATGCATCTGAGCTCAAATTTGTGCTTCATGGCAAAGGCTGTGAATACTTAAATTTGTGTTTCATGGCAAAGGCTGTGAATACATATGTACATGTGATTTCTTCATTTTTATTTTTAATAAATTAGCAAAAATCTCAAAGAAACTCTTTTCACGTTGTCATTATGGGGTATTTTGTGTAGAATTTTGAGGGGGGGAAAAATAATTTAGTCCATTTTGGAATAAGGCTGTAACATAACAAAATGTGAAGCGCTGTGAATACTTTCTAGATGCACTGTATATATATTTATACCATACTTGCCTACCTGACCCTCTCCATGAGGGGAGAAAATGCTCTGTTCCTGGACTTTTCTGGTAATGTATGATTGCCATCACCTGTGGTGAGCTAGTTAATTGATAAGAAAGGTGTTTCACCACAGGTGATGGCAATCATACATTACCAGGAAAGTCCAGGAACAGAGTATTTTCTCCCTCATGGAGAGGGTCAGGTAGGCAAGTATGATTTATACACATATAAATATGTATATCTCTCCTTCATCCCCCATAAACACCACAGCCTGTGTCTCCCTCTCTCCTTCCTCCTTCACATCCCAGTTTGTCTCATCCCAGTAACTCCATGCTGCATTCCTAGCTCCCCCACC
This sequence comes from Pseudophryne corroboree, assembly GCF_028390025.1. Taxonomy (NCBI): domain Eukaryota; kingdom Metazoa; phylum Chordata; class Amphibia; order Anura; family Myobatrachidae; genus Pseudophryne; species Pseudophryne corroboree. The sequence continues at coordinate 483,808,720 of NC_086444.1, forward strand.
TCATGTCTCGTAACTGCCTGCAACAGAGCTGGACCTGGAAGAGCGGGGGCACACTTGCCCCGTGCAGTCACTGTACGTGAGAGGCTTCTGTCACTCTGAGGTTGTGCCCACACCGCCTACAGCTCGCTGCTCTATTTGGGCAAGGCAGCTCACATCCCTGCCGGGCACAAAGTGGTGTATCCTTGGGGCCCCTCTGATCCTTGGGGCCCTGTACAGGTGTCCTCCTTTAACGCCCCCTGTCGCCGACCCTGATGATATCTAGGAATGGGCCACATAAAGTATATATAAAGAATGGCATTATACTGCCACTCTAATAATATTCAGCAAGTATTATGAGCCCTAAAACCTACAGTCTATTGAGTCCATTCAAACCGACTGATAAGTCCTATAAGAATATTGAGAACATTTACAGAGTCACTTAAATCTAATCCATTCATATTTGCTGAGAGACTCCGGTTTCATAGACACTGACCGCACCATGCAATTAGACATACTTGCCTACCTGACCCTCTCCATGAGGGAGAAAATGCTCTGTCCCTGGACTTTCCTGGTAATGTATGATTGCCATCACCTGTGGTGAAACACCTTTCTTATCAATTAACTAGCTCAGAGTAACTGCAGAGTAACATGTATAAGTGGCTTTACTGTGACATAACGTGTATAAGGGGCTCTCCTGTATGGCGTAACGTGTATAAACTATGTGGTGAATAACGGACAGTACTGTGTGGTGTAATCTGAATTGGTACTATTCTGTAGCCACGCCCCTCACCCATGAAGCCATGTCCCTTTTTTGAACATGGTGGGGCACCCAAAGGAAACGTTCGCACTGAGCTCCGCAAGGTCTATAACTGGTCCTGTTACCAATATTGGATTTTTAAATATTTTTTCTTTTCAAATGTAACATGCACTGAATTCAGGAAAAAGAAAGCAAAGAAAAGTGACCTTTGTTGGGAGCACTCGCTCTTGGAAACAGTTATGATTTGAATAGTAAGTGATAATGTAAATGTGAGATAATTAAAACGTAACCTTTAATAATCTTTAAGTAAGATATGAGTACACCAACAAAATTTATTTGTTTAAAATGTGGTTAGGCAATGTAAACCACCAACTTGAAACTAAGACTGTGAATATATAGATGAAAAAATATATATAAGGCAGTAATACTAGGCCCTCCAGGCATTAATTGATGAGGTTAGTGCAATAACCGATGTAGTGCCGTCAAAAAACCTACAACACCTGGTATTCCTTAGTGGTCAACCACCTAAGTACTGACCAGGCCCAACACCGTATTGCTTCCAAGATCAGACGAGATTGGGCATGCGCGGTGTGGTATGGTAGTAGATTTTGAATTGATAAGGCAAAAAGACTACAGCTGGTATGCAGCTATTAGACAAACCATAAACCTGGTTATTAAAATGAACACATGGTCTCTTGATAGAGAAACATATGTTTGACCGTCATTGCACCATATTGTAGCCCAAATGTATAGGTATACGGAGGTTTAAATCATGTGGTCAAAAAGTTTTGCCAACAGGAACCGCCTGTATATTGCTTTATGTGCTGTGCCGCATCATTAGGAGTGGGTTTTTGTTGGGTAAGGCAGATATGCAAACCCTTGTTGTACTGAGGACATGCCAAAGTGTCTGTTATGGGGTCCAGGAGAGAACTGACTCAGTTGCTAACTGGATCACCCTGTTCGGTATTAAGTGAGAAAAAGGTTATTAATAACAGTCATATTAGTTAACATCAAAACATAAATGTGTTTGAAGTAATATAATATAATTGAAGCTGAAACTGAAGTAATCTAGGACTTTCCACTTTTTTGTCCCTCTATGCCATCACAAACAGTATAGGGCAGGGAATGGAAGTGAGCCAAAGATACAAATTTATCAGCTTAAAAGACAGACTTGGGAAGTGTATAAGATGGATAGGAAATATATCTTGAGAGACACAATCTCTATTATCCACAAGAGGCTAACTAACACAATAGTGCCTGAAATACCAAGTATGTGTCTTTATAACAATATTATTGAGCCAATATGCTTTCAATGAAAAATAATTTTTGCATGTATCCACAGTATATCAAAAGTGTATAAATCTTAATTTTTATCATAAATTCATGCCAGGTATCATTTATGTTATAATTGCCAGGGTATACACAACAGTTTTTTTGTCTGTATTAGAACCTGCATGAAAAGATAAAACAAGGATAATACCTATAATATAATTGCCAGTACCCTAATCAGTAGCCGATTGCTCCTGATTGTATTATATCAGTCACATGAGGACACAAATTGTAACAGATAACCATGTGTTTTTTGAAACACCTAAAGCACCTGAAAAGCAATAGTTTCCATATATAATAGATAATGCCTTTAGTGAATGGCACAATTTTGCCGGAAAAGACCAATGCACTTAGTGTTAAAATTACATCTGTGCGTGGCTGGAGAATGGGAGACACATAATGTGCAAGATAGGAGAGAATACTTGTAAACAAACGGTATGTTTCTCCTGCTCCCTGTATGCCGCTGACCACCCGGCTTCATCAGCTGTGCGTCTATGCGGCTCGCCTGGTCTCCTCTCCTGCCGGTCTCCTCTCCTGCTGGTCTCTGGAACAATTATGTGAAATTAACAGGTGTAGCCAATGAGTGGCTACCCGCTTAGATTTAAGCTAGGTCCGGACACCTCATGTTCACGCTACCCGTGAACAAGCAACTGTGAAACGTACGTCGGGGAGGTGGACGCGGTCACGGTGAGTGCGCTCACGTGACCAGAGACCGGCAGGAGAGGATACCAGGCGAGCCGCATAGATGCACAGCTGATGAAGCCGGGTGGTCAGCGGCATACAGGGAGCAGGAGAAACATACCGTTTGTTTACAAGTATTCTCTCCTATCTTGCACATTATGTGTCTCCCATTCTCCAGCCACGCACAGATGTAATTTTAACACTAAGTGCATTGGTCTTTTCCGGCAAAATTGTGCCATTCACTAAAGGCATTATCTATTATATATGGAAACTATTGCTTTTCAGGTGCTTTAGGTGTTTCAAAAAACACATGGTTATCTGTTACAATTTGTGTCCTCATGTGACTGATATAATACAATCAGGAGCAATCGGCTACTGATTAGGGTACTGGCAATTATATTATAGGTATTATCCTTGTTTTATCTTTTCATGCAGGTTCTAATACAGACAAAAAAACTGTTGTGTATACCCTGGCAATTATAACATAAATGATACCTGGCATGAATTTATGATAAAAATTAAGATTTATACACTTTTGATATACTGTGGATACATGCAAAAATTATTTTTCATTGAAAGCATATTGGCTCAATAATATTGTTATAAAGACACATAGTTGGTATTTCAGGCACTATTGTGTTAGTTAGCCTCTTGTGGATAATAGAGATTGTGTCTCTCAAGATATATTTCCTATCCACCTTATACACTTCCCAAGTCTGTCTTTTAAGCTGATAAATTTGTATCTTTGGCTCACTTCCATTCCCTGCCCTATACTGTTTGTGATGGCATAGAGGGACAAAAAAGTGGAAAGTCCTAGATTACTTCAGTTTCAGCTTCAATTATATTATATTACTTCAAACACATTTATGTTTTGATGTTAACCAATATGACTGTTATTAATAACCTTTTTCTCACTTAATACCGAACAGGGTGATCCAGTTAGCAACTGAGTCAGTTCTCTCCTGGACCCCATAACAGACACTTTGGCATGTCCTCAGTACAACAAGGGTTTGCATATCTGCCTTACCCAACAAAAACCCACTCCTAATGATGCGGCACAGCACATAAAGCAATATACAGGCGGTTCCTGTTGGCAAAACTTTTTGACCACATGATTTAAACCTTCGTATACCTATACATTTGGGCTACAATATGGTGCAATGACGGTCAAACATATGTTTCTCTATCAAGAGACCATGTGTTCATTTTAATAACCAGGTTTATGGTTTGTCTAATAGCTGCATACCAGCTGTAGTCTTTTTGCCTTATCAATTCAAAATCTACTACCATACCACACCGCGCATGCCCAATCTCGTCTGATCTTGGAAGCAATACGGTGTTGGGCCTGGTCAGTACTTAGGTGGTTGACCACTAAGGAATACCAGGTGTTGTAGGTTTTTTGACGGCACTACATCGGTTATTGCACTAACCTCATCAATTAATGCCTGGAGGGCCTAGTATTACTGCCTTATATATATTTTTTCATCTATATATTCACAGTCTTAGTTTCAAGTTGGTGGTTTACATTGCCTAACCACATTTTAAACAAATAAATTTTGTTGGTGTACTCATAACTTACTTAAAGATTATTAAAGGTTACGTTTTAATTATCTCACATTTACATTATCACTTACTATTCAAATCATAACTGTTTCCAAGAGCGAGTGCTCCCAACAAAGGTCACTTTTCTTTGCTTTCTTTTTCCTTAGTATCTATGTATTAGACCTATGGGAGCACCATCGACAATCACCCTTTTTTTCTACTTATAGAAATTTTCTCCCAATAGCAGATGGTGATAAATTCCAGAATTTTTTTTCTGGTTGGTCGGTTTCCTTGGAAACATCTTCAAATTATCAATCCATTTAACATCACTTAGTCCTGTGCGGCATCCTTAATCCAATTCCTTACATGCACTGAATTCAGTAAAGGGGAGGGGGCACCAAAACATACCCTTGCTCCGGGCACCATGGCACCTAGCTATTCCTCTATGTGCCACACATACTGTAAGATTACAAATGTAGACACGCTCATCGTGGCTACATCTGAGCGATACATGCACTCCTGGCGTGGCTAGGTGCCTCCGTGCCTGCCTAGCTGCACAGAGCTGTGTCTAAGACACACGTGTATGCAGCCTAGATGTAGCCACACTGAGCACCATGCCCCCCCCCCCCCCCAACTCTGCTGCTTCCGGGATGCAGCCACAATGTGTAAATTCAGCAGGCGCGCTGCCGTCACTGTGCATGCACAGTTTGCCGATGCTGGCAAACTTAGCTGCAAGCCGCTAATGCGGGCAACTCTGAATCATTCCCATAGAGACTAAAACATAAAAGTCAACACAGGTACAAGATGTTGGCATTATTAATCAGCTGACGTGCTCTATTTTGCTTATAGAGGAAAATTTTTTGATTTGTTATCTAGTACTTCAAATTAGGACTCTTCGTTTAAACTATCAGTCTTCACTAAATGAAAACAATATTATGGGCAGGCTTTAATTTATTGGTATATAAAGCAATAAAAACATAGGTGTTTGATTAAATTATCACATAATGGGCCCGATTCAGACCTGATCGCTGCTGTGCATTTCTGTGAGGCGATTATCAATTCACTACGCATGCGTTTGCACCGCAATGCACACGTGCATCGCCAAACAACAACAGGCATCGCCAAATAGTGACCAGCTAATGCTAACATTTCAATCGCACAGCAATTCGCAAGCTGATTGACATGAAGAGGGTGTTTGTGGGTGGTAACTTGCCCTCTTCTGGGAGTGTCAGAGAAAACGCAGGCATTCCCAAGCTTTTTCTGGGATGGTATGGGATGTCAGCTCTGGCCCCGAACAGCTTGTTCTTTTCGCATTGTAGGGCTGCAACAGTCTGCACTCTGCATACAGTGGGAAAATCATTCGATGGTGAGTGGGGTGCAAACAGATTTGCAGCTGTCTGCTGACTGAGGGACATTACACATGTAATCGCACACTTGCACAGGCGAATTAACACTCCCCTTGGGCCGGCGACTATCTGATCGCAGGCAGCAAAATTAGCAGCCCAGCGATCAGGTCTGAATTATGCCCAATATCTCAATATCAGGTATAATATAATAGAAATAAGCCAATTTAACATTAAAGTTGATTCGGTTACTGGAAAAGTAAAAAAAAGTTTGATTATTCAGATTTTGAGATATTACCTCAAAAATCAGTTTTGTATAAAGTTTACCTTGCTTATTACCCACTTTGCAATTTCGTTTCAACATTTAGAGTAGTGTCTCGATTCTGGCATCTGTATTTTGACAACCGGGATCCAGACTGCGGGGATCCTGACCGGATCCCATTAATTTAGTGGTAGCAGTTGTAAAAAGGTGATAACGCTACCAGTGGAATTGGCCAAAAACTTTGTTACGAGTTTTACAGGACTGCTGCCCACATGTCCACACAGTTTTTGCCTATTATTTTCTGATGATTCTGTTGCTGGAGTCAGAATAAACACGCTTTTTATCCTTGCAGAGTGTTTGCGTCTACAGTGCCTTGTTCTGTGCTCACTCTGCTAAAAATCCCTAGCACAGAGTGAGCTACAGTGAGCGATTCCTTCCCATTGGTGTTGTTTTATGCCTTAGGGGACTCGGACGCTCATATTTCAAAAGCACGGTATTTAGTGCACTGTACATACTTTAAAGTCTATGAGCTACATTATTCCTTTCACACATTAGTTGCGTCTGCATACACAATCTTTAGTTGCGTCTGCATACACAAGTGTTTTAACATGTTCGTTTGTATCTGTATAAACTATTTTTTATTTTTTTTAACTCTCTCCGTCTGACCATTGGTCACCATCTGTATGTACACTATGCAGTACAGGACTGTATATTAACATTACAGTCATCACTGACCATTTGCCAGGGCTTGTAGATCAATCCGCCACTATTCGATCTAAAGTACTGGATTAGTGGAGCATTAGTCACCCAGTGGTGGAGATGTGTATTGCATGCTGAGTATCTAGTCGCGCCTCAACGCATCTGTCCGTGATTAAACTCAGCAACCTATGCTATCGCCTAGGCGTGACTAAATCTCTGTCTAGGCGCAGAAAGAGCCAAGATAACAGAGGACCCATCTGTAGATGCAGGCACTTTAATTGAGGGAGCCTGTGACAAAAAGAACATTGTTTGCATTTGGTCAGCAATCTGCCCAGTGGTGATTGTTAAAATAATGAATTAATAAATAAATCTCAATATACTGTACATGTGAATGCCAATAATGTAGTACCTGAGCAGGGACAGACTCTCCAGCTGGCACTTCTGGCAAATGCCAGCAGGGCTGATGGCATGGTCTGGCCACATGGCACACATAAAGCTCCACCTCACAACGCTCTATCCATCCACCCGGCACATAGAGACATGGGGTATGCCACAAGGCCACGCCCCATGACCCATGGCCATGCCCCTTTTTATGCGCACATGCCTGCAGCTCTACATTGCCAGGGCTATTTTACTGCCCCAGGTCGTCCCTGTACCTGAGGGTACAGAGTTTTGTGTCCTTTGATGGGTGTTATTTGCTGAGTGCAGATTCAGGACATGGAGATGAATTCTCACCTTGCTGGATGGATAATTTATGTTAAATTCAAAGTGTAGATAAGACCAAATACTTTTTCCAACTTCTAATCACAATTGTTATAGTTAAGTGGATTTTAGGTGCATACATGCATATGCAGTAAGTACATTTTGGATGGTCCCTCACTCACATGTTACTTTAAGACGTAAATGACGCTTAATCAAGCAGTATACTAACAGAAAAATCGAAGGGATGAAATGAATGAAAACGAGTGGGATGGTCTTTAAAAGGGCTTTTTCACTCTTTCCATCCTGTGTATTTTCTTTTACATTTACAATCCCAATACTGAGATGTGGACTTGAGTGACGCTTAAATGACGCTTAATCAAGCAGTATACTAACAGAAAAATCGAAGGGATGAAATGAATGAAAACAAGTGGGATGGTCTTTAAAAGGGCTTTTTCGCTCTTTCCATCCTGTGTATTTTCTTTTACATTTACAATCCCACCAAAGATTTATATTCCACAGCCAATTCCTAATACTGAGATGTGGACTTGAGTGTACTAAGCAGACAAATAGGATCATTTATGGAAATAGAATAGCAGATTTTCCCTTCCATAGATGACCTTTACTGAGATGGTTAGGGACATATGGAAGCATAATGAAATCTGGAAACATGAGTGGAATTAGAACTGCAGGATAGAGTGAAGTACAATGTTTGGAAGCAGAATGCTGAATATCAACTTAAAAGCAAGATGGAATTTGGAAGACGTTACTATGGCTTGGAAAGCACAGTGGAATTTCAACACAATGAGTTTTCAGATTCTTGGCATTTATAGTGTAAAAACTGATTTACCAATTACTATGTAAGATTACTGCAACATTTTATTCATATCGTATATCCGTTTTTTTCCACCTGGATTTCACACCATTGTAACTTTATACAGTATAATGACAAACAGCAGTTTGGCCTTGTGATCCATATGTATAAAGTTGAATATGCCTGTATTTTGCATTGACAACTTATTTTAGTCCAATATATAGGATTTAATTAGTTATTGGTCTATTATGAGGTAGAGATGAGTGGGTTCGGTTCTCAGAGAACAGAATCCCCCGAAATTCACTGTCCGAGCTGGGAACCAAGCCCAGCTTGAGAATTCACCACCAGACTCAGAAACCAGAATGAGGCAAAACGTCATCATCCTGTGGTCAGATTCTCATGAGTTTAGGATTCTATATAAACAGCCATGCATCACCGCCATTTTCACTCTGGACATGGAGAGTAGGGGAGACAGACCTCTGTCTCTCTGTGGGTGGTGGCATTGGGTGGGGTCAGTGTGTGCTTTGAAGGGTTGCTGTTCCTGTCACTGTGGTGTCCCTATGCTGTTAGGGATGCTGTCCTGGCTGTCACTGGTGTTTTATGTGCTGCTAGGGGTGCTGCAGCTGTCCTGGCTGTCACTGTGTCATACAGGGGCATTGTCCTCCTGTATGCAGTGAAACTACAGGGGTACTGCTGTTAAAATAAATGTACACTGGTCCTGTATGCAGTAAAACTGCAGGGGTGCTGCTGTTAAAATAAAAGTACACTGATCCTGTACGCTGTAAAAATACAGGAGTGCTGCTGTTAAAATAAAAGTACACTGGCCCTGTCTTGTATGCTGTAAAAATACAGGGGTGCTGTTGTTAAAATAAAAGTACAGTGGTCCTATATGCAGTGACAATACAGGGGTACTGCTGTTACAATAAAAGTACACTGGTCCTGTATGCTGTAAAAATACAGGGGTGCTGCTGTTAAAATAACAGTACACTAGTCCTGTATGCTGTAAAAATAAAGGGGTGCTGCTGTTAAAACTAAAGTACACTGATCCTGTATGCTGTAAAAATACAGGGGTGCAGCTGTTACAATAAAAGTACACTGGCCCTGTCTTGTATGCTGTAAAATACAGGGGTGCTGTTGGTTAAATAAAAGTGCACTGGTCCTGTATGGTGTAAAAATAAAGGGGCACTGTTATTAAAATAAAAGTACACTGGTCCTGTATGCTGTCAAAATACAGGGGTGCTGTTGTTAAAATAAAAGTACACTGGTCCTGAATGCTGTAAAAATACAGGGGTGCTGTTGTTAAAATAAAAGTACACTGGCCCTGTCTTGTATGCTGTAAACATGCAGGGGTGCTGTTGTTAAAATAAAAGTACACTGGTCCTGTATGCTGTAAAGATACAGGGGAGATGCTGTTAAAATAAAAGTACACTGGCTCTGTCTTGTATGCTGTAAAAATACAGTGGTTCTGGTGTTAAAATAAAAGTACACTGGTCCTGTATGCTGTAAAAATACAGGGGAGCTGCTGTTAAAATAAAAGTACACTGATCCTGTATGCTGTAAAAATACAGGGGTGCTGCTGTTAAAATAAATGTACACTGGTCCTGTATGCTGTAAAAATACAGGGGTGCTGTTGTTAAAATAAAAGTACACTGGCCATGTCTTGTATGCTGTAAAAATGCAGGGGTGTTGTTGTTAAAATTAAAGTACCTTGGTCCTACATGCTGTAAAAATACAGTGGCACTGTTATTAAAATAAAAGTACACTGGTCCTGTATGCAGTAAAAATACAGGGGTGCTGCTGTTAAAATAAAAGTACACCGGCCATGTCTTCTATGGTGTAAAAATACAGGGATGCTACTGTTAAAATAAAAGTACACTGGTCCTGTATACTGTAAAAATACAGTGGTGCTGCTGTTAAAATAAAAGTACACTGGGCCTGTCTTGTATGCTGTAAAAATACAGGGGTGCTGTTGTTAAAATAAAAGTACACTGGTCCTGTATGCTGTAAAAATACAGGGTTCTGTGGCAATAAATGGGCATGTTTCTGTGTGCTGTAATAATAAAGGCATGCTGTCCTGTGAAATGGAGATCAAAAATTTGGAGGAAAAAATAGTGGATGATCAGGAACCACTTCCAGTTCCTAATAATAGTGCTGAAGCTGCTGCTGCCACCAGTCATGACATTGATGATGCAATTCCATCAACGTCATCTGCTAATGCCTATACCCAATGTCACAGAGGGCATGTAAAATCCAAAAAGCAAAAATTAATAATCAGAAAAAAAAAAAAATTATCTGATGAGAAACATAAAATTGGCAATATGCCATTCACAACACGAAGTGGCAAGGAAAGACTAAGGCCTTGGCCTTTGTTCATGACTGGTGGTCCAGCTTCTCATGAGGATGGAAGCCCTCATCCCTCTCAAAAAATAAAAAAAAATTAACCTTGTTAAAGCATAGGAAAAAAACAATTGTGCGTTCAGAGATATCACAAATCCCCAAGGAGAGTCCAAGTGTGTCTGCGGTCCTGACCTTTTATTATTATTATTAATTATTTATTTATTTATTACCAGTTATTTATATAGTGCACACATATTCCGCAGTGCTTTACAGAGAATATTTTGGCCATTCACATCAGTCCCTGCCCCAGTGGAGCTTACACTCTATATTCCCTATCACATGTACATACACACATTTACACTTGGGTTAATTTTGTTGGGACCCAATTTACCTACCAGTATATTTTTGGATTGTGGGAGGAAACCGGAGTACCCGGAGGAAACCCACGCAAGTATGGGGAGAATATACAAACTCCGCACAGTTAGAGCCATGCTGGCTAACGAACCCATGACCTCAGTGCTGCGAGGCAGTAATGCTAACCATTACACCATCTGTACTGGGCCAAGACTGTTTGGAAAGAGGAGGCTCCTACCACCATTTGCACGCCCCCTGCAAGTGCTGGGAAGAGCACCGCCAGTCCAGTTGCTGATATTGAGATTGAGGATGTCACTGTAGAAGCACACCAGGATGAGGAGGATATTGGTGTAGCTGGCGCTGAGGAGGACGTTGATGTTGAGGATTCTGATGTGGTTTGTTTAAATAAGGTACCAGTGGACACAGTTGTTGTCCATAAGATGAAAATGACCATGTCATGCCTGGGCATAATACCAAAAAAGCCACCTCTTCGGTGTGGAATTATTTCTCCACAAATCCGGACAACAGGTGTCAAGCCATGTGTTGCCTTTGTCAATCCATAATAAGTAGGGGTAAGGACGTTAACCACCTAGGAACATCCTCCCTTATACTGTACGTCACCTGCAGCGCATTCATCAGGAGTCATTGTCAAGTTCCGAAACTTTGGATAAGAGTGTAAGCAGTCCACTGACACCTAATTCCCTTCTTCCTGTTGTACCCAAGCTCCTGGAAGCCACACCACCAACTCCCTCAACGTCAGTTTCCTCCTCAGTCAGGAACGTAAGTAGTCTTGCAGGCCATGTCACTGGCATGACTGCCAAGTCCTCTCTTAACCTGGATTCCTCTGGAGGATCCTTGCATGTTACGCCTACTGCTGCTGCCAGTGGCGGATCCAGAGGGGGGGCACTCGGGCCCGTGCCCCCCCTGTCATTTGTGCCCCCCCCCCCCCCCTGCTTGTGTTACTGAGACACGCTGCCGCTCAGTCCGGCGGCAGCGTTTCTCAGCTGTCAGGAGGAGAGCGCGGCTATCTGGCGGCGTGTTGCGGACTTCAAACCAGCCGCCGGTTCGTGAGCCAATCAGAGCTCGTGGACCGGCAGCCAATCAGGAGCCGCTGGTCCGCGAGCTCTGATTGGCTCACGAACCGGCGGCTAGTTTGAAGTCCTACACGCCGCCAGACATAGCCGCGCTCTCCTTCTGACACCCTCAGAGCCAGCCGGGCAGAGAAGCAGCAGCAGGTAAACAGCTGCAGAACTGCTGTAGGGGCATTTGTATACCTGCTGTGGGGGCATTTGTATACCTGGCACTGTGAAGGCAATTGTATACCTGGCACTGTGGGGGCAATTGTTTACCTGGCACTGTGAGGGCAATTTTTTACCTGGCACTGTGGGGGCATTTGTATACCTGACACTGTGGGGGCATTTTTGGATCTGGCACTGTAGGGGCATTTTTGGATCTGGCACTGTAGGGGCATTTTTGGATCTGGCACTGTGGGGGCATTTTTGGATCTGGCACTGTAGGGGCATTTTTGGATCTGGCACTGTGGGGGCATTTTTGGATCTGACACTGTGGGGTCATTTGTGGATCTGGCACTCTGGGGGCATTTGTGGATCTGGCACTGTGGGGGCAATTGTGGATCTGGCACTGTGGGGGCAATTGTGGATCTGGCACTGTGGGGGCAATTGTGGATTTGGCACTGCACTATTGGGGGCATATGTCTGTGTATCACATCTCATTTTAATTGGCCACACTCACTATATGACTGCGGGCATTACTACAGGCAACATTACTACTGGGGGCAATAGGGGCATTGCATAAGGGGCACCACTACTATGGGATCTATATAAGGGGCACTACCAGTACAGTGGACATTGCATAATGAGCGCTACAACTGTGGGCATTGTATAAGAAGCGCCACCTCACATGCACCGAAGCCGCACACAAATGTACTTCCCCTTCCATGGTGCCCCCCTATCATTTTCTTCTGGATCCGCCCCTGGCTGCTGCCGCTACTGTTGCTGCTGTTGGGAGTTGATCGTCATCCCAGAGAGGAATACGGTAGACCACTTGTACTACTTCAACTAAGAAATTGACTGTCCAACAGTCCTTTGCGAGGAAGATTAAATATGACAGCAGTCACCCTGTTGCAAAAGTGGATTACTGAGGCCATAAGAATGTGCATCCAATATCTGCCATTAGTGCAGTGGGATTTAGACAATTGATGGACGTACTGTGTCCCCAGTACCAAATCCCATCTAGATTCCACTTCACTAGGAAAGCGATTCCCGGACTGTACAGGGACATTAAGAAAAGAGTCATAGTAACATAGTAACATAGGGGTATATGCAATTGCGGGCGAATCGCGGCAAATTATCACCGTTTTTTTAATTCGACACAATTCGACAGGTGAATTCCGGCAGGTGGCTGCCGGAATTCACCATATTCAATGAAAAACGGATTCGACATTCCCGCGGGCGAAAAACGGCCGATTTGCCGGATTTTGCCGCGAATTAAAAAAACGGGGGAAAACGGGAAAAACCCGGAAAAAAATAGCGTGGGGTCCCCCCTCCAAAGCATAACCAGCCTCGGCTCTTCGAGCTGGTCCTGGTTCTAAAAATGCGGGGGGAAAATTGACAGGGGATCCCCCGTATTTTTAAAACCAGCATCGGGCTCTGCACCTGGTGCTGGTGCAAAAAATACGGGGGACAAAAAGAGTAGGGGTCCCCCGTATTTTTTACACCAGCATCGGGCTCCACTAGCTGGACAGATAATGCCACAGCCGGGGGTCACTTTTATACAGTGCCCTGCGGCCGTGGCATTAAATATCCAACTAGTCACCCCTGGCCGGGGTACCCTGGGGGAGTGGGGACCCCTACAATCAAGGGGTCTCATGTGTCAATATGGGACCCCTTTCAGTCCGCTGGCACGGGTTTTTGCGTTTTTTTATTTTGCCAAGTACCTGGATTATACTCTGGACGTGGATTTATCTCTGGACGCTGGAAGGTGAGTATAATTATTTCACAGGTATCCTTGGATCGTCGGAGACTGTGGCAGTCGGCGTGTCAACATAGGTAAGTATGTGTGTGTCGGCAGTATGTAATAAAGTTGTACTTGTCACGGTGTGTGTGTCCTGTTTTTATTTGGGTATTTTTTTCCCAGTAGTACTACAGGTACCAGTGGGCCCGTTTTTCTCCCGCATGCTGGTACTTGTAGTTCTCCAAGTACCAGCTTGCGGGGGAGGCTTGCTGGGACTTGTAGTACTACTGGAAAAAACAATATTCGGACATTTTTCTCAAGGCTATCAGCCTCCCATCCGCAGCCCTTGGATGGGGGGGACAGCCTCGGGCTTCACCCCTGGCCCTTGGGTGGCTGGGGGGGGACCCCTTGATTGAAGGGGTCCCCACTCCCCCAGGGTACCCCGGCCAGGGGTGACTAGTTGGATATTTAATGCCACGGCCGCAGGGCACTGTATAAAAGTGACCCCCGGCTGTGGCATTATCTGTCCAGCTAGTGGAGCCCGATGCTGGTGTAAAAAATACGGGGGACCCCTACTCTTTTTGTCCCCCGTATTTTTTGCACCAGCACCAGGCGCAGAGCCCGGTGCTGGTTTTAAAAATACGGGGGATCCCCTGTCAAATTTTCCCCCGCATTTTTAGAACCAGGACCAGCTCGAAGAGCCCGAGGCTGGTTATGCTTTGGAGGGGGGACCCCACGCCATTTTTTTCCTTGATTTTACCGTTCCAGCTATAAAATAAAAATAAAAAAAATATTTTTAAAAATATATAAATAATACTTGTGCCTCCAAAAAAGACAAACCAAGTACCTAATCCCTTCTAATATAAATAGATATGCTATTACCAAAAAAAAAAAACACCAAAAAAAACATGTTTTAAATTTTTTTTATTGGTTTCACCCTCCAAAGTGTGGCGGATTGAAAATGACGAATTTACTGTCTAAAAGCACTGTTGTCGAATTTCCAAACTTGAATTGAATACACTTTGGTCGAATTGCAGCACTTGTATCATTGCAGAAAAGTCGAATTTGACAAAAGTCAAATTTCAAAAAGTCGGATTTTGAAAGTCCGTTTTTTTGACGGAAAGCACTGAATTGCATTGACGATTTTTTTTTTTGGGGCGAAAAATTCCAGGGGTGCTGCCCCACTGCCGTTTAAGTCCAGGGGTGCTGTTGCCTGTCTGCTGTGCTGTGTAATTCTCCAGGGGTGCTGCCTATGCTGTATACAGAGGCGGATTGGCCATAGGGTTTACAGGGAAGATTCCCGGTGGGCCGACGCACCCGCGGGGCCTGTTTTGTTTGAGGACATGTGGTCCTTTTCATAGACATAATGAATAAGATGCAAAATAATTTGCATACAGTATATGAAAACTACTTTGCCACTTAGCCTGTGATTGCAGATGATCTAGTGTATGCTCTGTCTGCCTGCTTGGCTGACATATAAGATTGAGTGAATAGTGATTGGGATACGGTTGGTGTAATAAGCAAGAAAATATATCTTTCTAAAGAATAATATAGTTTCCTAAATTCTGAAGGTGTATCATATAATGTGCTCATAATATTTAATTTTATTTCTTTTTAACTTCCCCCTTGATGCTGGACATGCCCACTATCTGGAAAGTTTTGGGGGGAGGGTGCTGCTGCCATGGCCCATGGCTAGACCTTACACCTCTGGTGCTGCCCAAGTGGGGCCACTAATTAGAGATGAGCGCCTGAAATTTTTCGGGTTTTGTGTTTTGGTTTTGGGTTCGGTTCCGCGGCCGTGTTTTGGGTTCGACCGCGTTTTGGCAAAACCTCACCGAATTTTTTTTGTCGGATTCGGGTGTGTTTTGGATTCGGGTGTTTTTTTAAAAAAACACTAAAAAACAGCTTAAATCATAGAATTTGGGGGTCATTTTGATCCCATATTATTATTAACCTCAAAAACCATAATTTCCACTCATTTTCAGTCTATTCTGAATACCTCACACCTCACAATATTATTTTTAGTCCTAAAATTTGCACCAAGGTCGCTGGATGACTAAGCTAAGCGACACTAGTGGCCGACACAAACACCTGGCCCATCTAGGAGTGGCACTGCAGTGTCACGCAGGATGTCCCTTCCAAAAAACCCTCCCCAATCAGCACATGACGCAAAGAAAAAAAGAGGCGCAATGAGGTAGCTGACTGTGTGAGTAAGATAAGCGACCCTAGTGGCCGACACAAACACCGGGCCCATTTAGGAGTGGCACTGCAGTGTCACGCAGGATGTCCCTTCCAAAAAACCCTCCCCAATCAGCACATGACGCAAAGAAAAAAAGAGGCGCAATGAGGTAGCTGACTGTGTGAGTAAGATTAGCGACCCTAGTGGCCGACACAAACACCGGGCCCATTTAGGAGTGGCACTGCAGTGTCACGCAGGATGTCCCTTCCAAAAAACATTCCCCAATCAGCACATGACGCAAAGAAAAAAAGAGGCGCAATGAGGTAGCTGACTGTGTGAGTAAGATTAGCGACCCTAGTGGCCGACACAAACACCGGGCCCATTTAGGAGTGGCACTGCAGTGTCACGCAGGATGTCCCTTCCAAAAAACCCTCCCCAATCAGCACATGACGCAAAGAAAAAAAGAGGCGCAATGAGGTAGCTGACTGTGTGAGTAAGATTAGCGACCCTAGTGGCCGACACAAACACCGGGCCCATTTAGGAGTGGCACTGCAGTGTCACGCAGGATGTCCCTTCCAAAAAACCCTCCCCAATCAGCACATGACGCAAAGAAAAAAAGAGGCGCAATGAGGTAGCTGACTGTGTGAGTAAGATTAGCGACCCTAGTGGCCGACACAAACACCGGGCCCATTTAGGAGTGGCACTGCAGTGTCACGCAGGATGTCCCTTCCAAAAAACCCTCCCCAATCAGCACATGACGCAAAGAAAAAAAGAGGCGCAATGAGGTAGCTGACTGTGTGAGTAAGATTAGCGACCCTAGTGGCCGACACAAACACCGGGCCCATTTATGAGTGGCACTGCAGTGTCACGCAGGATGTCCCTTCCAAAAAACCCTCCCCAATCAGCACATGACGCAAAGAAAAAAAGAGGCGCAATGAGGTAGCTGACTGTGTGAGTAAGATTAGCGACCCTAGTGGCCGACACAAACACCGGGCCCATTTAGGAGTGGCACTGCAGTGTCACGCAGGATGTCCCTTCCAAAAAACCCTCCCCAATCAGCACATGACGCAAAGAAAAAAAGAGGCGCAATGAGGTAGCTGACTGTGTGAGTAAGATTAGCGACCCTAGTGGCCGACACAAACACCGGGCCCATTTAGGAGTGGCACTGCAGTGTCACGCAGGATGTCCCTTCCAAAAAACCCTCCCCAATCAGCACATGACGCAAAGAAAAAAAGAGGCGCAATGAGGTAGCTGACTGTGTGAGTAAGATTAGCGACCCTAGTGGCCGACACAAACACCGGGCCCATTTAGGAGTGGCACTGCAGTGTCACGCAGGATGTCCCTTCCAAAAAACCCTCCCCAATCAGCACATGACGCAAAGAAAAATAAAAGAAAAAAGAGGTGCAAGATGGAATTGTCCTTGGGCCCTCCCACCCACCCTTATGTTGTATAAACAAAACAGGACATGCACACTTTAACCAACCCATCATTTCAGTGACAGGGTCTGCCACACGACTGTGACTGATATGACGGGTTGGTTTGGACCCCCCCCAAAAAAGAAGCAATTAATCTCTCCTTGCACAAACTGGCTCTACAGAGGCAAGATGTCCACCTCATCATCACCCTCCGATATATCACCGTGTACATCCCCCTCCTCACAGATTATCAATTCGTCCCCACTGGAATCCACCATCTCAGCTCCCTGTGTACTTTGTGGAGGCAATTGCTGCTGGTCAATGTCTCCGCGGAGGAATTGATTATAATTCATTTTAATGAACATCATCTTCTCCACATTTTCTGGATGTAACCTCGTACGCTGATTGCTGACAAGGTGAGCGGCGGCACTAAACACTCTTTCGGAGTACACACTTGTGGGAGGGCAACTTAGGTAGAATAAAGCCAGTTTGTGCAATGGCCTCCAAATTGCCTCTTTTTCCTGCCAGTATAAGTATGGACTGTGTGACGTGCCTACTTGGATGCGGTCACTCATATAATCCTCCACCATTCTTTCAATGGTGAGAGAATCATATGCAGTGACAGTAGACGACATGTCCGTAATCGTTGTCAGGTCCTTCAGTCCGGACCAGATGTCAGCATCAGCAGTCGCTCCAGACTGCCCTGCATCACCGCCAGCGGGTGGGCTCGGAATTCTGAGCCTTTTCCTCGCACCCCCAGTTGCGGGAGAATGTGAAGGAGGAGATGTTGACAGGTCGCGTTCCGCTTGACTTGACAATTTTCTCACCAGCAGGTCTTTCAACCCCAGCAGACTTGTGTCTGCCGGAAAGAGAGATCCAAGGTAGGCTTTAAATCTAGGATCGAGCACGGTGGCCAAAATGTAGTGCTCTGATTTCAACAGATTGACCACCCGTGAATCCTTGTTAAGCGAATTAAGGGCTCCATCCACAAGTCCCACATGCCTAGCGGAATCGCTCCGTGTTAGCTCCTCCTTCAATGTCTCCAGCTTCTTCTGCAAAAGCCTGATGAGGGGAATGACCTGACTCAGGCTGGCAGTGTCTGAACTGACTTCACGTGTGGCAAGTTCAAAGGGCATCAGAACCTTGCACAACGTTGAAATCATTCTCCACTGCGCTTGAGACAGGTGCATTCCACCTCCTATATCGTGCTCAATTGTATAGGCTTGAATGGCCTTTTGCTGCTCCTCCAACCTCTGAAGCATATAGAGGGTTGAATTCCACCTCGTTACCACTTCTTGCTTCAGATGATGGCAGGGCAGGTTCAGTAGTTTTTGGTGGTGCTCCAGTCTTCTGTACGTGGTGCCTGTACGCCGAAAGTGTCCCGCAATTTTCTGGCCACCGACAGCATCTCTTGCACGCCCCTGTCGTTTTTTAAATAATTCTGCACCACCAAATTCAAGGTATGTGCAAAACATGGGACGTGCTGGAATTTGCCCATATTTAATGCACACACAATATTGCTGGCGTTGTCCGATGCCACAAATCCACAGGAGAGTCCAATTGGGGTAAGCCATTCCGCGATGATCTTCCTCAGTTGCCGTAAGAGGTTTTCAGCTGTGTGCGTATTCTGGAAACCGGTGATACAAAGCGTAGCCTGCCTAGGAAAGAGTTGGCGTTTGCGAGATGCTGCTACTGGTGCCGCCGCTGCTGTTCTTGCGGCGGGAGTCCATACATCTACCCAGTGGGCTGTCACAGTCATATAGTCCTGACCCTGCCCTGCTCCACTTGTCCACATGTCCGTGGTTAAGTGGACATTGGGTACAACTGCATTTTTTAGGACACTGGTGAGTCTTTTTCTGACGTCCGTGTACATTCTCGGTATCGCCTGCCTAGAGAAGTGGAACCTAGATGGTATTTGGTAATGGGGGCACACTGCCTCAATAAATTGTCTAGTTCCCTGTGAACTAACGGCGGATACCGGACACACGTCTAACACCAACATAGTTGTCAAGGCCTCAGTTATCCGCTTTGCAGCAGGATGACTGCTGTGATATTTCATCTTCCTCGCAAAGGACTGTTGAACAGTCAATTGCTTACTGGAAGTAGTACAAGTGGGCTTACGACTTCCCCTCTGGGATGACCATCGACTCCCAGCAGCAACAACAGCAGCGCCAGCAGCAGTAGGCGTTACACGCAAGGATGCATCGGAGGAATCCCAGGCAGGAGAGGACTCGTCAGAATTGCCAGTGACATTGCCTGCAGGACTATTGGCATTCCTGGGGAAGGAGGAAATTGACACTGAGGGAGTTGGTGGGGTGGTTTGCGTGAGCTTGGTTACAAGAGGAAGGGATTTACTGGTCAGTGGACTGCTTCCGCTGTCACCCAAAGTTTTTGAACTTGTCACTGACTTACTATGAATGCGCTGCAGGTGACGTATAAGGGAGGATGTTCCGAGGTGGTTAACGTCCTTACCCCTACTTATTACAGCTTGACAAAGGGAACACACGGCTTGACACCTGTTGTCCGCATTTCTGTTGAAATAGTTCCACACCGAAGAGCTGATTTTTTTGGTATTTTCACCAGGCATGTCAACGGCCATATTCCTCCCACGGACAACAGGTGTCTCCCCGGGTGCCTGACTTAAACAAACCACCTCACCATCAGAATCCTCCTGGTCAATTTCCTCCCCAGCGCCAGCAATACCCATATCCTCCTCATCCTGGTGTACTTCAACACTGACATCTTCAATCTGACTATCAGGAACTGGACTGCGGGTGCTCCTTCCAGCACTTGCAGGGGGCGTGCAAATGGTGGAAGGCGCATGCTCTTCACGTCCAGTGTTGGGAAGGTCAGGCATCGCAACCGACACAATTGGACTCTCCTTGTGGATTTGGGATTTCGAAGAACGCACAGTTCTTTGCGGTGCTACTGCTTTTGCCAGCTTGAGTCTTTTCATTTTTCTAGCGAGAGGCTGAGTGCCTCCATCCTCATGTGAAGCTGAACCACTAGCCATGAACATAGGCCAGGGCCTCAGCCGTTCCTTGCCACTCCGTGTGGTAAATGGCATATTGGCAAGTTTACGCTTCTCCTCCGACAATTTTATTTTAGGTTTTAGAGTCCTTTTTTTACTGATATTTGGTGTTTTGGATTTGACATGCTCTGTACTATGACATTGGGCATCGGCCTTGGCAGACGACGTTGCTGGCATTTCATCGTCTCGGCCATGACTAGTGGCAGCAGCTTCAGCACGAGGTGGAAGTGGATCTTGATCTTTCCCTAATTTTGGAACCTCAACATTTTTGTTCTCCATATTTTAATAGGCACAACTAAAAGGCACCTCAGGTAAACAATGGAGATGGATGGATACTAGTATACAATTATGGACGGACTGCCGAGTGCCGACACAGAGGTAGCTACAGCCGTGAACTACCGTACTGTGTCTGCTGCTAATATAGACTGGTTGATAAAGAGATGTCGTAGTATGTATGTATGAAGAAGAAAGAAAAAAAAACCACGGTTAGGTGGTATACAATTATGGACGGACTGCCGAGTGCCGACACAGAGGTAGCCACAGCCGTGAACTACCGTACTGTACTGTGTCTACTGCTAATATAGACTGGTTGATAAAGAGATGTCGTAGTATGTATGTATGAAGAAGAAAGAAAAAAAAACCACGGGTAGGTGGTATACAATTATGGACGGACTGCCGAGTGCCGACACAGAGGTAGCCACAGCCGTGAACTACCGTACTGTACTGTGTCTGCTGCTAATATAGACTGGTTGATAAAGAGATGTAGTAGTATGTATGTATAAAGAAGAAAGAAAAAAAAACCACGGGTAGGTGGTATACAATTATGGACGGACTGCCGAGTGCCGACACAGAGGTAGCCACAGCCGTGAACTACCGTACTGTACTGTGTCTGCTGCTAATATAGACTGGTTGATAAAGAGATGTCGTAGTATGTATGTATGAAGAAGAAAGAAAAAAAAACCACGGTTAGGTGGTATACAATTATGCACGGACTGCCGAGTGCCGACACAGAGGTAGCCACAGCCGTGAACTACCGTACTGTACTGTGTCTGCTGCTAATATAGACTGGTTGATAAAGAGATGTCGTAGTATGTATGTATAAAGAAGAAAGAAAAAAAAACCACGGTTAGATGGTATACAATTATGGACGGACTGCCGAGTGCCGACACAGAGGTAGCCACAGCCGTGAACTACCGTACTGTACTGTGTCTGCTGCTAATATAGACTGGTTGATAAAGAGATGTCGTAGTATGTATGTATGAAGAAGAAAGAAAAAAAAACCACGGTTAGGTGGTATACAATTATGGACGGACTGCCGAGTGCCGACACAGAGGTAGCCACAGCCGTGAACTACCGTACTGTACTGTGTCTGCTGCTAATATAGACTGGTTGATAAAGAGATGTCGTAGTATGTATGTATAAAGAAGAAAGAAAAAAAAACCACGGTTAGGTGGTATACAATTATGGACGGACTGCCGAGTGCCGACACAGAGGTAGCCACAGCCGTGAACTACCGTACTGTACTGTGTCTGCTGCTAATATAGACTGGTTGATAAAGAGATGTCGTAGTATGTATGTATAAAGAAGAAAGAAAAAAAAACCACGGGTAGGTGGTATACAATTATGGACGGACTGCCGAGTGCCGACACAGAGGTAGCCACAGCCGTGAACTACCGTACTGTACTGTGTCTGCTGCTAATATAGACTGGTTGATAAAGAGATGTAGTAGTATGTATGTATAAAGAAGAAAGAAAAAAAAACCACGGGTAGGTGGTATACAATTATGGACGGACTGCCGAGTGCCGACACAGAGGTAGCCACAGCCGTGAACTACCGTACTGTACTGTGTCTGCTGCTAATATAGACTGGTTGATAAAGAGATGTCGTAGTATGTATGTATGAAGAAGAAAGAAAAAAAAACCACGGTTAGGTGGTATACAATTATGGACGGACTGCCGAGTGCCGACACAGAGGTAGCCACAGCCGTGAACTACCGTACTGTACTGTGTCTGCTGCTAATATAGACTGGTTGATAAAGAGATGTCGTAGTATGTATGTATAAAGAAGAAAGAAAAAAAAACCACGGTTAGGTGGTATACAATTATGGACGGACTGCCGAGTGCCGACACAGAGGTAGCCACAGCCGTGAACTACCGTACTGTACTGTGTCTGCTGCTAATATAGACTGGTTGATAAAGAGATGTCGTAGTATGTATGTATGAAGAAGAAAGAAAAAAAAACCACGGTTAGGTGGTATACAATTATGGACGGACTGCCGAGTGCCGACACAGAGGTAGCCACAGCCGTGAACTACCGTACTGTACTGTGTCTGCTGCTAATATAGACTGGTTGATAAAGAGATGTCGTAGTATGTATGTATAAAGAAGAAAGAAAAAAAAACCACGGTTAGGTGGTATACAATTATGGACGGACTGCCGAGTGCCGACACAGAGGTAGCCATAGCCGTGAACTACCGTACTGTACTGTGTCTGCTGCTAATATAGACTGGTTGATAAAGAGATGTAGTAGTATGTATGTATAAAGAAGAAAGAAAAAAAAACCACGGGTAGGTGGTATACAATTATGGATGGACTGCCGAGTGCCGACACAGAGGTAGCTACAGCCGTGAACTACCGTACTGTGTCTGCTGCGACTGGATGATAAATAATGATATAAAAAATATATATATATCACTACTGCAGGCGGACAGGTATATATATTATATAATGACGGACCTGCTGGACACTGTCTGTCAGCAGAATGAGTTTTTTATAGAATAAAAAAAAAAACACCACACAAATGAAGTCACACGACGAGTGTTTAACTTTTTCAGGCAATCACAATATAGTATACTACTAACTATACTGGTGGTCAGTGTGGTCAGGTCACTGGTCAGTCACACTGGCAGTGGCACTCCTGCAGCAAAAGTGTGCACTGTTTAATTTTAATATAATATGTACTCCTGGCTCCTGCTATAACCTATAACTGGCACTGCAGTGCTCCCCAGTCTCCCCCACAATTATAAGCTGTGTGAGCTGAGCACAGTCAGATATATAATATATACATAGATGATGCAGCACACTGGGCTGAGCAGTGCACACAGATATGGTATGTGACTGTCTTGTACTCCTGGCTCCTGCTATAACCTATAACTGGCACTGCAGTGCTCCCCAGTCTCCCCCACAATTATAAGCTGTGTGAGCTGAGCACAGTCAGATATATAATATATACATAGATGATGCAGGCATGCAGCACACTGGGCTGAGCAGTGCACACAGATATGGTATGTGACTGAGTCACTGTGTGTACCGTTTTTTTCAGGCAGAGAACGGATATATTAAATAAAACAACTGCACTGCTGGTGGTCACTGTGGTCAGTCACTAAACTCTGCACTCTCTTCTACAGTATCAGCCTCAGGTCAATCTCTCTCTCTCTCTCCTAATCTAAATGGAGAGGACGCCAGCCACGTCCTCTCCCTATCAATCTCAATGCACGTGTGAAAATGGCGGCGACGCGCGGCTCCTTATATAGAATCCGAGTCTCGCGAGAATCCGACAGCGTCATGATGACGTTCGGGCGCGCTCGGGTTAACCGAGCAAGGCGGGAAGATCCGAGTCGCTCGGACCCGTGAAAAAAAACATGAAGTTCGTGCGGGTTCGGATTCAGAGAAACCGAACCCGCTCATCTCTACCACTAATACAAATTTTTCCAGGGACGCTTTTTGTTCCCAATCCGCCCCTGGCCGTATAAGTCCAGGGGTGCTGTTGTATAAGTCCAGGGGTGCTGCCGTATAATTCCAGGGGTGCTGCTGTACTTGATCCTCGGTTTAAATGAAAGCCTAGAGCAGATATGAAACAAGCTTCAACATCACAAACAGATTTGTGAAAAAAAGGTGTAAATGGAAATTGCCGAAAGAGTTTTTAAATAAAGTGGGGAGAGACGACATTTGTGCAACTGCCGGAGAGGTAAAAGTGATATTTTCTGCCAGAGCATTAGAGAGAGGTTCTTCTCAATTATTTCATGTTAGGGACTCACTCAAATGAATGGCTCCAATTAGTCAACCTTAATTTTATTTATTATTGATGTTCCACATTTTGGAATTATTTATTTACAAGATGCGCATTTGTTGTACAGGGATCTTCTTTTCCTAAAGGCTGTGTAGGGTTATCGCAAGACCTTGTGGTGTTAGAAGAACAGAGATTTAGTGATCTTGCATTGCATCAGCTTTCCATTGCACTGCTGCACTAGATAGGCCAGGAGCTCATGTGAGGCACAAACAGTTACTGAATAAAACCCAGTATGGAGTCTCATGGTGGCTTACAGCCAGGAAAATGTCTGCTGTGAGCAGGGGGCTCAGTAACTTAAAGTTACTGCACAGTCGTGCTTAGTACTGTACTTTACTGAACCCACCTGAACTCAACTTGCTCCATCCGGGGCTGCTGTGGGGGCTCAGGATGGGCTGCTAAAACATCTAAGGGGTTACTTTATTTAAAAATAAAATATGAATAAAATAAACAAGACACACAGGTATGCTCACATGCGTGTAACTGGAACACACAGGTATGCTCACATACATGTAACTGGGAGCTGTGAAAAACAAAAATAAGGCATCTGCAAAATATGTAAATAAAAATTAAATAAAAAAAATAGAAAAAAAGCCACCCACGAGATTTTCACAAAATACTGTAAGTCTCCACACTCCGTGAAGGGGAAAATAGCCAATCATGATCCTGTGATATACACCAGTTTATGCGCATCCCAGCATTAAATCCGAGATTATGTTAATCCCTGAAAATGGAGAAGGGGGTACAATTTTGGAGGCTTTGGCCCCTAGTTTTTCAGTTTGTCCAGTAATGTGGTAATTAATAATTATATATTTGCTTGAAGTCCTTTCTGTGCCACACCAATATGGGAATGGAGGTGAAAGCCTGTGTTTTGTTCCTGATTGCATGTCCTCTCTAATTTTTAATCATCTTCTTGACCTCTTCCTCTTGCCTCTTCTCATAATGTGAAAAGTCATCAAATATGGAGGTGGTATGTTTGTAGCTAGCTATAATTCAGAGAACTTGGCAAGCTTTTTCCAGGGAGACCACCTGTCTCTGAAATGATGGGTTTATTAAACTGTGCATGTCCTGTTTAAACAAGATAAGGTTGGGAGGGCCCAAGACTATTCCATCTTGCACCTCTTTTTATTCTTTGCATTATGTGCTCTTTGGGGACTAGTTTTTAAAACTGCCATCTTGTCTGCCACTGCAGTGTCACTCCTAGATCGGCCAGGTATTTGTGCCGCCCACTTGTGTCACTTAGCTTAGTCATCCAGCGACCTCGGTGCAACCTTTTGGCCTAAAAACAATATTGTGAGATGAGAGGTGTTCAGAGTAGCCTGGAAGCAGGGTCAGACTGGCCCACAGGGGTACCAGGAAAACCGCTGGTAGGCCCCACTGCTTGAGGGCCCACTCCTTCCTCTAGGGATCAGACTGTGCACTTGTATTATACATGGTAGATATGTTGCATTACACTGCACTAAACTATTGCGTATTTCAAGCCTCTGGAGGCTGGCCACACCCTCTTTGTAGGCTGGCCACACACCCTTTGCAGGCTGGCCACACCCCTAAGTATGGGCCCCTATAACTGCATTCTTCATGCCCCAATCCGACACTGACTGGAAATGAGTGGAAATGAATGTTATTGAGGTTAATAATACTGTAGGATCAAAATTACCTCCAAATTCTGTAATTTTAGCTGTTTTTTTTTTTTTTTTAAATCATCCAGATCCAAAACCAAAACCCGAAAGGGTGATTTTGGCAAAACCAATCCAGATCCAAAACACGAGCGGGGATCCAGATCCAAAACCCGAAAAGTGTCCGCAGCACATCTCTAGTTAAAATAAGCATACCTTGCATTGTGAGATGTAAGATCAGCAGATACAGTGAATATGTGACAGTTTTCTACAGAGCAGTGACCTTTCTAAGAAAGCTGAGTGACATCACAAATACTGTTTATTATGTAAGCAAGTCACATGATCACTAGAGATGAGCGGGTTCGGTTTCTCTGAATCCGAACCCGCCAGAACTTCATGTTTTTTTTCACGGGTCCGAGCGACTCGGATCTTCCCGCCTTGCTCGGTTAACCCGAGCGCGCCCGAACGTCATCATGACGCTGTCGGATTCTCGCGAGGCTCGGATTCTATCGCGAGACTCGGATTCTATATAAGGAGCCGCGCGTCGCCGCCATTTTCACACGTGCATTGAGATTGATAGGGAGAGGACGTGGCTGGCGTCCTCTCCGTTTAGAATAGATTAGAGAGACACTTGATTTACTAATTTTGGGGAGCATTAGGAGTACTCAGTACAGTGCAGAGTTTTGCTGATAGTGACCAGTGACCACCAGTTTTATTTATAATCCGTTCTCTGCCTGAAAAAAGCGATACACAGCACACAGTGACTCAGTCACATACCATATCTGTGTGCACTGCTCAGGCTCAGGCCAGTGTGCTGCATCATCTATTATCTATATATAAATAATATTATATATATCTGTCTGACTGCTCAGCTCACACAGCTTATAATTGTGGGGGAGACTGGGGAGCACTACTGCAGTGCCAGTTATAGGTTATAGCAGGAGCCAGGAGTACATAATATATTATATAGTGAGTGACCACCAGACACACAGTGCAGTTTATTTAATATATCCGTTCTCTGCCTGAAAAAAGCGATACACACAGTGACTCAGTCAGTCACATACCATATCTGTGTGCACTGCTCAGGCTCAGGCCAGTGTGCTGCATCATCTATATATATTATATATCTGTCTGACTGCTCAGCTCACACAGCTTATAATTGTGGGGGAGACTGGGGAGCACTACTGCAGTGCCAGTTATAGGTTATAGCAGGAGCCAGGAGTACATAATATTATATTAAAATTAAACAGTGCACACTTTTGCTGCAGGAGTGCCACTGCCAGTGTGACTAGTGACCAGTGACCTGACCACCAGTATATATAATATTAGTAGTATACTATCTCTTTATCAACCAGTCTATATTAGCAGCAGACACAGTACAGTGCGGTAGTTCACGGCTGTGGCTACCTCTGTGTCGGCACTCGGCAGCCCGTCCATAATTGTATATACCACCTAACCGTGGTTTTTTTTTCTTTCTTTATACATACATACTAGTTACGAGTATACTATCTCTTTATCAACCAGTCTATATATTAGCAGCAGACACAGTACAGTGCGGTAGTTCACGGCTGTGGCTACCTCTGTGTCGGCACTCGGCAGCCCGTCCATAATTGTATATACCACCTAACCGTGTTTTTTTTTTCTTTCTTTATACATACATACTAGTTACGAGTATACTATCTCTTTATCAACCAGTCTATATATTAGCAGCAGACACAGTACAGTGCGGTAGTTCACGGCTGTGGCTACCTCTGTGTCGGCACTCGGCAGCCCGTCCATAATTGTATATACCACCTAACCGTGGTTTTTTTTTCTTTCTTTATACATACATACTAGTTACGAGTATACTATCTCTTTATCAACCAGTCTATATATTAGCAGCAGACACAGTACAGTGCGGTAGTTCACGGCTGTGGCTACCTCTGTGTCGGCACTCGGCAGCCCGTCCATAATTGTATATACCACCTAACCGTGGTTTTTTTTTCTTTCTTTATACATACATACTAGTTACGAGTATACTATCTCTTTATCAACCAGTCTATATATTAGCAGCAGACACAGTACAGTGCGGTAGTTCACGGCTGTGGCTACCTCTGTGTCGGCACTCGGCAGCCCGTCCATAATTGTATATACCACCTAACCGTGGTTTTTTTTTCTTTCTTTATACATACATACTAGTTACGAGTATACTATCTCTTTATCAACCAGTCTATATATTAGCAGCAGACACAGTACAGTGCGGTAGTTCACGGCTGTGGCTACCTCTGTGTCGGCACTCGGCAGCCCGTCCATAATTGTATATACCACCTAACCGTGGTTTTTTTTTCTTTCTTTATACATACATACTAGTTACGAGTATACTATCTCTTTATCAACCAGTCTATATATTAGCAGCAGACACAGTACAGTGCGGTAGTTCACGGCTGTGGCTACCTCTGTGTCGGCACTCGGCAGCCCGTCCATAATTGTATATACCACCTAACCGTAGTTTTTTTTTCTTTCTTTATACATACATACTAGTTACGAGTATACTATCTCTTTATCAACCAGTCTATATTAGCAGCAGACACAGTACAGTGCGGTAGTTCACGGCTGTGGCTACCTCTGTGTCGGCACTCGGCAGCCCGTTCATAGTTGTATATACCACCTAACCGTGGTTTTTTTTTCTTTCTTTATACATACATACTAGTTACGAGTATACTATCTCTTTATCAACCAGTCTATATATTAGCAGCAGACACAGTACAGTGCGGTAGTTCACGGCTGTGGCTACCTCTGTGTCGGCACTCGGCAGCCCGTCCATAATTGTATATACCACCTAACCGTGGTTTTTTTTTCTTTCTTTATACATACATACTAGTTACGAGTATACTATCTCTTTATCAACCAGTCTATATATTAGCAGCAGACACAGTACAGTGCGGTAGTTCACGGCTGTGGCTGCCTCTGTGTCGGCACTCGGCAGCCCGTCCATAATTGTATATACCACCTAACCGTGGTTTTTTTTTCTTTCTTTATACATACATACTAGTTACGAGTATACTATCTCTTTATCAACCAGTCTATATATTAGCAGCAGACACAGTACAGTGCGGTAGTTCACGGCTGTGGCTACCTCTGTGTCGGCACTCGGCAGCCCGTCCATAATTGTATATACCACCTAACCGTGGTTTTTTTTTCTTTCTTTATACATACATACTAGTTACGAGTATACTATCTCTTTATCAACCAGTCTATATTAGCAGCAGACACAGTACAGTGCGGTAGTTCACGGCTGTGGCTACCTCTGTGTCGGCACTCGGCAGCCCGTCCATAATTGTATATACCACCTAACCGTGGTTTTTTTTTCTTTCTTTATACATACATACTAGTTACGAGTATACTATCTCTTTATCAACCAGTCTATATATTAGCAGCAGACACAGTACAGTGCGGTAGTTCACGGCTGTGGCTACCTCTGTGTCGGCACTCGGCAGCCCGTCCATAATTGTATATACCACCTAACCGTGGTTTTTTTTTCTTTCTTTATACATACATACTAGTTACGAGTATACTATCTCTTTATCAACCAGTCTATATATTAGCAGCAGACACAGTACAGTGCGGTAGTTCACGGCTGTGGCTACCTCTGTGTCGGCACTCGGCAGCCCGTCCATAATTGTATATACCACCTAACCGTGGTTTTTTTTTCTTTCTTTATACATACATACTAGTTACGAGTATACTATCTCTTTATCAACCAGTCTATATATTAGCAGCAGACACAGTACAGTGCGGTAGTTCACGGCTGTGGCTACCTCTGTGTCGGCACTCGGCAGCCCGTCCATAATTGTATATACCACCTAACCGTGGTTTTTTTTTCTTTCTTTATACATACATACTAGTTACGAGTATACTATCTCTTTATCAACCAGTCTATATATTAGCAGCAGACACAGTACAGTGCGGTAGTTCACGGCTGTGGCTACCTCTGTGTCGGCACTCGGCAGCCCGTCCATAATTGTATACTAGTATCCAATCCATCCATCTCCATTGTTTACCTGAGGTGCCTTTTAGTTGTGCCTATTAAAATATGGAGAACAAAAATGTTGAGGTTCCAAAATTAGGGAAAGATCAAGATCCACTTCCACCTCGTGCTGAAGCTGCTGCCACTAGTCATGGCCGAGACGATGAAATGCCAGCAACGTCGTCTGCCAAGGCCGATGCCCAATGTCATAGTACAGAGCATGTCAAATCCAAAACACCAAATATCAGTAAAAAAAGGACTCCAAAACCTAAAATAAAATTGTCGGAGGAGAAGCGTAAACTTGCCAATATGCCATTTACCACACGGAGTGGCAAGGAACGGCTGAGGCCCTGGCCTATGTTCATGGCTAGTGGTTCAGCTTCACATGAGGATGGAAGCACTCAGCCTCTCGCTAGAAAAATGAAAAGACTCAAGCTGGCAAAAGCAGCACAGCAAAGAACTGTGCATTCTTCGAAATCCCAAATCCACAAGGAGAGTCTAATTGTGTCGGTTGCGATGCCTGACCTTCCCAACACTGGACGTGAAGAGCATGCGCATTCCACCATTTGCACGCCCCCTGCAAGTGCTGGAAGGAGCACCCGCAGTCCAGTTCCTGATAGTCAGATTGAAGATGTCAGTGTTGAAGTACACCAGGATG
The DNA here is from genome assembly GCF_028390025.1 of Pseudophryne corroboree. Taxonomy (NCBI): domain Eukaryota; kingdom Metazoa; phylum Chordata; class Amphibia; order Anura; family Myobatrachidae; genus Pseudophryne; species Pseudophryne corroboree. The sequence goes on from NC_086444.1 coordinate 483,839,459, forward strand.
AGGAGGATATGGGTGTTGCTGGCGCTGGGGAGGAAATTGACCAGGAGGATTCTGATGGTGAGGTGGTTTGTTTAAGTCAGGCACCCGGGGAGACACCTGTTGTCCGTGGGAGGAATATGGCCGTTGACATGCCAGGTGAAAATACCAAAAAAATCAGCTCTTCGGTGTGGAGGTATTTCACCAGAAATGCGGACAACAGGTGTCAAGCCGTGTGTTCCCTTTGTCAAGCTGTAATAAGTAGGGGTAAGGACGTTAACCACCTCGGAACATCCTCCCTTATACGTCACCTGCAGCGCATTCATAATAAGTCAGTGACAAGTTCAAAAACTTTGGGTGACAGCGGAAGCAGTCCACTGACCAGTAAATCCCTTCCTCTTGTAACCAAGCTCACGCAAACCACCCCACCAACTCCCTCAGTGTCAATTTCCTCCTTCCCCAGGAATGCCAATAGTCCTGCAGGCCATGTCACTGGCAATTCTGACGAGTCCTCTCCTGCCTGGGATTCCTCCAATGCATCCTTGCGTGTAACGCCTACTGCTGCTGGCGCTGCTGTTGTTGCCGCTGGGAGTCGATGGTCATCCCAGAGGGGAAGTCGTAAGCCCACTTGTACTACTTCCAGTAAGCAATTGACTGTTCAACAGTCCTTTGCGAGGAAGATGAAATATCACAGCAGTCATCCTACTGCAAAGCGGATAACTGAGGCCTTGGCATCCTGGGTGGTGAGAAACGTGGTTCCGGTATCCATCATTACTGCAGAGCCAACTAGAGACTTGTTGGAGGTACTGTGTCCCCTGTTACCAAATACCATCTAGGTTCCATTTCTCTAGGCAGGCGATACCGAAAATGTACACAGACCTCAGAAAAAGAGTCACCAGTGTCCTAAAAAATGCAGCTGTACCCAATGTCCACTTAACCACGGACATGTGGACAAGTGGAGCAGGGCAGGGTCAGGACTATATGACTGTGACAGCCCACTGGGTAGATGTATGGACTCCCGCCGCAAGAACAGCAGCGGCGGCACCAGTAGCAGCATCTCGCAAACGCCAACTCTTTCCTAGGCAGGCTACGCTTTGTATCACCGCTTTCCAGAATACGCACACAGCTGAAAACCTCTTACGGCAACTGAGGAAGATCATCGCGGAATGGCTTACCCCAATTGGACTCTCCTGTGGATTTGTGGCATCGGACAACGCCAGCAATATTGTGTGTGCATTAAATATGGGCAAATTCCAGCACGTCCCATGTTTTGCACATACCTTGAATTTGGTGGTGCAGAATTTTTAAAAAAACGACAGGGGCGTGCAAGAGATGCTGTCGGTGGCCAGAAAAATTGCGGGACACTTTCGGCGTACAGGCACCACGTACAGAAGACTGGAGCACCACCAAAAACTACTGAACCTGCCCTGCCATCATCTGAAGCAAGAAGTGGTAACTAGAGATGAGCGGGTTCGGTTTCTCTGAAACCGAACCCGCACGAACTTCATGTTTTTTTCACGGGTCCGAGCAGACTCGGATCCTCCCGCCTTGCTCGGTTAACCCGAGCGCGCCCGAACGTCATCATGACGCTGTCGGATTCTCGCGAGACTCGGATTCTATATAAGGAGCCGCGCGTCGCCGCCATTTTCACACGTGCATTGAGATTGATAGGGAGAGGACGTGGCTGGCGTCCTCTCCATTAGAAATTAGATTAGAAGAGAGAGAGAGATTGTGCAGAGTCAGACAGAGTTTACCACAGTGACCAGTGCAGTTGTTGTTAGTTAACTTTTATTTATTTTAATATATATCCGTTCTCTGCTATATCCGTTCTCTGCCTGAAAAAAAACGATACACAGCAGCAGCCAGTCACACAGTGTGACTCAGTCTGTGTGCACTCAGCTCAGCCCAGTGTGCTGCACATCAATGTATAAAAGGCAAAGCTTATAATAATTGTGGGGGAGACTGGGGAGCACTGCAGGTTGTTATAGCAGGAGCCCCCAGGAGTACATAATATTATATTAATTTAAAATTAAACAGTGCACACTTTTGCTGCAGGAGTGCCACTGCCAGTGTGACTAGTGGTGACCAGTGCCTGACCACCAGTATAGTAGTATATTCATTGTTGTATGTATTGTATACTATCTCTTTATCAACCAGTCTATATTAGCAGCAGACACAGTACAGTGCGGTAGTTCACGGCTGTGGCTACCTCTGTGTCGGCAGTCGGAACTCGGCAGGCAGTCCGTCCATCCATAATTGTATTACAATATATACCACCTAACCGTGGTATTTTTTTTTCTTTCTTTATACCGTCATAGTGTCATACTAGTTGTTACGAGTATACTACTATCTCTTTATCAACCAGTGTACAGTGCGGTAGTTCACGGCTGTGGCTACCTCTGTGTCGGCAGTCGGCAGGCAGTCCGTCCATCCATAATTGTATTATTATTATAATATATACCACCTAACCGTGGTTTTTTTTCCATTCTTTATACCGTCGTCATAGTGTCATACTAGTTGTTACGAGTATACTACTATCTCTTTATCAACCAGTGTACAGTGCGGTAGTTCACGGCTGTGGCTACCTCTGTGTCGGCAGTCGGCAGGCAGTCCGTCCATCCATAATTGTATTATTATTATAATATATACCACCTAACCGTGGTTTTTTTTCCATTCTTTATACCGTCGTCATAGTGTCATACTAGTTGTTACGAGTATACTACTATCTCTTTATCAACCAGTGTACAGTGCGGTAGTTCACGGCTGTGGCTACCTCTGTGTCGGCAGTCGGCAGGCAGTCCGTCCATCCATAATTGTATTATTATTATAATATATACCACCTAACCGTGGTTTTTTTTCCATTCTTTATACCGTCGTCATAGTGTCATACTAGTTGTTACGAGTATACTACTATCTCTTTATCAACCAGTGTACAGTGCGGTAGTTCACGGCTGTGGCTACCTCTGTGTCGGCAGTCGGCAGGCAGTCCGTCCATCCATAATTGTATTATTATTATAATATATACCACCTAACCGTGGTTTTTTTTTCATTCTTTATACCGTCGTCATAGTGTCATACTAGTTGTTACGAGTATACTACTATCTCTTTATCAACCAGTGTACAGTGCGGTAGTTCACGGCTGTGGCTACCTCTGTGTCGGCAGTCGGCAGGCAGTCCGTCCATCCATAATTGTATTATTATTATAATATATACCACCTAACCGTGGTTTTTTTTCCATTCTTTATACCGTCGTCATAGTGTCATACTAGTTGTTACGAGTATACTACTATCTCTTTATCAACCAGTGTACAGTGCGGTAGTTCACGGCTGTGGCTACCTCTGTGTCGGCAGTCGGCAGGCAGTCCGTCCATCCATAATTGTATTATTATTATAATATATACCACCTAACCGTGGTTTTTTTTCCATTCTTTATACCGTCGTCATAGTGTCATACTAGTTGTTACGAGTATACTACTATCTCTTTATCAACCAGTGTACAGTGCGGTAGTTCACGGCTGTGGCTACCTCTGTGTCGGCAGTCGGCAGGCAGTCCGTCCATCCATAATTGTATTATTATTATAATATATACCACCTAACCGTGGTTTTTTTTCCATTCTTTATACCGTCGTCATAGTGTCATACTAGTTGTTACGAGTATACTACTATCTCTTTATCAACCAGTGTACAGTGCGGTAGTTCACGGCTGTGGCTACCTCTGTGTCGGCAGTCGGCAGGCAGTCCGTCCATCCATAATTGTATTATTATTATAATATATACCACCTAACCGTGGTTTTTTTATACCACCTAACCGTGGCAGTCCGTCCATAATTGTATACTAGTAAACTATCCAATCCATCCATCTCCATTGTTTACCTGAGGTGCCTTTTAGTTCTGCCTATAAAATATGGAGAACAAAAAAGTTGAGGTTCCAAAATTAGGGAAAGATCAAGATCCACTTCCACCTCGTGCTGAAGCTGCTGCCACTAGTCATGGCCGAGACGATGAAATGCCAGCAACGTCGTCTGCCAAGGCCGATGCCCAATGTCATAGTACAGAGCATGTCAAATCCAAAACACCAAATATCAGAAAAAAAAGGACTCCAAAACCTAAAATAAAATTGTCGGAGGAGAAGCGTAAACTTGCCAATATGCCATTTACCACACGGAGTGGCAAGGAACGGCTGAGGCCCTGGCCTATGTTCATGGCTAGTGGTTCAGCTTCACATGAGGATGGAAGCACTCAGCCTCTCGCTAGAAAACTGAAAAGACTCAAGCTGGCAAAAGCACCGCAAAGAACTGTGCGTTCTTTGAAATCCCAAATCCACAAGGAGAGTCCAATTGTGTCGTTTGCGATGCCTGACCTTCCCAACACTGGACGTGAAGAGCATGCGCCTTCCACTATTTGCATGCCCCCTGCAAGTGCTGGAAGGAGCACCCGCAGTCCAGTTCCTGATAGTCAGATTGAAGATGTCAGTGTTGAAGTACACCAGGATGAGGAGGATATGGGTGTTGCTGGCGCTGGGGAGGAAATTGACCAGGAGGATTCTGATGGTGAGGTGGTTTGTTTAAGTCAGGCACCCGGGGAGACACCTGTTGTCCGTGGGAGGAATATGGCCGTTGACATGCCAGGTGAAAATACCAAAAAAATCAGCTCTTCGGTGTGGAGGTATTTCACCAGAAATGCGGACAACAGGTGTCAAGCCGTGTGTTCCCTTTGTCAAGCTGTAATAAGTAGGGGTAAGGACGTTAACCACCTCGGAACATCCTCCCTTATACGTCACCTGCAGCGCATTCATAATAAGTCAGTGACAAGTTCAAAAACTTTGGGTGACAGCGGAAGCAGTCCACTGACCAGTAAATCCCTTCCTCTTGTAACCAAGCTCACGCAAACCACCCCACCAACTCCCTCAGTGTCAATTTCCTCCTTCCCCAGGAATGCCAATAGTCCTGCAGGCCATGTCACTGGCAAGTCTGACGAGTCCTTTCCTGCCTGGGATTCCTCCGATGCATCCTTGCGTGTAACGCCTACTGCTGCTGGCGCTGCTGTTGTTGCCGCTGGGAGTCGATGGTCATCCCAGAGGGGAAGTCGTAAGCCCACTTGTACTACTTCCAGTAAGCAATTGACTGTTCAACAGTCCTTTGCGAGGAAGATGAAATATCACAGCAGTCATCCTACTGCAAAGCGGATAACTGAGTCCTTGACAACTATGTTGGTGTTAGACGTGCGTCCGGTATCCGCCGTTAGTTCACAGGGAACTAGACAATTTATTGAGGCAGTGTGCCCCCGTTACCAAATACCATCTAGGTTCCACTTCTCTAGGCAGGCGATACCGAGAATGTACACGGACGTCAGAAAAAGACTCACCAGTGTCCTAAAAAATGCAGTTGTACCCAATGTCCACTTAACCACGGACATGTGGACAAGTGGAGCAGGGCAGGGTCAGGACTATATGACTGTGACAGCCCACTGGGTAGATGTATGGACTCCCGCCGCAAGAACAGCAGCGGCGGCACCAGTAGCAGCATCTCGCAAACGCCAACTCTTTCCTAGGCAGGCTACGCTTTGTATCACCGCTTTCCAGAATACGCACACAGCTGAAAACCTCTTACGGCAACTGAGGAAGATCATCGCGGAATGGCTTACCCCAATTGGACTCTCCTGTGGATTTGTGGCATCGGACAACGCCAGCAATATTGTGTGTGCATTAAATATGGGCAAATTCCAGCACGTCCCATGTTTTGCACATACCTTGAATTTGGTGGTGCAGAATTTTTTAAAAAACGACAGGGGCGTGCAAGAGATGCTGTCGGTGGCCAGAAAAATTGCGGGACACTTTCGGCGTACAGGCACCACGTACAGAAGACTGGAGCACCACCAAAAACTACTGAACCTGCCCTGCCATCATCTGAAGCAAGAAGTGGTAACGAGGTGGAATTCAACCCTCTATATGCTTCAGAGGTTGGAGGAGCAGCAAAAGGCCATTCAAGCCTATACAATTGAGCACGATATAGGAGATGGAATGCACCTGTCTCAAGTGCAGTGGAGAATGATTTCAACGTTGTGCAAGGTTCTGATGCCCTTTGAACTTGCCACACGTGAAGTCAGTTCAGACACTGCCAGCCTGAGTCAGGTCATTCCCCTCATCAGGCTTTTGCAGAAGAAGCTGGAGGCATTGAAGAAGGAGCTAACACGGAGCGATTCCGCTAGGCATGTGGGACTTGTGGATGCAGCCCTTAATTCGCTTAACAAGGATTCACGGGTGGTCAATCTGTTGAAATCAGAGCACTACATTTTGGCCACCGTGCTCGATCCTAGATTTAAAGCCTACCTTGGATCTCTCTTTCCGGCAGACACAGGTCTGCTGGGGTTGAAAGACCTGCTGGTGACAAAATTGTCAAGTCAAGCGGAACGCGACCTGTCAACATCTCCTCCTTCACATTCTCCCGCAACTGGGGGTGCGAGGAAAAGGCTCAGAATTCCGAGCCCACCCGCTGGCGGTGATGCAGGGCAGTCTGGAGCGACTGCTGATGCTGACATCTGGTCCGGACTGAAGGACCTGACAACGATTACGGACATGTCGTCTACTGTCACTGCATATGATTCTCTCAACATTGATAGAATGGTGGAGGATTATATGAGTGACCGCATCCAAGTAGGCACGTCACACAGTCCGTACTTATACTGGCAGGAAAAAGAGGCAATTTGGAGGCCCTTGCACAAACTGGCTTTATTCTACCTAAGTTGCCCTCCCACAAGTGTGTACTCCGAAAGAGTGTTTAGTGCCGCCGCTCACCTTGTCAGCAATCGGCGTACGAGGTTACATCCAGAAAATGAGGAGAAGATGATGTTCATTAAAATGAATTATAATCAATTCCTCCGCGGAGACATTGACCAGCAGCAATTGCCTCCACAAAGTACACAGGGAGCTGAGATGGTGGATTCCAGTGGGGACGAATTGATAATCTGTGAGGAGGGGGATGTACACGGTGATATATCGGAGGGTGAAGATGAGGTGGACATCTTGCCTCTGTAGAGCCAGTTTGTGCAAGGAGAGATTAATTGCTTCTTTTTTGGGGGGGGGTCCAAACCAACCCGTCATATCAGTCACAGTCGTGTGGCAGACCCTGTCACTGAAATGATGGGTTGGTTAAAGTGTGCATGTCCTGTTTTGTTTATACAACATAAGGGTGGGTGGGAGGGCCCAAGGATAATTCCATCTTGCACCTCTTTTTTCTTTTCTTTTTCTTTGCATCATGTGCTGATTGGGGAGGGTTTTTTGGAAGGGCCATCCTGCGTGACACTGCAGTGCCACTCCTAGATGGGCCCGGTGTTTGTGTCGGCCACTAGGGTCGCTAATCTTACTCACACAGCTACCTCATTGCGCCTCTTTTTTTCTTTGCGTCATGTGCTGTTTGGGGAGGGTTTTTTGGAAGGGACATCCTGCGTGACACTGCAGTGCCACTCCTAGATGGGCCCGGTGTTTGTGTCGGCCACTAGGGTCGCTTATCTTACTCACACAGCGACCTCGGTGCAAATTTTAGGACTAAAAATAATATTGTGAGGTGTGATGTGTTCAGAATAGGCTGAAAATGAGTGTAAATTATGTTTTTTGAGGTTAATAATACTTTGGGATCAAAATTACCCCCAAATTCTATGATTTAAGCTGTTTTTTAGGGTTTTTTGAAAAAAACACCCGAATCCAAAACACACCCGAATCCGACAAAAATAATTCGGTGAGGTTTTGCCAAAACGCGTTCGAACCCAAAACACGGCCGCGGAACCGAACCCAAAACCAAAACACAAAACCCGAAAAATTTCAGGCGCTCATCTCTAGTGGTAACGAGGTGGAATTCAACCCTCTATATGCTTCAGAGGTTGGAGGAGCAGCAAAAGGCCATTCAAGCCTATACAATTGAGCACGATATAGTAGGTGGAATGCACCTGTCTCAAGTGCAGTGGAGAATGATTTCAACGTTGTGCAAGGTTCTGATGCCCTTTGAACTTGCCACACGTGAAGTCAGTTCAGACACTGCCAGCCTGAGTCAGGTCATTCCCCTCATCAGGCTTTTGCAGAAGAAGCTGGAGGCATTGAAGAAGGAGCTAAAAGGGAGCGATTCCGCTAGGCATGTGGGACTTGTGGATGCAGCCCTTAATTCGCTTAACAAGGATTCACGGGTGGTCAATCTGTTGAAATCAGAGCACTACATTTTGGCCACCGTGCTCGATCCTAGATTTAAAGCCTACCTTGGATCTCTCTTTCCGGCAGACACAGGTCTGCTGGGGTTGAAAGACCTGCTGGTGACAAAATTGTCAAGTCAAGCGGAACGCGACCTGTCAACATCTCCTCCTTCACATTCTCCCGCAACTGGGGGTGCGAGGAAAAGGCTCAGAATTCCGAGCCCACCCGCTGGCGGTGATGCAGGGCAGTCTGGAGCGACTGCTGATGCTGACATCTGGTCCGGACTGAAGGACCTGACAACGATTACGGACATGTCGTCTACTGTCACTGCATATGATTCTCTCAACATTGATAGAATGGTGGAGGATTATATGAGTGACCGCATCCAAGTAGGCACGTCACACAGTCCGTACTTATACTGGCAGGAAAAAGAGGCAATTTGGAGGCCCTTGCACAAACTGGCTTTATTCTACCTAAGTTGCCCTCCCACAAGTGTGTACTCCGAAAGAGTGTTTAGTGCCGCCGCTCACCTTGTCAGCAATCGGCGTACGAGGTTACATCCAGAAAATGTGGAGAAGATGATATTCATTAAAATGAATTATAATCAATTCCTCCGCGGAGACATTGACCAGCAGCAATTGCCTCCACAAAGTACACAGGGAGCTGAGATGGTGGATTCCAGTGGGGACGAATTGATAATCTGTGAGGAGGGGGATGTACACGGTGATATATCGGAGGGTGAAGATGAGGTGGACATCTTGCCTCTGTAGAGCCAGTTTGTGCAAGGAGAGATTAATTGCTTCTTTTTTGGGGGGGGTCCAAACCAACCCGTCATATCAGTCACAGTCGTGTGGCAGACCCTGTCACTGAAATGATGGGTTGGTTAAAGTGTGCATGTCCTGTTTTGTTTATACAACATAAGGGTGGGTGGGAGGGCCCAAGGACAATTCCATCTTGCACCTCTTTTTTCTTTTCTTTTTCTTTGCATCATGTGCTGATTGGGGAGGGTTTTTTGGAAGGGACATCCTGCGTGACACTGCAGTGCCACTCCTAGATGGGCCCGGTGTTTGTGTCGGCCACTAGGGTCGCTAATCTTACTCACACAGTCAGCTACCTCATTGCGCCTCTTTTTTTCTTTGCGTCATGTGCTGTTTGGGGAGGGTTTTTTGGAAGGGACATCCTGCGTGACACTGCAGTGCCACTCCTAGATGGGCCCGGTGTTTGTGTCGGCCACTAGGGTCGCTAATCTTACTCACACAGCTACCTCATTGCGCCTATTTTTTTCTTTGCGTCATGTGCTGTTTGGGGAGGGTTTTTTGGAAGGGACATCCTGCGTGACACTGCAGTGCCACTCCTAGATGGGCCCGGTGTTTGTGTCGGCCACTAGGGTCGCTTATCTTACTCACACAGCGACCTCGGTGCAAATTTTAGGACTAAAAATAATATTGTGAGGTGTGAGGTATTCAGAATAGACTGAAAATGAGTGTAAATTATGGTTTTTGAGGTTAATAATACTTTGGGATCAAAATGACCCCCAAATTCTATGATTTAAGCTGTTTTTTAGTGTTTTTTAAAAAAAACACCCGAATCCAAAACACACCCGAATCCGACAAAAAAAATTCGGTGAGGTTTTGCCAAAACGCGGTCGAACCCAAAACACGGCCGCGGAACCGAACACAAAACCAAAACACAAAACCCGAAAAATTTCAGGCGCTCATCTCTATCACTCTATTGAGGTTATAAGCACATCCTTACTGCAGTTCCCCATTATATGTTGGTAGCTACCTACTGAAGATGTTTTGTTTTCAAAGTTGCCACCATTACATATGATTCAGCTGTTACTGTATGTTCTGCAAGTTCTTAGTAAGTCTGGATGCTATTTAAAGTGTTCACTTCAAGATTCATCTAAGAATTTGTTTTAGAAAGTAAGTTTATGTATAATATTGAACTTGCAAAAACAGAGTGCTTTAGTTGTCCCGCTGCGACAAAAAACATACAACGTTTTTGTAGTGAGATAATGGTTCTGAGGTCAGGTGTACAGTTTGGAAGAAGTAAGCATTTGCTTAAGTTCATTATGTCTAAAAATCATTTACTCTATTATACAGTTGCATTATCTGGATTTTAATCTTTTATTAAACTGTCCCACCCGTGACAAATTGAACACCAAGAGTGAGACCAACAGTATTAGGTCCTCCAAAGGCTAAATTTATTGTCATGAAAGGAGTTTGCCTTTATATATATTAATTCCTGCAAGTTAAAACTAAAATAAAGCCATAGTTAATTAAATATTAGCAAACTTGAAAAAAAACTTAATTGGCGATTGCTCTTCATAGTTATACTGTCAAGGTGTTTGAATGTAAGGAATGTAAAATGGGTGTGCTGTGTGTACTGGGGGTAATATGGGGCAGGGGGGCTGTGTATATGGTGGTGCTGTATGCACTGAGGGGTAGTGTGGGGGAGGGGGGTCTATGTATACTGGAATGGAATATGGGTGTACTGTGTGTATTGAGGGGTATTGTGGGGGAGAGAGAGGGGCTGTGTATACTAAAGTGTAAAATTAGGGTGATGTGTGCACTGAGGGCACCTGTAGTAGCGCCGGTTATATATAATTCCCTCAGAAGTGTCATTTATACAAATTATGCCCCGCCCCCTTCCCACCAGTGATGCAAGTAGAAAAAATGTCTTAGTAGTACTGTGTGCGCGTGCCGAAGGCATGCATGCCAACAAAATGGGTGTGGCCAAATGCCACATGGGGCGTGGTCAACGAAAATGGGAGCTTGATACACATATGGGGGGCCAGATACACATATGACCCCAATAGTGTCAGATACATATATGCCCCCACCGTGCCAGATACAGTATGCTCCTACAGTGACTGATATTCCCCCACAGTGCCAGATACACAAAAACCCCAGCAGTGCCATATATGCCCCCACAGTGCTAGATACGCCCCCACTGTGCCATATACGCATATGCCCCCAGTGCCAGATATGCTTCACAGTGCCAGATACACTGTTCCCCACAGTGCCAGATACACAGTGCCCCACAGTGCCAAATACACAGTACCCCACACTGCCAAATACACAGTGCCAGATGCACAGTACCCTGCAGTGCCAGATACCCATTGCCCCACAGTGCCATATACACTGCCTTCCACACACACATAGATACACACACACATATACATACACACACATACTGTAGATACACATACACATATATAGATACACACACACACACACACACACACACACACATATACACACATACACACAGATACAGACACACACTTTCTCACTCACGCTCCTTCAACATACCATATGGCTGGCTGGATTTGTAGCAGTACCTGTCCTCTTCAGCCTGGTCCTGCTCCGCCACTCTGCGCCATTTAGCTCTGCCCCCTTTTCGGCCCAGGACACTGACGGTCACTGCAGGGGGTAGAGGGAAGCTTCAAGCTGCCGGCGCCGCTGACTGTCAAACGGTGTGACAGGCACAGCAGCCGGCAGCAGCAGCAGGGGGCCAAGGTGCAGCAGCGGGAATGCAGAACAGGAAGAGCACCTCTCCTGCCTGGCGCCTACCTGCTTTGCATCCCTTTGCTGAGTGGGTAGCGCCCGGCCTGGACATAACTACTGTATAGTGGTCACATTATAATGATGGGAGAGACACTCAAAGACAAAAAAAAGTCTTTCTGGAGCACTCTTAAATATAAATAAAAAAAACTTACTGTTTTTTATGTTTAGGGATATGATACCCCTATTATAAGGTTTACACCTATATTGATAATTTGAGATATAGGTATCCCTACACTATTTTAAAAGGGCATATATTAAAAGTTAATTTTTAAAGAGTTGTCACTTATCATCTTCATTGAAACAAAAAATAAATAAATAAAAAACAATATTTTTTTAAATTTATATTTAAGAGTGTCCTAGGATGTCCTTTTTTGTCTTTCTGTGCCTCTCCCACCATTATAATGTAGTCTGTAGCTACAAAAAAAATTCTGGGAGCACCAACAATTATATACTGCATGTAATATGATGAAAAATTGTAGTTTGATATTGGTTATGTCACAATGATAATTAACATTTGAACACCAGTGCGGACCTGGGAGCATCTGGACTTGCTATGGACCATTCCACTCAGTCGCTGGGTGCCTCCTTAGTGGCTGAACAAGGTCTCTCTGCAGAACATCTCTGTCCGACCGCTACGTGGTCCTTTATTCATTCCTAATTCCTTCTCTACTAACTGGACTCATTCGCCTCTAGCAATACTTGCTTTGGTGTGGGGTCCTATGCACAGCACAGAAGCATTTCTTTCCTTAAAAGGAAAGCTTTGGGAAGTCCCATGGTTTCCAGTGTCCCCCATGGAAGAAAGAAAAAATTGGATTTTTGTTCTTACCTGTAAAATCCTTGGGGGTCATTCCGAGTTGTTCGCTCGGAAGCTGCTTTTAGCAGCTTTGCACACGCTAAGCCGCCGCCTACTGGGAGTGAATCTTAGCTTATCAAAATTTCGAACGAAAGATTAGCAAAATTGCGAAAAGACACTTCTTAGCAGTTTCTGAGTAGCTTCAAACTTACTCGGCATCTGCGATCAGTTCAGTGCTTGTCGTTCCTGGTTTGACGTCATAAACACACCCGGCGTTCGCCCAGACACTCCTCCGTTTCTCCAGCCACTCCCGCGTTTTTCCCAGAAACGGCAGCGTTTTTTCACACACTCCCATAAAACGGCCAGTTTCCGCCCAGAAACACCCACTTCCTGTCAATCACACTCCGATCACCAGAACGAAGAAAAAACCTCGTAATGCCATGAGTAAAATACCTAACTGCATAGCAAATTTACTTGGCGCAGTCACAGTGCGAACATTGCGCATGCGCAGTTAGCGGAAAATCGCTGCGATGCGAAGAAAAATACAGAGCGAACAACTCGGAATGACCCCCCTTATCTCTAAGTCCATGAGGTACAATGGATGCCCTCTCTTACACCCCTGGCTGGCTAGAGGGTAATTGTATGGGAAATACAGTATAGAAATCCAGGTCTGCCAACCACTGTTCGGTGGCTGATTTCTTTGCACCTGGTCTTCTCTTCCTCTCCTCCTAGTCCCTGTCTTTGGGCTTTGTTATATTTAACTGGCAGTTCCAGAAACATCTTCCAGAAATACTGCCCACTACAGATATACTGGCATTACATTGAGCTCCAGTGAAGAGGACGGTTTAGTGAAAGTAATGTTTTTGAAGGTTGTTGGGGTAAACTGAGAAATTTTTGTAACTGTGCATCAGATTCTTCCAGTGTTACCTACCAGTTCTAAAAAAGTTAGAGGCAGGTTTTATGAGTTTCCTGCTATAGTAGATGTGTCTGAACAGGGATAAAAGTGGAATGTAAAAACAAAAAAATATGTACCCACAACAATAATATTTGTAAATCGATTAACATGTTAAATTCCAAAACATTATTATATAGCAATAGAAGTGCACTGTTTTTGTTTTACATACATAAAATGGGTGTTACTGAGAATTACTTTGCACTGTGTCCCACCCGTGACACATGGTTGTCACGGGTGTAGTACTGGTGACCGGCGGTCTCCTGACCGCCGGTCACCTTACCGACGCCGGGATCCCGGCTGCATACCGACGCCGGGATCCCGGCGGGGAGGGGCGAGTGCAGCAAGCCCCTTGAGGGCTCGGTGGCGACCTGCGGTCGCCACGGGTTCTATTCCCACTCTATGGGTGTCGTGGACACCCACGAGTGGAAATAGTCCCTGTTGGTCGGCATGCCGACCATCGGGATAGTGAGCCGTCAGGCTCACGGAGGAGGTCATGTGACTGTCGGTCAGCTGACCGGCGGTCACATGAATACCACCCGGTTGTCCCACCCGTGACAAAATAAAACATCAGTACTTTGCATAAAACTAATACTTTTCTTCTTGTTTTTTGTAACATATTCTACACCAAGTTCTTACTTCACAATGGGTAAATTATACATTTTATCCAACCTGTACATTTAGAGATTGTATAAAATTGCTCGCTATGTGACTTCTTTCTGTTCCACCCATGACACAAGTTTAAAAATCAATATCGCCATACCTAACGATGCACATCTTATAATACCATGCACACTGTATGTATGCTACCATAGTAATGTAAATACACTACATAGTATGAGAGAGAAAGCCTCTTTTGATAAGAAAACCTTAGTGCAAATGTCCCACCCATGACAACGGAATGCCCCATAAATTAATCACCACCAATACATACAACGGAAGACAAATATAATTACAAACCCAGTATACACACAGTGATGTGCATCTAACAGGTATCCACAGACAGCCCACATTAGAAGAAAATGTCATCTTAAAAATTGGCAAGCTGAAAGAGTAATTACTACAGTATGTAATTCAGTATCTAAATGGGACTAGATTATATAACAGCTACAATAAAGAGGAAAAAAAGGAGGAAAGACTTGAATCCACCTGTTTAACTAGATTCAGGCTTTGATTCAGCATGCTATGCAATTGTGCTGAAATCACTATTAGGCAATCTCAGCACACGTGCGTATGTGCGCACGCTGGTGCGCGCATGTGCAAGGTCTTTAAACTGTGATCGCATGCTAAGTCCTGTCGGGGGGCGGTGATGGGGCATCGATGCAGGCGTGATTGGATTGTTTGCGGGGTGGGCTGCGGCAGCTGCACGACACCACATGCAGCCGCTGTGACCTAAAAGGCAGGGGGCAACCCTAGACATGCGAGTGCATCGCTGTAATGTAATGCGCTCATATTTTAGCAGGGGGGGGGGGCAGGACCTGTCATGTTGGGCGGCCTTGTCCTGTGCTGGGTGGCCCCCCGCATGTTAGAGAAGTGAGTTGTAGTTTTGTGATTTTTTGCAAAGCTACAACTCGTGCTGAATCGGGACTACAAACAAGTATTAATGGGAATAATAGATCGCATGAAGACTTTCAGATTCAGCTGATCATTAAGACATCTTGGTCTAACAGTGTACAGAATGCGGAACTGCTATGATTCTAAACGTTTGTTATTTATGTCAGTCACATCTTTTCCGATCATCAGGGACATGATCTATTATTGCTAAAACTAGCCCAAACATTGCAGGAATCTTTGGTGTGATTATTTGAATTCTGTAAGAGACCGCTGAGTGACGTTTTTTGGAAGTATATGGTATTGCAAGTACTGGGCACCACAGCATGAATTTAGCAATATGAGAGTCAGGGCCGGTGCTAGGGTGTTCGGCGCCCCCTGCAAACTAGTGTCCTTATACATAATGCCCCCCCAGTAGTAGTAGCGTCCTTATACATAGTGCACCCCCAGTAGTAGACGCGTCCTTATACGTAATACCCCCCAGTAGTAGCAGCGTCCTTATACGTAGTGCACCCCCAGTAGTAGAAGCGTCCTTATACGTAATTCCCCCCTAGAAGTAGTAGCATCCTTATACGTAATGCCCCCCCAGTAGTAGTAGCATACTTATACGTAGTGCACCCCCAGTAGTAGTAGCGTCCTTATTCGTAATGTCCCCCCAGTAGTAGTAGCGTCCTTATACGTAATGCCCTCCCAGTAGTAGTAGCGTTCTTATACGTAATGCGCCCCCAGTAGAAGTACCGTCCTTATACATAATGCTCCGCGCAGTAGTAGCATCCTTATACGCAATGCCCTCCCTCCAGTAGTAGCATTGTTATACGTAATGCCCTCCCAGTAATAGTAGCGTCCTTATACATAATGCCCCCAAGTAGTAGTATCGTCCTTATACGTAATGCCCCCCCCCCCAGTAGTAGTAGCGTCCTTATACGTAGTGCACCCCAGTAGTAGTATCGTCCTTATATGTAATGCCCCCCACAGTAGTAGTATCGTCCTTATATGTAATGCCCCCCACAGTAGTAGTAGCGTCCTTATACGTAATGCCCCCCCCCAGTAGTAGCATTGTTATACGTAATGCCCTCCCAGTAATAGTAGCGTCCTTATACATAATGCCCCCAAGTAGTAGTATCGTCCTTATACGTAATGCCCCCCCCCAGTAGTAGTAGCGTCCTTATACGTAGTGCACCCCAGTAGTAGTATCGTCCTTATACGTAATGCCCCCCCCCACAGTAGTAGTAGCGTCCTTATACGTAATGCCCCCCCCAGTAGTAGTAGCGTCCTTATACGTAATGCCCCCCCCAGTAGTAGTAGCGTTCTTACATGTAATGCCCCCCCAGTAGTAGCGTCGTTACACGTAATGCCCCCCCAGTAGTAGCGTCCATAAAGCGCGCGCACAGACATACCTCACACACACACACACACACACACACACACACACACAATTCATACATATATACACACACACACTTCTCTCTCACCCTCCACTTACCTAAGCCAGTCTCCCTCTGTACAGCAGCCTGGTCCGTGTAGCTCCCCCCCCCCCCTTCTGGCCCGTTTAGCCACGCCCCCGTCCGTCCCGTGTAGCTCCGCCCCCTTCTGTCCCGTACTCGGCGCTGTCACACAGCACAGGTGAGGGGAGGGGAGGGAGGAGGCTTTTCATGCTGCAGGTGCCCGCTGCCAGTGCCTGTCATACAGTGACAGACACAGCACTGGCAGCAGCACCAGCAGGAGGGGGTACAGGATGGCGCAGCAGGGAAGGGATGCAGAGCAGGGGAAGCGCCTATCAGTCCCAGCGCCTCCCTGCACTGCATCCCTTCGCTGAGCGGGTAGCGCCGGGCCTGATGAGAGTACCAGCTAATCGGAGTCTGATGTATATACTGTATCTATCAGGGATGTATGGAGAGGTAAAGTACCAGAGCCAGATTTACATATAATATAAGAGCCAGAGGGTTCATGTTGGCATTATACACAGGTGCAGCAGTATAAACTTCTGGAAATTTGGTGAGTATTGATCGGAGATGTGTGGAAAAGATAGGCGGTGGAGGCAAAACCTCACCCGCCATAGACTTTTTACTCCAGAGTTTTGACTATAAAAATGAATAGAATAATACAAAGAAGATATTTTTAACATCATAATATATACTGTTAGAGATGAGCGCCTGAAATTTTTCGGGTTTTGTGTTTTGGTTTTGGGTTCGGTTCCGCGGCCGTGTTTTGGGTTCGACCGCGTTTTGGCAAAACCTCACCGAATTTTTTTTGTCGGATTCGGGTGTGTTTTGGCTTCGGGTGTTTTTTTCAAAAAACCCTAAAAAACTGCTTAAATCATAGAATTTGGGGGTCATTTTGATCCCAAAGTATTATTAACCTCAAAAACCATAATTTCCACTCATTTTCAGTCTATTCTGAATACCTCACACCTCACAATATTATTTTTAGTCCTAAAATTTGCACCGAGGTCGCTGTGTGAGTAAGATAAGCGACCCTAGTGGCCGACACAAACACCGGGCCCATCTAGGAGTGGCACTGCAGTGTCACGCAGGATGTCCCTTCCAAAAAACCCTCCCCAAACAGCACATGACGCAAAGAAAAAAATAGGCGCAATGAGGTAGCTGTGTGAGTAAGATTAGCGACCCTAGTGGCCGACACAAACACCGGGCCCATCTAGGAGTGGCACTGCAGTGTCACGCAGGATGGCCCTTCCAAAAAACCCTCCCCAAACAGCACATGACGCAAAGAAAAAAAGAGGCGCAATGAGGTAGCTGACTGCGTGAGTAAGATAAGCGACCCTAGTGGCCGACACAAACACCGGGCCCATCTAGGAGTGGCACTGCAGTGTCACGCAGGATGTCCCTTCCAAAAAACCCTCCCCAAACAGCACATGACGCAAAGAAAAAAAGAGGCGCAATGAGGTAGCTGACTGTGTGAGTAAGATAAGCGACCCTAGTGGCCGACACAAACACCGGGCCCATCTAGGAGTGGCACTGCAGTGTCACGCAGGATGTCCCTTCCAAAAAACCCTCCCCAAACAGCACATGACGCAAAGAAAAAAAGAGGCGCAATGAGGTAGCTGACTGTGTGAGTAAGATAAGCGACCCTAGTGGCCGACACAAACACCGGGCCCATCTAGGAGTGTCACTGCAGTGTCACGCAGGATGTCCCTTCCAAAAAACCCTCCCCAAACAGCACATGACGCAAAGAAAAAAGAGGCGCAATGAGGTAGCTGACTGTGTGAGTAAGATAAGCGACCCTAGTGGCCGACACAAACACCGGGCCCATCTAGGAGTGGCACTGCAGTGTCACGCAGGATGTCCCTTCCAAAAAACCCTCCCCAAACAGAACATGACGCAAAGAAAAAAAGAGGCGCAATGAGGTAGCTGACTGTGTGAGTAAGATAAGCGACCCTAGTGGCCGACACAAACACCGGGCCCATCTAGGAGTGTCACTGCAGTGTCACGCAGGATGTCCCTTCCAAAAAACCCTCCCCAAACAGCACATGACGCAAAGAAAAAAAGAGGCGCAATGAGGTAGCTGACTGTGTGAGTAAGATAAGCGACCCTAGTGGCCGACACAAACACCGGGCCCATCTAGGAGTGGCACTGCAGTGTCACGCAGGATGTCCCTTCCAAAAAACCCTCCCCAAACAGCACATGACGCAAAGAAAAAAAGAGGCGCAATGAGGTAGCTGACTGTGTGAGTAAGATAAGCGACCCTAGTGGCCGACACAAACACCGGGCCCATCTAGGAGTGGCACTGCAGTGTCACGCAGGATGGCCCTTCCAAAAAACCCTCCCCAAACAGCACATGACGCAAAGAAAAATAAAAGAAAAAAGAGGTGCAAGATGGAATTGTCCTTGGGCCCTCCCACCCACCCTTATGTTGTATAAACAGGACATGCACACTTTAACCAACCCATCATTTCAGTGACAGGGTCTGCCACACGACTGTGACTGATATGACGGGTTGGTTTGGACCCCCCCCCAAAAAAGAAGCAATTAATCTCTCCTTGCACAAACTGGCTCTACAGAGGCAAGATGTCCACCTCATCATCATCCTCCGATATATCACCGTGTACATCCCCCTCCTCACAGATTATCAATTCGTCCCCACTGGAATCCACCATCTCAGCTCCCTGTGTACTTTGTGGAGGCAATTGCTGCTGGTCAATGTCTCCACGGAGGAATTGATTATAATTCATTTTAATGAACATCATCTTCTCCACATTTTCTGGATGTAACCTCGTACGCCGATTGCTGACAAGGTGAGCGGCGGCACTAAACACTCTTTCGGAGTACACACTTGTGGGAGGGCAACTTAGGTAGAATAAAGCCAGTTTGTGCAAGGGCCTCCAAATTGCCTCTTTTTCCTGCCAGTATAAGTACGGACTGTGTGACGTGCCTACTTGGATGCGGTCACTCATATAATCCTCCACCATTCTTTCAATGTTGAGAGAATCATATGCAGTGACAGTAGACGACATGTCCGTAATCGTTGTCAGGTCCTTCAGTCCGGACCAGATGTCAGCATCAGCAGTCGCTCCAGACTGCCCTGCATCACCGCCAGCGGGTGGGCTCGGAATTCTGAGCCTTTTCCTCGCACCCCCAGTTGCGGGAGAATGTGAAGGAGGAGATGTTGACAGGTCGCGTTCCGCTTGACTTGACAATTTTCTCACCAGCAGGTCTTTCAACCCCAGCAGACTTGTGTCTGCCGGAAAGAGAGATCCAAGGTAGGCTTTAAATCTAGGATCGAGCACGGTGGCCAAAATGTAGTGCTCTGATTTCAACAGATTGACCACCCGTGAATCCTTGTTAAGCGAATTAAGGGCTCCATCCACAAGTCCCACATGCCTAGCGGAATCGCTCCGTGTTAGCTCCTCCTTCAATGTCTCCAGCTTCTTCTGCAAAAGCCTGATGACGGGAATGACCTGACTCAGGCTGGCAGTGTCTGAACTGACTTCACGTGTGGCAAGTTCAAAGGGCATCAGAACCTTGCACAACGTTGAAATCATTCTCCACTGCGCTTGAGACAGGTGCATTCCACCTCCTATATCGTGCTCAATTGTATAGGCTTGAATGGCCTTTTGCTGCTCCTCCAACCTCTGAAGCATATAGAGGGTTGAATTCCACCTCGTTACCACTTCTTGCTTCAGATGATGGCAGGGCAGGTTCAGTAGTTTTTGGTGGTGCTCCAGTCTTCTGTACGTGGTGCCTGTACGCCGAAAGTGTCCCGCAATTCTTCTGGCCACCGACAGCATCTCTTGCACGCCCCTGTCGTTTTTTAAAAAATTCTGCACCACCAAATTCAAGGTATGTGCAAAACATGGGACGTGCTGGAATTTGCCCATATTTAATGCACACACAATATTGCTGGCATTGTCCGATGCCACAAATCCACAGGAGAGTCCAATTGGGGTAAGCCATTCCGCGATGATCTTCCTCAGTTGCCGTAAGAGGTTTTCAGCTGTGTGCGTATTCTGGAAAGCGGTGATACAAAGCGTAGCCTGCCTAGGAAAGAGTTGGCGTTTGCGAGATGCTGCTACTGGTGCCGCCGCTGCTGTTCTTGCGGCGGGAGTCCATACATCTACCCAGTGGGCTGTCACAGTCATATAGTCCTGACCCTGCCCTGCTCCACTTGTCCACATGTCCGTGGTTAAGTAGACATTGGGTCCAGCTGCATTTTTTAGGACACCTGTGAGTCTTTTTCTGAGGTCCGTGTACATTTTCGGTATCGCCTGCCTAGAGAAGTGGAACCTAGATGGTATTTGGTAACGGGGGCACACTGCCTCAATAAATTGTCTAGTTCCCTGTGAACTAACGGCGGATACCGGACGCACGTCTAACACCAACATAGTTGTCAAGGCCTCAGTTATCCGCTTTGCAGCAGGATGACTGCTGTGATATTTCATCTTCCTCGCAAAGGACTGTTGAACAGTCAATTGCTTACTGGAAGTAGTACAAGTGGGCTTACGACTTCCCCTCTGGGATGACCATCGACTCCCAGCAGCAACAACAGCAGCGCCAGCAGCAGTAGGCGTTACACGCAAGGATGCATCGGAGGAATCCCAGGCAGGAGAGGACTCGTCAGAATTGCCAGTGACATGGCCTGCAGGACTATTGGCATTCCTGGGAAAGGAGGAAATTGACACTGAGGGAGTTGGTGGGGTGGTTTGCGTGAGCTTGGTTACAAGAGGAAGGGATTTACTGGTCAGTGGACTGCTTCCGCTGTCACCCAAAGTTTTTGAACTTGTCACTGACTTATTATGAATGCGCTGCAGGTGACGTATAAGGGAGGATGTTCCGAGGTGGATAACGTCCTTACCCCTACTTATTACAGCTTGACAAAGTGAACACACGGCTTGACACCTGTTGTCCGCATTTCTGTTGAAATAGTTCCACACCGAAGAGCTGATTTTTTTGGTATTTTCACCAGGCATGTCAACGGCCATATTCCTCCCACGGACAACAGGTGTCTCCCCGGGTGCCTGACTTAAACAAACCACCTCACCATCAGAATCCTCCTGGTCAATTTCCTCCCCAGCGCCAGCAACACCCATATTCTCCTCATCCTGGTGTACTTCAACACTGACATCTTCAATCTGACTATCAGGAACTGGACTGCGGGTGCTCCTTCCAGCACTTGCAGGGGGCGTGCAAATGGTGGAAGGCGCATGCTCTTCACGTCCAGTGTTGGGAAGGTCAGGCATCGCAACCGACACAATTGGACTCTCCTTGTGGATTTGGGATTTCGAAGAACGCACAGTTCTTTGCGGTGCTACTGCTTTTGCCAGCTTGAGTCTTTTCATTTTTCTAGCGAGAGGCTGAGTGCCTCCATCCTCATGTGAAGCTGAACCACTAGCCATGAACATAGGCCAGGGCCTCAGCCGTTCCTTGCCACTCCGTGTGGTAAATGGCATATTGGCAAGTTTACGCTTCTCCTCCGACAATTTTATGTTAGGTTTTGGAGTCCTTTTTTTACTGATATTTGGTGTTTTAGATTTGACATGCTCTGTACTATGACATTGGGCATCGGCCTTGGCAGACGACGTTGCTGGCATTTCATCGTCTCGGCCATGACTAGTGGCAGCAGCTTCAGCATGAGGTGGAAGTGGATCTTGATCTTTCCCTAATTTTGGAACCTCAACATTTTTGTTCTCCATATTTTAATAGGCACAACTAAAAGGCACCTCAGGTAAACAATGGAGATGGATGGATACTAGTATACAATTATGAATGGACTGCCGAGTGCCGACACAGAGGTAGCTACAGCCGTGGACTACCGTACTGTACTGTGTCTGCTGCTAATATAGACTGGATGATAATGAGATGTAGTATGTATAAAGAAGAAAGAAAAAAAACCACGGGTAGGTGGTATACAATTATGGACGGACTGCCGAGTGCCGACACAGAGGTAGCTACAGCCGTGGACTACCGTACTGTACTGTGTCTGCTGCTAATATAGACTGGTTGATAATGAGATGTAGTATGTATGTATAAAGAAGAAAGAAAAAAAAACCACGGGTAGGTGGTATACAATTATGGATGGACTGCCGAGTGCCGACACAGAGGTAGCTACAGCCGTGGACTACCGTACTGTACTGTGTCTGCTGCTAATATAGACTGGTTGATAATGAGATGTAGTATGTATGTATAAAGAAGAAAGAAAAAAAAACCACGGGTAGGTGGTATACAATTATGGATGGACTGCCGAGTGCCGACACAGAGGTAGCTACAGCCGTGGACTACCGTACTGTACTGTGTCTGCTGCTAATATAGACTGGATGATAATGAGATGTAGTATGTATAAAGAAGAAAGAAAAAAAAAACCACGGGTAGGTGGTATACAATTATGGATGGACTGCCGAGTGCCGACACAGAGGTAGCTACAGCCGTGGACTACCGTACTGTACTGTGTCTGCTGCTAATATAGACTGGATGAT
Source organism: Pseudophryne corroboree (assembly GCF_028390025.1). Taxonomy (NCBI): domain Eukaryota; kingdom Metazoa; phylum Chordata; class Amphibia; order Anura; family Myobatrachidae; genus Pseudophryne; species Pseudophryne corroboree. The sequence continues at coordinate 483,862,409 of NC_086444.1, forward strand.
AATGAGATGTAGTATGTATGTATAAAGAAGAAAGAGAAAAAAACCACGGGTAGGTGGTATACAATTATGGATGGACTGCCGAGTGCCGACACAGAGGTAGCTACAGCCGTGGACTACCGTACTGTACTGTGTCTGCTGCTAATATAGACTGGTTGATAATGAGATGTAGTATGTATAAAGAAGAAAGAAAAAAAAACCACGGGTAGGTGGTATACAATTATGGATGGACTGCCAAGTGCCGACACAGAGGTAGCTACAGCCGTGGACTACCGTACTGTACTGTGTCTGCTGCTAATATAGACTGGATGATAATGAGATGTAGTATGTATGTATAAAGAAGAAAGAAAAAAAAAACACGGGTAGGTGGTATACAATTATGGACGGACTGCCGAGTGCCGACACAGAGGTAGCTACAGCCGTGGACTACCGTACTGTACTGTGTCTGCTGCTAATATAGACTGGTTGATAATGAGATGTAGTATGTATGTATAAAGAAGAAAGAAAAAAAAACACGGGTAGGTGGTATACAATTATGGATGGACTGCCGAGTGCCGACACAGAGGTAGCTACAGCCGTGAACTACCGTACTGTGTCTGCTGCGACTGGATGATAAATAATGATATAAAAAATATATATATATCACTACTGCAGCCGGACAGGTATATATTATATAATGACGGACCTGCTGGACACTGTCTGTCAGCAGAATGAGTTTTTTATAGAATTAAAAAAAAAACACCACACAAGTCACACGACGAGTGTTTAACTTTTTCAGGCAATCACAATATAGTATACTATACTGGTGGTCAGTGTGGTCAGGTCACTGGTCAGTCACACTGGCAGTGGCACTCCTGCCTGCAGCAAAAGTGTGCACTGTTTAATTTTAATAATATGTATGTACTCCTGGCTCCTGCTATAACCTATAACTGCTCCCCAGTCTCCCCCACAATTAAGCTGTGTGAGCACAGTCAGATATTATACATAGATGATGCAGCACACTGGGCTGAGCACAGATATGGTATGTGACTGAGTCACTGTGTATCGTTTTTTTCAGGCAGAGAACGGATTATATTAAATAAAACTGCACTGGTGGTCACTGGTCAGTGGTCAGTCACTAGTAAACTCTGCACTCTCTAGTACTCCTAAGCTCCAGTAAATCAAGTGTCTCTGTCTCAATCTCACTCTCTCTCTTCTAATCTAAATGGAGAGGACGCCAGCCACGTCCTCTCCCTATCAATCTCAATGCACGTGTGAAAATGGCGGCGACGCGCGGCTCCTTATATAGAATCCGAGTCTCGCGATAGAATCCGAGCCTCGCGAGAATCCGACAGCGTCATGATGACGTTCGGGCGCGCTCGGGTTAACCGAGCAAGGCGGGAAGATCCGAGTCGCTCGGACCCGTGTAAAAAAACATGAAGTTCGGGCGGGTTCGGATTCCGAGGAACCGAACCCGCTCATCTCTATATACTGTATGGGAATGCTTATTCCGGTGGCATAAATAGGAACAGACACATATTTATTTCAATACTGTTCTGTGCAACAATGTTATATGTATGAACTGTTGGTGTGAAAGTTTTTAAGTTTCTGGTGAATATTGTTTATGATATATAGATTTTTGATGGTATATTATTACATTTATGAACCTTTTTAAAACCCATCCATTGTCCATACAGCATATTATTTTATTGAATTGGATATGTTATATATTTCTTAGATCTGCTATATCATTTATTTTGTTATATCCATGTCACAAAGTTTGAGTTTGTGTTCCTGAATTAGGATTGGAAATCAGAGATGGGATAGAAGCTGGAGGCTGCAAGCTGGGAGGATTGATTAAATTCCTTCTCCTAGGCAAGGACCTAGGAGCAATATGCACGAATAGTAGAACTTGATAGAATGGTTGAACTGGAGAGAGGAGTCAGGCGATCACGATAGTAGACTCTGAACAGCAGAGAATGGAGACAAAAGAGAGCTCAGCCAGAAGTGAGGAGTCTCTTGATGATCTGTGGAGTACTTGAAGCTGAAAGACTCAATCATAAGGTAGAACTTTCAGGATCAGGTAGAGCCAAAAGTGTAGCGAGGCTGAATGGGCGAAACTCCAGAGTGGCTGGAATCTGCTGTGCTGAAAGCATGCTGGTTCCGGACTTACTTTGAACTGGACTGGAACTGAACTTGCTCTAAACTGGGCCTCAACCAGACTTGCTCTGAATCAGACTGCTAGTAACAAATAACTGAGGTGAAATACTCTCAACAGCAGTAACAAAAGAATTACTCAAAGAGACGCAGCTACTGTGAACACAGTGTGTACTATGGACAACAATGCAATGGCTGCCTGTGGCCATTCCAGGAAGTTTCATTATAGCAGTGGATAGCCAGAGATTGGTTGCCAGAGTCAGGTGCTGGATTCCAGGTTTGTCATTGGTGATGCATTGGTCACCTGACATGAAACAACAATGCTGTGGTCAGCGGCAGGAGTCGGCGAGAATTGCATGTGGAATTGCACTAACAGTGATGAGGCGGAACTGCAGATACCACTACCATGGGCTGACAGCAAAAGAGGACCACAGAACTTACTGTATAGCTGGAACAGGGCATGGACCAGGAGGTACCAGGGACCTCCAGCAGTAGCTCTGATATATTTTGTGACAATCCATTGTAGCAACACGCAGAGCCGGATTAAGGGGGGGGGGGGGGCTCTGGGGGAAAGTACCCCGGGCCCCCCTGTCTGAAAGGGCCCCCTGCCACCCGCCAGATCGGATCTCTAATCCGATCCGCGGCGCTGCGCTACCCTCCCCACTGACAGCCCAGCGGTCATGCTCAGAGCCGCTGACGCTGCAGAGCTGGCTGGGCTTCTTGCTGAGTGACGGCTCAGCCGCCCAATAGGATGGTAAGCTGCAGCCTGCGGCTCAGTGACTGGCTGAGCACGCAGGCTGCAGAGAAGAAGGAAGCTCCTGGAAGTGTGCAGTGGACTGTGGGTGTGTGCTGGCCGGGTGGAGACTGGAGAGACAGAGCGGTACCTTCAGGCACTCACTGCCCTATTAGTAAGGATTTATTGATTTTTTTTCCTTAGGTATGCATTCAATTTGTGTATGTATATATATATACATACACTGTGGAAAGTGAGGGTTAGGGGGAAATTAAGGAAAGGAAAGTATACTTACCTTGCTCCTGTTGGGATTCTCACCATCGGGATGCTGCGGTCGGTATTCTGACCGCCGGCATATAAGACCCAATCCGTGTGTGTGTGTGTGTGTGTGTGTGTGTGTGTGTGTGTGTGTGTGTGTATACCTCCCAACTGTCCCGATTTTGGCAGGACAGTCCCGTTTTTCACGGTCTGTTCCACTGTCCCACCCACGGGTCGCAGTGTCCCGTGGGTGGGGGGGCAGTTGGGAGATCCCTCCCTGTCACTCGCTGCTCTGAGGAGAGCAGCGGTGAATAGACGCTGTGCGCATGCGCACAGCGTCTATTCCTGGCAGAAAGGGACAGGGGGCATGGCCAGCAGCTCTCACAGCACTGTCCATGCCCTCATGATGCCGTGGCTCCTGATTGCCGCACTTGCCGTGAGGCCACGCCCTCTAATTACGGTGCGCGCTAATGTCCCTCCTTAGATGCCAGCAAAGTTGTGAGGAATGGTGTGTGTGTGTGTGTGTGTGTGTGTGTGTGTGTGTGTGTGTGTGTGTGTGTGTGTAGTTAGTTTTGGACCTCAGGGCCCCCCCGTCTTAAGTACCCTGGGCCCCCCAATGTCTTAATCCAGCTCTGGCAACACGCCAAATACAACAATATTATTATGCAGAATGGATGACTATATAGTAAAAGAAAAAATCCTGAATATATTTACTCATCCTTATGTGAATGTCGATCATTTTGAAATCATTTCCTGAGCATCACACAAAAATCTAGTGTCCAGATTATCTCATCTCTTTGTTGCATAGCAACTGCCAGCGGACAATGTTGTATGATTGTCCAGTCCTATTTTTTCCCAGTATTAGCATTTCTTTAATTAACATTCATTTACTGTACATCAATGTTCTAATGACCTCATCACAACTGACAATATTTTCACTAATTGTAGGCAAAGTGTGCATGCAGCAAGCTGGCTGGCTAAAATTAGTGACATACAGTAGCTGCAGCACAAACACAAAGTAGTTTAATAGATATGACACCTTGAAAATACAGCTGTGGCAGATTGGATGGGTGTTAATAAAAGATACAACACCTCTAAACATACTTCTGGCAGAAGATAAACTAAGGTGTCCAAAGTCCAGGAGTGAAATGGTTTGAGAAAGACAATTTTTGTCTATCATTTTTTAATGTTACACGGCATGTGGGACATGAAGAGACGGGTGGTCTTCAGTATGCCGGCTGTCGGGATCCCGGCGCACAGTATACCGGCGCCGGAATCCCGACAGCCGGCATACCGACACTTGTTCTCCCTCGTGGGGGTCCACGACCCCCTGGAGGGAGAATAAAATAGCGTGGCACGTGTAGCGCGCCACCGTGCCCGCAGCGTGGTGAGCGCAGCGAGCTCACAAGGGGCTCATTTGCGCTCGCCACACTGTCGGTAAGCCGGCGGTCGGGCTCCCAGAGCCGGTATGCTGGTCGCTGGGAGCCCGACCGCCGGCATACCATACCACACCCGAAGAGACATACTGTAGCAGCAGAAGTAATAAGAAATTATCATTTTACAGTAGTAGATTCAGAATAAGAAGGTAACTAGAACCATTCATTTAAAATAGTGCCAAATGGAATTGCCCTTGGATCCTCCCACCTACCTTTATGTTGTACATTAAAAAGGACATTCATAGTTTAACATACCAAGCACTTCAACAGGGATTACCACTTTTGTTACACTTAGAAAGCACCATTGCAGTATGGTAGTTTTTTCCAGGGAGCTCTGTCCGGAGCCATAGACATAGAGACACTAACCCTCTCATACTGGGCAGTCGTGACTTTAGTACTCTCCTCATGCTTTTGAAAAATCCGGCCTTATATTTGCTTTTTCTGTTAATGTGTTTTTCACAATTTCTAGCAGCTTGTAGTAAGTGTAATGTAAAATCTATTTAAAGCATCTGTGTTATACACTTATTTCAAGAATACAGTATGGTTTAGGGACCACAGATTTAAGAAAGTATGTCATTGATATGACAGTTATTGAAGTATTTATATTGTAACGCTCAGCGTGGTTGGAACATTCCTAGCTATGGAACAAATCTGTAGAGTTTCTATTAGTGTTCATTTTGTCAACAGTGCCAGAGCCAGATAACAAACAACATTATCACTTGTTTGTTATATTGATGGAATGGATCAGGTACATTCAGCAAGCAGTCTGCATTGGATCTCCACTCCCCTAGTCCTAAGAGAATTACTTTGTTCAGCATAAATTTTTAATTTATTAGTGTTTCAATGAGACGTACAGTAGAAATAACTCCGATAGATAAAAGATGCAAACCATTTGGAAATGAGTCTAAAAGAATCCTAAAAGCATCTCTAACGAAGTGACCTTGGGATACAGGAAACATGCCTTAAATGCAAGTCATCTGGGGTGCAGCTGACTTTGCACTTAGACTGTTTTACGTTTTGTTAATAGAACGTCAACATTACTTTTGTATGTGATCTTCAATAAGACATCTATATTTAAAGTGTACTGTATGTCTAGTATATGCTCAGATTCCACAGTCATGTTCTGTTCTTTCATGCATGTGTCTGAATATCCAGCTCTTAAAAAATGCAATAACGGATGTAGTTGCGTCTAATTCTGGAATAGGCCCAAAATCCATATTTGAAAATGTAAAAGCATAATATTTTTACAAATTTTTGCCATCTTGATTTAAAGGCTTACAATATGCAGGTACAGTATAATCATTAAAAGGCCTATCATTTTTTAAACTAGAAAACAAACCACATTATGGCCCAGATTTATCAAGCTTTGGAGAATGATAAATTGTACGGTGATATAGTAGCAGCCAATCAGCTCCTAACTGCCATGTCTCATGCTGTGTTTGAAAAATGACAACAGATTGGGTGGTACTTTATCACTGTGCAATTTATCACTTTCCAAGGCTTGATAAATGTGGGCCTAAGTGAGGTGAACTCTTTTTCTTTATTTTACACAAGTTGGGGGAGATCTGGGCATTAGTTTAAACTTTTGTTTGGTTTCATTGTTTGGTTTTCACCAGAAAATAGCTACTTAAGGGAACATCATTTGAAACAGGGGACTCCAATCTTTCCAACAAAGGCCCCCCATGTGTACTCAAGCCAATTTGGTAGAGATTGTGTATAATGTGCCCAAATAGAGATTTTTCCATAGCAGGGTGACTGGTGATCACGTTATTAGCAAATAATAGATGCTAAGGAGCCGCAGTATATGAAATAGGGGACTATTTTCTTTCAAATGAGGGTTCTTCCCCCCTCCCCCCACATATACTGGTACGATTATTAGGTAGATAGGACACATAGTACCCTCGTCTCCAGATTTCCAATAGTGTAATTTATTTATTTTTGCCGCTCACATGCTATCACCAGGCAATAGCTGCTAAAGGACTGCATTATTTGAAACAGGGGACTTTCCTCTTTCAAGTGTGGGTGCCCTTTAAGTATTGGAAGTCAGGTTTGGGGGAGATCATCCCCCCATCACTGGACTCCATTATTTTTCTGTAGTGCATCAGGTTCATGTCTGATGCTAACACTGATCACCACACATTAGCTTTTATAAGGACAACTAGTTTGAAAGTGGGGATTACCATATTTAAAATGAGGAGTCCACCATCTTGTAGGTGCTAGGATGAGGGAGATGTGTGGCATAGCGTCCGTTAACACTCAGTGCCATTGAATATCTGGCACGATATTGGGTTTATTTTTTGAAACCCCCATCTCTGAGGAAGACAAGTAGGACTTGGGCTCTACAGTTTTAAGGTCTATTCATGGAACAGTGATACCAGTGGGGAAGTTGCAAATGGCTGCCAATCAGCATTGAGATAGCATCTTTCAAGCAAAATTGTATAAACATTCTAGATAGCAGCCAATTGGTTGCCATGGGCAACTTCTTCATTGACTCACTTCTTCACTCTTTTCACTGCTCCATGAATAGACCCGTATATTTTATCTCCACTGTCATTACAAATTATCATATTGAAAAACATGCTGACATGTATTGTGTTTATCTTGTCTGTTGTTGTATACCATGCTCTATGTGCACAAACATACCTAGCATCTGTCTTGCCCACGGGATCCTGAGAGAATAATTAAGAAACACTTGCCTCTTGGATCCTGGATTGAAATGTTTCATAAATTAAACCAAATATAAAACTTTGGAACACTGTACAGAATTAAGTAACAACTTATTAGCTGCATATATAAAGGTTTTTTATTAAATGATCCTTTTAAAAGTTTAGGACTGATTCACATTATAGATTTGATAATAAAACAATAACGCACAATTCTATTATGTTTTGTTTTATTTTGTGTACAACAACAAGACTATTTACACTATAGTATTGCAATTATTAAATAATTGCCCTTTTAAATTTTGGGCTTTTACAAGCAGCCAATTTATAAATAAACCTCATAAACTCTACAAAAGACTTAAGTAATTGTTTTTAAATATCAGTTACTTTTACAAATTTTTATGCACATTGAAATACATTTGCCTGACACTGCAATATATTGAATCTAGAGACAATTACTGTTCAATAAAATTTCATGAAATGTTATAATTTTTGGAGATTAATTTGATGCAGAATTTTCACAAAACTGTAGATTTTTAGTAATAATTGTTTTAGAAAAACAGAAAAATCTTAATTTTATTCAGAATTTCCTTTGAAATCAGTACTCATGTACTGTATGTCTGCACATGGTAATACACAGTAATAAACATCACAGTGAACAATGGAAAATTCTGATCTGAAAATAGGCTCCTGAAAAATATCTCTTCCTTCCCTGGTTATCTGATTCCCTTCATGTGCTTTACCACTTAACAGCCGCTCTTACCATTTGTGGGATAAATATGTCAAAAAAAGCTGATATAAGTGATGATGAGTCTCCAATTTCGTCTCCTGGGGTTTCCTCGAATTGCAGCCTTTCCAAACTGGCTGGTCAGCATTAGTGGTAATGCTGTGAAACACTTCCATGACACATAAAGGTGCAGATCCTCTTAGGAAACCTTGTGCTGAGTCGGCAGTTGTACAGTACAACAGATACTCAACCACTTAAACCTGAAATCTATAATTTACTCTTCTATATTTCAATATAAAACATTGAAGAAAGTTTTTCTGGTTAAGTTCTACAAATAAGCAAACATATGGTTAAATTTGTAAACGGAAAAGAAATGTCTAATTTTGCCCCCAAAAGTTTCTTATCATGTAACATTGTAGCAATTTTTAATTTAGACTAATTTTAAGTATAACTGTCCCACTCCCCCACCCCACACCCAACATAATTTTTGCAGTGGGTGCTTTCAGAGAATTTTATGATATAGCTCTTTAAGCTAAAAAAATTTTGTGGGATCAATATAGTTTCCATCTTTACATAATGTAATTCTGAGGTTAGAGATTGTTTGAAAAACAAATATGCAGGATGCAAGTTTTATGATATAAAAAATGGTTTGAAAGGTGCAAAGAAAAACCAATAGAGACTGCGGAGTCTATGGGGGTCATTCCGACTCATTTGCACGCAGCGGTTCTTCGCTGAGGTGCGAACGGGTCAGAACTGCGCATGTGCGACGGCCGCAATGCGCACGCGCGTCATTGCCCAGCGACGGCTGTCACCGGGCAGCGGCCAGAACACAAAAGAAAGTGAACGCTAGCGCGATCGCAAGAAGATTGACAACGGGGAGGCATTCCGGGGCGTCTACTCACTGTTTTCCGGGCGTGGAGATCCGAGTGCAGGTGTGTCCAGGCGTTTGGAGGGCGGATGTCTGACGTCAATCCCGGGACCTTCGTCGCTGGATCCGTCGCACAGGGTAAGTAGGTCTGACCCTGGTCTTGTTAAAATACACTCCCCCATAGGCGGTGTCAAGTTGATCGCACGAGCAGCAAAAAGTTGCTACGTGCGATCAACTCGGAATGAGGGCCTGTGTACTAAGCCTTGGATGGAGATAAAGTAGATGGATATAAAGTACCAGCCAGTCAGCTCCTGTCAGTTTTCAAACCGAAAATTTTAGTTTTTGGGGACTAGCCTCGAAGAAGATTCCTTTTTGGAGCACTCTTTTACTATGTATATGGCAATTTTCAATCTGATTATTAATATTAAAACGTAACCTTTATTTCTTCCTTATAAAAAAGATGGACAGAATTGTGTACAAAAAAACACTTTTCTTGCATGTGATTAGGAAAAATAAGTAATGTATATACCTGTCACCCCTAAATTATGTGCAAATAGCAATTAATAGCCTCTATGGTAAGAGTTTCTAATTACAAAAAAAGATTTATTAAAACAGATTAGTAAATTAGTGAGTTTCAAATCCCGGCAGTGGTACTTTACCATGTAATCACAGTGGTCATTTGTGCAAACAATTTCTGCTCATAACCTCATAAAGTTAACAGATTGTTAATTCCCTTCTAAAGTTTCTGTATTGATACTTATAATAATAATTGGTTATATTTGTAACCACTGTGTCAAAACAGCAACATTGCAATGATATTACTGTGTCTATGCTGCAAACTGTGATACAGACTTTTATTTCTTAATATTAGTACATGCAGTGATTCCAATTCATTACACCGAAGCTATAGCCATGTCAAATTTTCTTCCATCATTCAATATTATAAATTTAACAATGACAGTCACAGTAAAACAGTACAGTACATCTTCAGAAAAATAGGAGGGAATAAAGCATCTCCCTGCAGTATGTTCACAATAATCCACTGATTTGTGGCCTCAAGATTTGTCCTCATAAAAGAATATCACCATCACAGACTGTATGCATCATGCACAAAAAACACAGGGCATCACCCCAACATCAATTTCAAATTCAAACCCAGTCTGTAACATGGCAGTTAGAAGCTGACTGGCTGGTACTTTATCTCCATCCACTTTATCTCTCTCCAAGGCTTAGTAAATAGACCCCTGAATCTTGCATATAAACAATGACAGCTTTGGGGCATCACATTGTAATATTCAGTCTAGCACCTTTGTAGCACCTAATTATTTTTTTACCAATATAACACCTTTAGCATTATAATTATTACCTCTCATCTATGTAACATACTTAGCACATAGCTTTTGCTTCTGACTTATGTTACACTTACTAACACTGTAACTTCTCACTAGTGTGATGCCTTGGGGATCACTGGCTATTTATAATGGGTGCAGTGAGTGCACAGCCTGCATCCATTTTTTTTTTTAATACTAACCCTCCAGAATCCCACATCAGCAGCAGCACTGCAAGACATGTGCAGTAAGAAAATCACTGGGAAATGGCCACAAAGCCATATTCCCAAAGACCTGCGCATCCTCACTAGGCTCTGGGACAGTGCTAGGGTCCCCTAGTGACCCTAGTAGCCAGTGCTACAGTGCTACCAGCTAGAGAGGATGGGGCCCAGATGGAGTCTGCACACAGGCCTCATCCACTCTAGATGCGCCCGTGCTTGGGGCAGATGGCTGTTTTGCGGACTACAGTGTGCTATGGGCTATCTGATGGTTCTTGGAGAAGCTCACGCAATTAACCTTGCCCAACAGTCTTTTAGCCTCCTGCAGCCAAAGACTTTGCCTATAACAGCCGCCTATCCAGGACAGATTAGGTCCACCCCGTACTCAGATGCCCCCAGGTTTTATGTATAGACAAGGCGGCTATTCGAGGCTGGGCAAGAGTAGGTTGCAGTACAGTGAGACGTACACTGAACCTATCTAGATACCACTGCACTACACGCGGACAGAGATAAATAACCGAATGCACATTAGTGCAACAATGCACAGGTTGGAATATAATCTTAACACAATCAATATGTATACACTACAATAGCCAAGATGTTATTTGCAACAAGACCGTATACACATGCAACAATGCACAGGATGGTATGAATAATAAATAATTTAGCAATGAGTTCCTAAAGGAGCTTAGCAGAACAAGGCAAGGGGGGTAATTCCAAGTTGATCGCAGCAGGACATTTTTTAGCAGTTGGGTAAAACCATGTGCACTGCAGGGGAGGCAGATATAACATGTGCAGATAGAGTTAGATTTGGGTGTGGTGTGTTCAATATGCAATCTAAATTGCAGTGTAAAAATAAAGCAGCCAGTATTTACCCTGCACAGAAACAATATAACCCACCCAAATCTAACTCTCTCTGCAAATGTTATATCTGCCCCCATGCAGTGCACATGGTTTTGCCCAACTGCTAAAAAATGTCCTGCTGCGATCAACTCAGAATTACCCCCAAGTTACAGATTACAAGGTTACTTAGCTGCAGGAAACCACTGGATTCCAGGCAAGGTAGGACAAAGCAAGGCAAGGCAATGCTGGAGCTGTCTAATAGTACTTCCAGGCTAGGTCTCACATGCACATTCAGGAACTCCGGTGACAGGTAATGAACTCAGGATCCTGGCAGGACAGGGTACACAGGATTCTGACTGGACTGGGTATCACCAGTGTTAACAGCACAACAGATTCTAGATTCACCAAGGAACATGGGCCGGACACAGGTACTATCAGGAACAATAAGCTTAAAGCTATAACCGACATAAGATTCTAGGCAGGCTGGGTAATATTAGTAGCAATTTCCAATCAGAGCAGCCAGGAAGACTAGGCCCTCTGATGAGGAGACTCAATGCATCTGTTCAGCTACACACACACACACACACACACACACACACACACACACACACACACACACACACACAAAACTCCTAATTATACTGCAGCTGAAACTGAACACACAGGGAACCTGCAGGAATATGAAATGAACTGAGAACGCAGGAAAACATGGTCTAATTATCTGACAGGTAAAACTGCACAGACCATACATACAGGAGACAGGCTGCAGTTACACTTAACACAAACAAGTACACAAGAAAACCTGGAATGCTAACAGAAATACAACAGGCTCACAACATAAAAACATAAACAGGAATGAGCCACAGCAGTGGCTCATGACAATGGCCTGTGCTGGCTTTGGGTGTCCCATGCCCTGGACTTGAACCCTAGTGTTCGTGACACACCAGATGAGGTCACCTGGTCGTGGTTGGTGGGGTTGTTCTATGTTAGATGGCTGTTTAAAATAATTATTCTGATTAGCAGAGCTTAGTACTATAGAGTGTGCATCTGCATTTTTGTGTGAAACTACAAGTCTCAGCATGATTGCACCTCTTACTATGTTTGAAAGGGTGTGCAGTCCAAGGTGTCCACCCCATATATTACAAACAATGACACATACAATACTAATTGATAGAATTGTGACCATAATTATACTATTACTTTATCTATAATAATAATGATAATAATAACAACAACAACAACAACAACAACACATAACTGGTGCATAACAAAGACATTTCATTGTGACATTTTATGTAGATATTACATAAGATATTTAGGGGTATATGCAATTAGCGGCGAATCACTGCAATTTTTCGCCCGTTTTTTAATTCGACACAATTTGACCGTCGAATTCCGGCAAGTGGGTGCTGAAATTCACCATATTCAATGAAAAACGGATTCGACAGTCCCGCTGTCGAAAAACGGCCGATTTGATGGATTTTGATCCAATTTTTAAAAAACGGGAGAAAAAAGGAAAAAACCCGAAAAAAAATTGCGTGGGGTCCCCCCTCCAAAGCATAACCAGCCTCGGGCTCTTCGAGCTGGTCCTGGTTCTAAAAATCCGGGGGGAAAATTGACAAGGGATCCCCCGTATTTTTAAAACCAGCACCGGGCTCTGCGCCTGGTGCTGGTGCAAAAAATACGGGGGACAAAAAGAGTAGGGGTCCCCCGTATTTATTACACCAGCATCGGGCTCCACTAGCTGGACAGATAATGCCACAGCCGGGGGTCACTTTTATACAGCGCCCTGCGGCCGTGGCATTAAATATCCAACTAGTCACCCCTGGCCAGGATACCCTGGGGGAGTGGGGACCCCTTCAATCAAGGGGTCCCCCCCAGCCACCCAAGGGCCAGGGGTGAAGCCCGAGGCTGTCCCCCTCATCCAAGGGCTGCGGATGGGGGGCTGATAGCCTTGAGAAAATGACAAGAATATTGTTTTTTCCTGTAGTACTACAAGTCCCAGCAAGCCTCCCCCGCAAGCTGGTACTTGGAGAACCACAAGTACCAGCATGCGGGAGAAAAATGGGCCCGCTGGTACCTGTAGTACTACTGGAAAAAAAATACCCAAATAAAAACAGGAGGCACACACCTTGAGAGTAAAACTTTATTTCACACCTGCCGACACACACATACTTACCTATGTTGACCCGCCGACTGCCACGTCTCCTGATCCGACGATCCGGGGTACCTGTGAATAAAATTATACTCACCTCAATCCAGTGTCCAGATATAAATCCTTGTACTTGGCAAAAAAAATAAACGAACACCTGACCAAGCCGGACTGAAAGGGGTCCCATGTTTACACATGGGACCCCTTTCCCCGAATGCAGAGACCCCCCCGTGACTGCTGTCACAGAAAGGTCTCTTAAGCAAATCAGCGAGCGCAACGTCCTGGCACTCTGCTGATTGGCTGCGCGTCTGAGCTGTCAGACAGCGCATCGCAAAGCCTCTCCATTATATTCAATGGTGGGAACTTTGCGGTTAGCGGTGAGGTCACCCGCGGTCAGCGGCTGACCGCGGGTAACCCCACCGCTGACGGCAAAGTTCCCACCATTGAAAGTAATGGAGGGAGCTGTGCGATGCGCTGTCTGAGCTCAGACGAGCATACAGCCAATCAGGTGAGTGCCACGAAGTAGCGCTTCCTGATTGGCTGAAGGGACCTCTGTGACAGGAGTCATGTGGGGTCCCGGCATTCGGGGAAAGGGGTCCCATGTGTAAACATGGGACCCCTTTCAGTCCGGCTTGGTCGGGTGTTCGTTTATTTTTTTTGCCAAGTACGAGGATTTATATCTGGACACTGGATTGAGGTGAGTATAATTTTATTCACAGGTACCCCGGATCGTCGGATCAGGAGACGTGGCAGTCGGCGGGTCAACATAGGTAAGTATGTGTGTCGGCAGGTGTGAAATAAAGTTTTACTCTCAAGGTGTGTGTCTCCTGTTTTTATTTGGGTATATTTTTTCCAGTAGTACTACAGGTACCAGCGGGCCCGTTTTTCTCCCTCATGCTGGTACTTGTGGTTCTCCAAGTACCAGCTTGCGGGGGAGGCTTGCTGGGACTTGTAGTACTACAGGAAAAAACAATATTCTTGTCATTTTCTCAAGGCTATCAGCCCCCCATCCGCAGCCCTTGGATGGGGGGGACAGCCTCGGGCTTCACCCCTGGCCCTTGGGTGGCTGGGGGGGACTCCTTGATTGAAGGGGTCCCCACTCCCCCAGGGTACCCTGGCCAGGGGTGACTAGTTGGATATTTAATGCCACGGCCGCAGGGCGCTGTATAAAAGTGACCCCCGGCTGTGGCATTATCTGTCCAGCTAGTGGAGCCCGATGCTGGTGTAAAAAATATGGGGGACCCCTACTCTTTTTGTCCCCCATATTTTTTGCACCAGGCGCAGAGCCCGGTGCTGGTTTTAAAAATACGGGGGATCCCCTGTCCATTTTTTCCCCCGGATTTTTAGAACCAGGACCAGCTCGAAGAGCCCGAGGCTGGTTATGCTTTGGAAGGGGGACCCCACGCCATTTTTTCCCGGGATTTTACCATTCCATTTATAAAAAAATATATATATATTTTTAAAAATATATAAATAATACTTGTGCCTCCAAAATAGACAAACCAAGTACCTTATCCCTTCTAATATAAATAGATATGCTATTACCAATAAAAAAAAAATTCAAAAAAAACATGTTTTAAATTTTTTTTATTAGATTCTCCCACCAAAGTGTGGCGGATTGAAAATTACGAATTTACTGTCTAAAAGCACTGTTGTCGAATTTCCAAACTTCAATTGAATATACTTTTGTCGAATTGCCGCATTTTGTACCATTGCAGAAATGTCGAATTTGACAAATGTCGAATTTCAAAAAGTCGAATTTTGAAAGTCCGTTTTTTTGACGGAAAGTGCTGAATTGCATTGTCGATTTTTTTTTTTTTTGGCGAAAAAGTCCCGTTTTTCGACAATTTCGGGAATTCGACCGCAATTGCATATACCCATTAGTATGGAGATGGGTTAACAAAAAAATGAAGAAGTCAGGTGACAAAGGCACTAAGTAGTAGAGTAACTGTCAAGTTTGATGTGTATGAGTTTTATCAGGTGGTGTGGCCTCTGGGAGACGGGATAAGAGAGACATCAGACACAGGAAAGAGCAATTTAGTGTCAGGTGATAGCAGATTGAAAACAGACAATTGCATACTTAAAATTCAGAAAGTAAAGTACACAAACAGCCTACAAGAATGGTGAGAGGTTTGGACATAATAAGAATGAAGAGGAGACAGAGAGGAAAGAGGAGACACTTTGATGTATTGCACATATCATATTTTCATTAATACTATTAATATTCTGGGTACCATGAGAAAACTGAAACAGACTTTAGAAATTAGAAGTTTCTTTGTTGAATAACTCCTAATTTAAGAGTTTTTAGATATCTGTATAATAAATAAACATTTACACACCCTTTAAGAGGTTTCATGAGAGAAGGGAAGAAATGGGAAAGAAAAATTCCCGTAATTCTTATTCTTCTAGCCAAAAGGTTGGATTTACATTACTGTCCAACTTTCTGCTTTTGTTCCCATTGTTTTGCAAAAGGTAGGCTTGCCAATATTTACTATTGTACTTATAGAAACAGAGACCTAGATACCTAAGGGAGTGTTTTGAGTTTTAACTTGTAAGTAGTCTACACTTATCAGGGATTGGTTAGACCTGCCTCAGGCAGGCAAAGCCAAAACCCTGATAAGTGACTATTTTTGACGCAATAAGTGCCGCGAAAATGCAAAGGTCTGCTGCTTTTCGAGGACCCTATGTATTTTTGCGAGAAAAGCAGGGCAATATGATTGGATACTGGTGAAAAATCATTGGTGGTACAATTTTAAAACATCACGAAAATCACCTGGTTTTCATGGCGCTGCATTATCGCTTCTAATTGGATAACCCCCCCCCCCCCCCCCCCATAGCCTGATAGTAATTTTATACAATATTTGTAATAATTTTCTGCATGAAACAAAGTATGTGTACATTAAACCCTCAGTGAGCAAAGATGTCACTATTACCCCTTTCACATTGCAAAAATTACCCGGTACCGACCCGGCTTATTTCCAGGTCGACACGGGTCACTGTGCGATGTGAAAGGACCCATGGAGAATTCCCGGGTCGCCTGATCCGGTAATTCAAACCAGGTAATAAGAAGGGTTATTCCCGGGTTGAATACCAGGTCAGTGGAAGTATGAATGGATTGCAGGTTCAATGCGATCCGGTACAGCACCGTCTCTGTCCCCGATGCCGGCTCCGCCCTTCTCCGCTATGGCAACCCGACCCAGCATATTCTCGGGTCGGGAAGCCAGCTGTAGGGTTCAATGCCGGATCCCACCCGGTAAGGACCCATTTCCAATTCCCGGGTGGGACCCAGCATTGGAGATATGAAAGCAGTATATCTCAGTTGTGTTTGAAAAATATTGTAATTCTAATATTCTGTATTTCAGAATTTTGGATATGTTATACTCAACCTGTATAACAAGGTTTATTGTTGCTGAGGGATTTAAATTATTAACATTTGTGAAGAGTGTTATTCCAGTCCAGTCATCTCCGACCAGCCCAGGGCAATGTCCCAGTTCATACATGCTGATTTTTTGGCTGCTCCCTCCGGGAATGTCCGTGGGTATGGAGATGCGATCACATCCTAGCGGCCCACCCCTGGCTATACAATGCCTACATTACCGGCAATCCAAAGCAGGGGCGGAGCTATGATGACGCAATTCACTGCAAATCGGGTGATCACCCCAACCACTGTTCCTCTCGATATGGGCAGGTGCGGATGGCTGCGGGCGTATTGGTGAATTCTCCGTGTGCACCTGCTGGGTGACCTGGAATATGTGACCTGCTGGATGATCTGGAAACTGTGACAGTTGTTTGCAGCCACCCACTTATCAGGGATTTTTCGACATTCAACGCTTAAGGGGATGAAAAGGGGTAAAATGTTGTTCCCAGAAAACCACTTTTCCCGATTGAAACTGGGCACATCAGCTAGTTATTATTATGTTTATTGTTTTATAAACGTGCTTATGTACATTACATACTACAGAAAAACCTGTGTACCTTTGCCTATACTTTTGAAACAGAGCATGACAATAAATAAGGTATTGTGTGTAAAACAGTTAAACAAAGTAACCATAGAAACCAAATGACAATATAGGATGCATGGAAGTTATAAACATTACAGGATGTGAGTGTATAATGATGATCATCGGCAGGGCCAGATAAACAATGGTGCAGATGGAACTCCAGCTCCAGGCCTCCACATAAAAACAGGCCCATCATAATGGCAGCATGATGATCACTAGTCACCAGCTACCACACAGTCGGCCATAAATCAGAATTATTAAGATTGCATTTCTATTTTTCTCACAAAATTATGCATTTTTTTTTTTTATAGTTTTACATATTTGGGGAGACATAAGAGCTGATAGTGTAGTGGTGTACATGCCCATATGGCTCTGGTCACACCCACACAGCACAGATCACACCTACCCTGTTACTCACAGTAGGCCCTTGAATATTTTCACCCCCAGGCCCATGTGGCCCTTAAACCAGCCCTGATCATCGGTAATAATTCCTTAATAAATCTGTTTTATTCCATTTTCTAAAAAATAAATGAAATGAACACATTATGGACCTCTGTACTGTGGCTTCCTGTCACCTCAGCTGACAGGCCATGATGAGGGTTGGAAGAGGGTTGGAAGAGAACTCTATTTGTATTCTCTGAAACTGTATTTAAAGAATGCAGTCGCTTTGTTGGCAGAAGGCTCGTATGTTTTTTTAAAGCAAAAATCATTTACAAGGCAAAACCAGGTGGGTTTTGCCTTGTAAATGATTGCCGTTTTAAAAAAAGTACGACGGAATCTCAGAGCTCCGGCTGTCTCACACGACCAGGGGCAGATTGGGATCGAACACCATCCTGGGAAATATATGGAAGCAGCCCTAATGAGGAGGAGGGGTCTGTCAAGAGGGCGGGTCACTCCTCAGAGATCCTGATTCTGAGATAGACACAGTTGGGGGCCTCCTTTGCTTTACGATATGCCAATGTTTACCTGCGCCTTTATGCATATGCCGCTACAATGCCCACTTTCACTGTCTACTGACACTGCTGTCTTGCCTTTAATCTACTTCTGATTTTATTGTTTTTTTCATTCTACAAACCCCTCTTTTTGAACCTTATATCTTTCAAAGTACAGGAAGGGAGATCACACACTACATACAGCACAGTACAGGGAGGGAGAGCACATACTACATACAGCACAGTACAGGGAGGGAGCACAGACTACTTACAGCACAGTACAGGGAGGGAGGGAGCACAAACTACAAACAGCACAGTACAGGGAGGGAGCACACACTACATACAGCACAGTACAGGGAGGGAGCACACACTACATACAGCACAGTACAGGGAGGGAGCACATACTACATACAGCACAGTACAGGGAGGAAGCACACACTACATACAGCACAGTACAGGGAGGGAGCACACACTACATACAGTACAGTACAGAGAGGGGGAGCACACACTACATACAGCACTGTACAGGGTGGGAGCACACACTACATACAGCACAGTACAGGCAGGGAGCACAGACTACATACAGCACAGTAAAGGGAGGGAGCACACACCACATACAGCACAGTACAGGGAGGTAGCACACACCACATATAGCACAGTACAGGGAGGGAGCACACACCACATACAGCAAATTACAGGGAGGTAGCACACACCACATACAGCACAGTACGGGGAGGGAGCACACACCACATACAGCACAGTACAGGGAGGGAGCACACACTACATACAGCACAGTACTGGGAGGGAGCACACACTACATACAGCACAGCACAGGGAGGGGGAGCACACACTATATACAGCACAGTACAGGGAGGGAGCACACACTACATACAGCACAGTACAGGGAGGGAGCACACACCACATACAGCACAGTACAGGGAGGGAGCACACACTATACAGCACAGTACAGGTAGGGGGAGCACACACTACATACAGCACAGTACAGTGAGGGAGCACACACTACATACAGCACAGTACAGGGATGGAGAGCACACACTACATACAGCACAGTACAGGGAGGGAGCACACACTACATACAGTACAGTACAGGGAGGGAGCACACACTACATACAGCACAGTACAGGGAGGGGGAGCAAACACTACATACAGCACAGTACAGGGAGGAAGAACACACTACATACAGCACAGTACAGGGAGGAAGCACACACTACATACAGTACAGTACAGGAAGGGAGCACACACTACATACAGCACAGTACAGGAAGGGAGCACACACTACATACAACACAGTACAGGGAGGGGGAGCACACACTACATACAGTACAGGGAGGGAGCACACACTGCATACAGCACAGCACAGGGAGGGGGAGCACACACTACATAGAGCACAGTACAGGGAGGGAGCACACACTACATACAGCACAGTACAGGGAGGGAGCACACACTGCATACAGCACAGTACAGGTAGGGGGAGCACACACTACATACAGCACAGTATAGGGATGGAGAGCACACACTACATACAGCACAGTACAGGGAGGGAGCACACACTACATACAGTACAGTACAGGGAGGGAGCACACACTACATACAGCACAGTACAGGAAGGGAGCACACACTACATACAGTACAGGGAGGGGGAGCACACACTACATACAGTACAGTACAGGGAGGGAGCACACACTGCATACAGCACGGCACAGGGAGGGGGAGCACACACTACATAGAGCACAGTACAGGGAGGGAGCACACACTACAAACAGCACAGTACAGGGAGGGAGCACACACTGCATACAGCAAAGTACAGGGAGGGGGAGCACACACTACATACAGCACAGTACTGGGAGGGAGCACACACTACATACAGCACAGTACAGGGAGGGAGCACACACTACATACAGCACAGTACTGGGAGGGAGCACACACTACATACAGCACAGTACAGGGAGGGGGAGCACACACTACATACAGCACAGTACAGGAAGGGAGCACACACTACATACAGCACAGTACAGGGAGGGGGAGCACACACTACATACAGTACAGTACAGTACAGGGAGGGAGCACACACTGCATACAGCACAGCACAGGGAGGAGGAGCACACACTACATAGAGCACAGTACAGGGAGGGAGCACACACTACAAACAGCACAGTACAGGGAGGGAGCACACACTGCATACAGCAAAGTACAGAGAGGGGGAGCACACACTACATACAGCACAGTACTGGGAGGGAGCACACACTACATACAGCACAGTACAGGGAGGGAGCACACACTACATACAGCACAGTACTGGGAGGGAGCACACACTACATACAGCACAGTACAGGGAGGGGGAGCACACACTACATACAGCACAGTGCAGGAAGGGAGTACAGACTACATAGAGCACAGTACAGGGAGAGAACACACACTACAAACAGCACAGTACAGGGAGGGTGCACACACCACAAACAGCACAGTACAGTAAAGGAGCAAACACTATACAGCACAGTACAGGGGGGGAGCACACACTACATACAGCACAGTACAGGGAGGGGAGCACACACTACATACAGCACAGTGCAGGGAGGGAGCACACACTGCATACAGCACAGTGCAGAGAGGGAGCACACACTACATACAGCACAGTACTGGAAGGGAGTACACACTACAAACAGCAAAGTACAGGGAGGGGGAGCACACACTACATACAGCACAGTACAGGAAGGGAGCACAGACTACATACAGCACAGTACAGGGAGGGAGCACACACTACATACAGCACAGTACTGGGAGGGAGCACACACTACATACAGCACAGTACAGGGAGGGGGAGCACACACTACATACAGCACAGTGCAGGAAGGGAGTACAGACTACATAGAGCACAGTACAGGGAGAGAACACACACTACAAACAGCACAGTACAGGGAGGGTGCACACACCACATACAGCACAGTACAGTAAAGGAGCAAACACTATACAGCACAGTACAGGGAGGGAGCACACACTACATACAGTACAGTACAGGGAGGGAGCACACACTACATACAGCACAGTACAGGGAGGGAGAGCACATACTACATACAGCACAGTACAGGGAGGGAGCACAGACTACTTACAGCACAGTACAGGGAGGGAGCACAAACTACATACAGCACAGTACAGGGAGGGAGCACACACTACATACAGCACAGTACAGGGAGGGAGCACACACTACATACAGCACATAACAGGGAGGGAGCACATACTACATACAGCACAGTACAGGGAGGAAGCACACACTACATACAGCACAGTACAGGGAGGGAGCACACACTACATACAGTACAGTACAGAGAGGGGGAGCACACACTACATACAGCACTGTACAGGGTGGGAGCACACACTACATACAGCACAGTACAGGCAGGGAGCACAGACTACATACAGCACAGTAAAGGGAGGGATCACACACCACATACAGCACAGTACAGGGAGGTAGCACACACCACATATAGCACAGTACAGGGAGGGAGCACACACCACATACAGCACAGTACAGGGAGGTAGCACACACCACATACAGCACAGTACGGGGAGGGAGCACACACCACATACAGCACAGTACAGGGAGGGAGCACACACTACATACAGCACAGTACTGGGAGGGAGCACACACTACATACAGCACAGCACAGGGAGGGGGAGCACACACTATATACAGCACAGTACAGGGAGGGAGCACACACTACATACAGCACAGTACGGGGAGGGAGCACACACCACATACAGCACAGTACAGGGAGGGAGCACACACTATACAGCACAGTACAGGTAGGGGGAGCACACACTACATACAGCACAGTACAGTGAGGGAGCACACACTACATACAGCACAGTACAGGGATGGAGAGCACACACTACATACAGCACAGTACAGGGAGGGAGCACACACTACATACAGTACAGTACAGGGAGGGAGCACACACTACATACAGCACAGTACAGGGAGGGGGAGCAAACACTACATACAGCACAGTACAGGGAGGAAGAACACACTACATACAGCACAGTACAGGGAGGAAACACACACTACATACAGTACAGTACAGGAAGGGAGCACACACTACATACAGCACAGTACAGGAAGGGAGCACACACTACATACAGCACAGTACAGGGAGGGGGAGCGCACACTACATACAGCACAGTACAGGGAGGGAGCACAGATTACATACAGCACAGGACAGGGAGGGGGAGCACACACTACATACAGCACAGTACAGGAAGGGAGCACAGACTACATACATACAGCACAGTACAGGGAGAGAGCACACACTGCATATAGCACAGTACAGGGAGGGAGCACACACCACATACAGCACAGTACAATGAGGGAGCACACACTATACAGCACAGTACAGGGAGGGGGAGCACACACTACATACAGCACAGTACAGGGAGGGAACACACACTACATACAGCACAGTACAGGGAGGGAGCACAGACTACATACAGCACAGTATAGGGAGGGAGCACACACTACATACAACACAGTACAGGGAGGGAGCACACACCACATACAGCACAGTACAGTGAGGGAGCACACATTATACAACACAGTACAGGTAGGAGGAGCACACACTCTTACAGCACAGTACAGGGATGGAGCACACACTACATACAGCACAGTACAGGGAGGGAGCACACACTACATACAGCATAGTACAGGGAGGGAGCAAAGACTACATATAGCACAGTACAGGGAGGGCGAGCACACACTACATACAGTACATGGAGGGGGGCATACACTACATACAGTACAGGGAGGGCGAGCACACACTACATACAGCACAGTGCAGGCAGGGATGACACACTACATACAGAACAGTACAGGGAGGGAGCACATACTACATACAGCACAGTACAGGGAGGGAGCACACACTACATACAGTACATGGAGGGGGGGGCACACAGTACATACAGCACAGTACAGGGAGGAAGCACACACTACATACAGCACAGTACAGGGAGGGAGCACACACTACATACAGCACAGTATTGGGAGAGAGAACAGATTACATACAGCACAGTACAGGGAGGGGGAGCACACACTACATACAGCACAGTACAGGAAGGGAGCACAGACTACATACAGCACAGTACAGGGAGGGAGCACACACTACATACAGCACAGTACAGGGAGGGAGCACGCACTATACAGCACAGTACAGGTAGGGGGTGCACAAACTACATACAGCACAGTACAGGGATGGAGCACACACTACATACAGCACAGTACAGGGAGGGAGCACAGACTACATACAGCACAGTACAGGGAGGGAGCACACACTGCATACAGCACAGTACAGGGAGGGAGCACACACTACATACAGCACAGTGGCCCTCATTCTGAGTTGTTCGCTCGCAAGCTGCTTTTAGTAGCATTTCACACGTTAAGCCGCCGCCTACTGGGAGTGAATCTTAGCTTAGCAAAATTGCGAACGAAAGATTCTCAAAATTGCGAATAGAAATTTCTTAGCAGTTTCTGAGTAGCTCGAGACTTACTCTGCCACTGCGATCAGTTCAGTCAGTTTCGTTCCTGGTTTGACGTCACAAACACACCCAGCGTTCGTCCAGACACTCCCCCGTTTCTCCAGCCACTCCCGCGTTTTTCCCAGAAACGGCAGCGTTTTTTCACACACACCCATAAAACGTCCAGTTTCCGCCCAGAAACACCCACTTCCTGTCAATCACACTCCGATCACCAGAACGAAGAAAAAACCTCGTAATGCCGTGAGTAAAATACCAAACTTCTTAGCAAATTTACTTGGCGCAGTCGCAGTGCGAACATTGCACATGCGCAATTAGCGGAAAATCGCTGCGATGCAAAGAAAATTACCGAGTGAACAACTCGGAATGAGGGCCAGTATTGGGAGGGAGCATAGATTACATACTGCACCGTACAGGGAGGGGGAGGACACACTACATACAGCACAGTACAGGAAGGGAGCACAGACTACATACAGCACAGTACAGAGAGGGAGCACACACTACATACAGCACAGTACAGGGAGGGAGCACACACCACATACAGCACAGTACAGTGAGGGAGCACACACTATACAGCACAGTACAGGTAGGGAAAGCACACACTACATACAGCACATTACAGGGAGGGAGCACACACTACATACAGCACAGTACAGGGATGGAGAGCACACACTACATACAGCACAGTACAGGGAGGGAGCACACACTACATACAGCACAGTACAGGGAGGGAGCACACACTGCATACAGCACAGTACAGGGAGGGAGCACACACTACATACAGCACAGTACAGGGAGGGAGCACACACTACATACAGCACAGTACAGGGAGGGGGAG
Source organism: Pseudophryne corroboree (assembly GCF_028390025.1). Taxonomy (NCBI): domain Eukaryota; kingdom Metazoa; phylum Chordata; class Amphibia; order Anura; family Myobatrachidae; genus Pseudophryne; species Pseudophryne corroboree. The sequence continues at coordinate 483,887,080 of NC_086444.1, forward strand.
CACACACTACATACAGCACAGTACAGGGAGAAAGCAGTGAAGCACACACTATATACAGCACAGTACAGGGAGGAAGCACACACTACATACAGCACAGTACAGGAAGGGAGCACACACTACATACAGCACAGTACAAGAAGGGAGCAAACACTACATACAGCACAATACAGGGAGGGGGAGCACACACTACATACAGTACAGTACAGTACAGGAAGGGAGCACACACTGCATACAGCACAGTACAGGGAGGGGGAGCACACACTACATACAGCACAGTACAGGAAGGGAGCACAGACTACATACAGCATAGTACAGAGAGGGAGCACATACTACATACAGCACAGTACAAGGAGGGAGGACACACCACATACAGCACAGTACAGGGAGGGAGCACACACTATACAGCACAGTACAGGTAGGGGGAGCACACACTACATACAGCACAGTACAGGTAGGGAGCACACACTTCATACAGCACAGTACAGGGAAGGAGAGCACACACTACATACAGCACAGTACAGGGAGGGAGCACACACTACATACAGCACAGTACAGGGAGGGAGCACACACTACATACCGCACAGTACAGGGAGGGGGAGCACACACTACATACAGCACAGTACAGGGAGGAAGCACACACTACATACAGCACAGTACAGGGAGGAAGCACACACTACATACAGCACAGTACAGGAAGGGAGCACACACTACATACAGCACAGTACAGGAAGGGAGCACACACTACATACAGCGCAGTACAGGAAGGGAGCACACACTACATACAGCACAGTACAGGAAGGGAGCACACACTACATACAGCACAGTACAGGGAGGAGGAGCACACACTACATACAGCACAGTACTTGGAGGGAGCACACACTGCATACAGCACAGTACAGGGAGGGAGCACACACTATATACAGCACAGTACAGGGAGGAGGAGCACACACTACATACAGCACAGTACTGGGAGGGAGCACACACTGCATACAGCACAGTACAGGGAGGGAGCACACACTACATACAGCACAGTACAGGGAGGGAGCACACACTGCATAAAGCACAGTACAGGGAGGGGGAGCACACACTACATACAGCACAGTACAGGGAGGGAGCACACACTACATACAGCACATTATAGTGAGGGGGAGCACACACTACATACAGCACAGTACTGGGAGGGAGCACACACTGCATACAGCACAGTACAGGGAGGGAGTACACACTACATACAGCACAGTACTGGGAGGGAGCACACACTACATACAGCACAGTACAGGGAGTGGGAGCACACACTACATACAGCACAGTACAGGAAGGGAGCACAGACTACATACAGCACAGTACAGGGAGGGAGCACACACCACATACAGCACAGTACAGTGAGGGAGCACACACTATACAGCACAGTACAGGGAGGGAGCACACACTACATACAGCACAGTACAGGGAGGGGGAGCACACACTACATACAGCACAGTACAGGGAGGGAGCACACACTACATACAGCACAGTGCAGGGAGGGAGCACACACTACATACAGCACAGTACAGAGAGGGAGCACATACTACATACAGAACAGTACTGGAAGGGAGTACAAACTACAAACAGCACAGTATAGGGAGTGGGAACACACACTACATACAGCATAGTACAGGAAGGGAGCACAGACTACATACAGCACAGTACAGAGAGGGAGCACACACTACATACAGCACAGTACAGGGAGGGAGCACACACCACCCAAAAACAGCACAGTGAGAGAGCACACACTATATAGCACAGTACTGGGAGGTGGAGCAAACACTATATACAGCACAGAACAGGGAGGGAGCACACACTACATACAGCACAGTACAGTATAGGGAGGGAGCACACACTACATACAGTATAGGGAGGGAGCACACACTATATACAGCACAGAACAGGGAGGGAGCACACACTACATACAGCACAGTACAGAGAGAGAGCACACACTACATACAGAACAGTACAGGGAGGGAGCACACACTACATACAAACACAGTACAGGGAGGGAGCACACACTACATACAGCACAGTACAGGGAGAAAGCACACACTACATACAGCACAGTACATGAAGGGAGCACACACTACATACAGCACAGTACAGAGAGGGGGAGCACACACTACATACAGTACAGTACAGAGAGGGAGCACACACGGCATACAGCACAGTACAGGGAGGTGGGAGCACTCACTACATACAGCTAGTGATGAGCGCCGGAAATTTTTCGGGTTTTGTGTTTTGGTTTTGGGTTCGGTTCCGCGGCCGTGTTTTGGGTTCGAACGCGTTTTGGCAAAACCTCACCGAATTTTTTTTGTCGGATTCGGGTGTGTTTTGGATTCGGGTGTTTTTTTCAAAAAACCCTCAATAACAGCTTAAATCATAGAATTTGGGGGTCATTTTGATCCCAAAGTATTATTAACCTCAATAACCATAATTTCCACTCATTTTCAGTCTATTCTGAACACCTCACACCTCACAATATTATTTTTAGTCCTAAAATTTGCACCGAGGTCGCTGGATGACTAAGCTCAGCGACTCAAGTGGCCGACACAAACACCTGGCCCATCTAGGAGTGGCACTGCAGTGTCACGCAGGCTGGCCCTTCAAAAAACTACTCCCCAAACAGCACATGACGCAAAGAAAAAAAGAGGCGCAATGAGGTAGCTGTGTGAGTAAGCTAAGCGACCCAAGTGGCCGACACAAACACCTGGCCCATCTAGGAGTGGCACTGCAGTGTCACGCAGGCTGGCCCTTCAAAAAACTACTCCCCAAACAGCACATGACGCAAAGAAAAAAAGAGGCGCAATGAGGTAGCTGTGTGAGTAAGCTAAGCGACCCAAGTGGCCGACACAAACACCTGGCCCATCTAGGAGTGGCACTGCAGTGTCACGCAGGCTGGCCCTTCAAAAAACTACTCCCCAAACAGCACATGACGCAAAGAAAAATTAAAGAAAAAAGAGGTGCAAGATGGAATTGTCCTTGGGCCCTCCCACCCACCCTTATGTTGTATAAACAGGACATGCACACTTTAACCAACCCATCATTTCAGTGACAGGGTCTGCCACACGACTGTGACTGAAATGACGGGTTGGTTTGGACCCCCACCAAAAAAGAAGCAATTAATCTCTCCTTGCACAAACTGGCTCTACAGAGGCAAGATGTCCACCTCATCATCATCCTCCGATATATCACCGTGTACATCCCCCTCCACACAGATTATCAATTCGTCCCCACTGGAATCCACCATCTCAGCTCCCTTTGTACTTTGTGGAGGCAATTGCTGCTGGTCAATGTCTCCACGGAGGAATTGATTATAATTCATTTTAATGAACATCATCTTCTCCACATTTTCTGGATGTAACCTCGTACGTCGATTGCTGACAAGGTGAGCGGCGGCACTAAACACTCTTTCGGAGTACACACTTGTGGGAGGGCAACTTAGGTAGAATAAAGCCAGTTTGTGCAAGGGCCTCCAAATTGCCTCTTTTTCCTGCCAGTATAAGTACGGACTGTCTGACGTGCCTACTTGGATGCGGTCACTCATATAATCCTCCACCATTCTTTCAATGGGGAGAGAATCATATGCAGTGACAATAGACGACATGTCCGTAATCGTTGTCAGGTCCTTCAGTCCGGACCAGATGTCAGCATCAGCAGTCGCTCCAGACTGCCCTGCATCAGCAGTCGCTCCAGACTGCCCTGCATCACCGCCAGCGGGTGGGCTCGGAATTCTGAGCCTTTTCCTCGCACCCCCAGTTGCGGGAGAATGTGAAGGAGGAGATGTTGACAGGTCGCGTTCCGCTTGACTTGACAATTTTCTCACCAGCAGTTCTTTGAACCCCAGCAGACTTGTGTCTGCCGGAAAGAGAGATCCAAGGTAGGTTTTAAATCTAGGATCGAGCACGGTGGCCAAAATGTAGTGCTCTGATTTCAACAGATTGACCACCCGTGAATCCTTGTTAAGCGAATTAAGGGCTCCATCCACAAGTCCCACATGCCTAGCGGAATCGCTCTGTGTTAGCTCCTCCTTCAATGTCTCCAGCTTCTTCTGCAAAAGCCTGATGAGGGGAATGACCTGACTCAGGCTGGCAGTGTCTGAACTGACTTCACGTGTGGCAAGTTCAAAAGGTTGCAGAACCTTGCACAACGTTGAAATCATTCTCCACTGCGCTTGAGACAGGTGCATTCCACCTCCTATATCGTGCTCATTTGTATAGGCTTGAATGGCCTTTTGCTGCTCCTCCAACCTCTGAAGCATATAGAGGGTTGAATTCCACCTCGTTACCACTTCTTGCTTCAGATGATGGCAGGGCAGGTTCAGGCGTTTTTGGTGGTGCTCCAGTCTTCTGTACGCCGAAAGTGTCCCGCAATTCTTCTGGCCACCGACAGCATCTCTTGCACGCCCCTCTCATTTTTTAAATAATTCTGCACCACCAAATACAAGGTATGTGCAAAACATGGGACGTGCTGGAATTTGCCCAGATTTAATGCACACACAATATTGCTGGCGTTGTCCGATGCCACAAATCCACAGGAGAGTCCAATTGGGGTAAGCCATTCTGCGATGATCTTCCTCAGTTGCCGTAAGAGGTTTTTAGCTGTGTGCGTATTCTGGAAAGCGGTGATACAAAGCGTAGCCTGCCTAGGAAAGAGTTGGCGTTTGCGAGATGCTGCTACTGGTGCCGCCGCTGCTGTTCTTGCGGCGGGAGTCCATACATCTACCCAGTGGGCTGTCACAGTCATATAGTCCTGAGCCTGCCCTGCTCCACTTGTCCACATGTCCGTGGTTAAGTGGACATTGGGTACAACTGCATTTTTTAGGACACTGGTGAGTCTTTTTCTGAGGTCTGTGTACATTTTCGGTATCGCCTGCCTAGAGAAATGGAACCTAGATGGTATTTGGTACCGGGGACACAGTACCTCCAACAAGTCTCTAGTTGCCTCTGCAGTAATGATGGATACCGGAACCACGTTTCTCACCGCCCAGGATGCCAAGGCCTCAGTTATCCGCTTTGCAGCAGGATGACTGCTGTGATATTTCATCTTCCTCGCAAAGGACTGTTGGACAGTCAATTGCTTGGTGGAAGTAGTAAAAGTGGTCTTACGAGTACGACTTCCCCTCTGGGATGACCATCGACGCCCAGCAGCAACAACAGCAGCGCCAGCAGCAGTAGGCGTTACACGCAAGGATGCATCGGAGGAATCCCAGGCAGGAGAGGACTCGTCAGAATTGCCAGTGACATGGCCTGCAGGGCTATTGGCATTCCTGGGGAAGGAGGAAATTGACACTGAGGGAGTTGGTGGGGTGGTTTGCGTGAGCTTGGTTACAAGAGGAAGGGATTTACTGGTCAGTGGACTGCTTCCGCTGTCGCCCAAAGTTTTTGAACTTGTCACTGACTTATGATGAATGCGCTGCAGGTGACGTATAAGGGAGGATGTTCCGAGGTGGTTAACGTCCTTACCCCTACTTATTACAGCTTGACAAAGGCAACACATGGCTTGACAAATGTTGTCCGCATTTCAGTTGAAATACTTCCACACCGAAGAGCTGATTTTTTTGGTATTTTCACCAGGCATGTCAATGGCCCTATTCCTCCCACGGACAACAGGTGTCTCCCCGGGTGCCTGACTTAAACAAACCACCTCACCATCAGAATCCTCCTGGTCAATTTCCTCCCCAGCACCAGCAACACCCATATCCTCCTCATCCTGGTGTACTTCAACACTGACATCTTCAATCTGACTATCAGGAACTGGACTGCGGGTGCTCCTTCCAGCACTTGCAGGGGCGTGCAAATGGTGGAAGGCGCATGCTCTTCACGTCCAGTGTTGGGAAGGTCAGGCATCGCAAACGACACAATTGGACTCTCCTTGTGGATTTGTGATTTCGAAGAACGCACAATTCTTTGCTGTGCTTTTGCCAGCTTGAGTCTTTTCATTTTTCTAGCGAGAGGCTGAGTGCTTCCATCCTCATGTGAAGCTGAACCACTAGCCATGAACATAGGCCAGGGCCTCAGCCGTTCCTTGCCACTCCGTGTGGTAAATGGCATATTGGCAAGTTTACGCTTCTCCTCCGACAATTTTATTTTAGATTTTTGAGTCCTTTTTTTACTGATATTTGGTGTTTTGGATTTGACATGCTCTGTACTATGACATTGGGCATCGGCCTTGGCAGACGACGTTGCTGGCATTTCATCGTCTCGGCCATGACTAGTGGCAGCAGCTTCAGCACGAGGTGGAAGTGGATCTTGATCTTTCCCTATTTTTGGAACCTCAACATTTTTGTTCTCCATATTTTAATAGGCACAACTAAAAGGAACCTCAGGTAAACAATGGAGATGGATGGATACTAGTATACTTATGGATGGACGAGCGACTGCCGACACAGAGGTAGCTACAGCCGTGGACTACCGTACTGCGTCTGCTGCTAATATAGACTGGATGATAATGATATAAAAAATATATATATATCACTACTGCAGCCGGACAGGTATATATTATATAATGACGGACCTGCTGGACACTGTCAGCACTGCAGACTCCTAAAGTAAGCTACTAGTATCAAGAAGATAGAAAAAAAAAAAACACTACAGGTAGGTGGTATACAATTATGGATGGACGAGCGACTGCCGACACAGAGGTAGCTACAGCCGTGGACTACCGTACTGCGTCTGCTGCTAATATAGACTGGATGATAATGATATAAAAAATATATATATATATCACTACTGCAGCCGGACAGGTATATATTATATAATGACGGACCTGCTGGACACTGTCAGCTCAGCACTGCAGACTCCTAAAGTAAGCTACTAGTATCAAGAAGATAGAAAAAAAAAAAAACACGGGTAGGTGGTATACAATTATGGATGGACGAGCGACTGCCGACACAAAGGTAGCTACAGCCGTGGACTACCGTACTGTGTCTGCTGCTAATATAGACTGGATGATAATGAGATAAAATTAAAATATATATATATATCACACTAGTACTGCAGCCGGACAGGTATATATTATGTAATGACGGACCTGCTGGACACTGTCTGTCAGCACTGCAGACTCCTAAAGTAAGCTACTAGTATCAAGAAGATAGAAGAAAAAAAAACACGGGTAGGTGGTATACAATTATGGATGGACGAGCGACTGCCGACACAGAGGTAGCTACAGCCATGGACTACCGTACTGTGTCTGCTGCTAATATAGACTGGATGATAATGAGATAAAATTAAAATATATATATATCACACTAGTACTGCAGCCGGACAGGTATATATTATGTAATGACGGACCTGCTGGACACTGTCTGTCAGCACTGCAGACTCCTAAAGTAAGCTACTAGTATCAAGAAGATAGAAGGAAAAAAAAAACACGGGTAGGTGGTATACAATTATGGATGGACGAGCGACTGCCGACACAGAGGTAGCTACAGCCGTGGACTACCGTACTGTGTCTGCTGCTAATATAGACTGGATGATAATGAGATAAAATTAAAATATATATATATATCACACTAGTACTGCAGCCGGACAGGTATATATTATGTAATGACGGACCTGCTGGACACTGTCTGTCAGCACTGCAGACTCCTAAAGTAAGCTACTAGTATCAAGAAGATAGAAAAAAAAACCACGGGTAGGTGGTATACAATTATGGATGGACGAGCGACTGCCGACACAGAGGTAGCTACAGCCGTGGACTACCGTACTGTGTCTGCTGCTAATATAGACTGGATGATAATGAGATAAAATTAAAATATATATATATATCACACTAGTACTGCAGCCGGACAGGTATATATTATGTAATGACGGACCTGCTGGACACTGTCTGTCAGCACTGCAGCCTCCTAAAGTAAGCTACTAGTATCAAGAAGATAGAAAAAAAAAAAAACACGGGTAGGTGGTATACAATTATGGATGGACGAGCGACTGCCGACACAGAGGTAGCTACAGCCGTGGACTACCGTACTGTCTGCTGCTAATATAGACTGGATGATAATGAGATAAAATTAAAATATATATATATATATCACACTAGTACTGCAGCCGGACAGGTATATATTATGTAATGACGGACCTGCTGGACACTGTCTGCAGAATGCGTTTATAAAAACACCACACGACGAGTGTTTAACTTTTTCAGGCAGACAATCACAATATACTGGTGGTCAGCAGACAATCACAATATACTGGTGGTCAGTGGTCACTGGTCAGTCACACTGGCAGTGGCACTCTGGTAGCAAAAGTGTGCACTGTACTTAAAATATGTACTCCTGCTATAACTGCTCCCCAGTCTCCCCCACAATTAAGCTGTGTGAGCAGTGAGCACTCAGCACAGTCAGATAATGATATACAGTATTACATATGATGATGCAGCACACTGGGCTGAGCACAGATATGGTATGTGACTGTGTCACACTGTGTATCGTTTTTTTTCAGGCAGAGAACGGATTAATTAAACTGGTGGTGGTCACTGGTCACACTATCAGCAAGTAGTACTCCGTCCTAAGCAGACAATCACAATATACTGGTGGTCAGTGTGGTCACTGGTCAGTCACACTGGCAGTGTGGCACTCTGGCAGCAAAAGTGTGCACTGTACTTAAAATATATTATTTATGTACTCCTGCTCTAACTGCTCCCCAGTCTCCCCCACAATTAAGCTGTGTGAGCAGTGAGCACTCAGCACAGTCAGATATACAGTATTACATATGATGATGCAGCACACTGAGGCTGAGCACAGATATGGTATGTGACTGTGTCACACTGTGTATCGTTTTTTTTCAGGCAGAGAACGGATTAATTAAACTGGTGGTCAATGGTCACTGGTCACACTATCAGCAAGTAGTAGTACTCCAGTCCTAATATGCTCCCCAAAATTAGTAAATAGTGTCTCTAACTCTCTACTCTCTTCTCTATAAACGGAGAGGACGCCAGCCACGTCCTCTCCCTATCAATCTCAATGCACGAGTGAAAATGGCGGCGACGCGCGGCTCCTTATATAGAATCCGAGTCTCGCGATAGAATCCGAGCCTCGCGAGAATCCGACAGCGGGATGATGACGTTCGGTCGCGCTCGGGTTAACCGAGCAAGGCAGGAAGATCCGAGTCTGCCTCGGACCCGTGTAAAAAGGCTGAAGTTCGGGGGGGTTCGGATTCCGAGGAACCGAACCCGCTCATCACTACATACAGCACAGTACAGGGAGGGAGCACACACTACATACAGCACAGTACAGGGAGGGGGAGCACACACTACATACAGCACAGTACTGGGAGGGAGCACACATTACATACAGCACAGTACAGGGAGGGAGCACACAATACAAACAGCACTGTACAGAGAGGGGGAGCACACACTACATACAGCACAGTACAGAAAGGGAGCACAGACTACATACAGCACAGTACAGGGAGAGAGCACACACTACATACAGCACTGTACAAGGAGGGAGCACACACCACATACAGCACAGTACAGTGAGGGAGCACACACTATACAGCACAGTACAGGGAGGGAGCACACACTACATACAGCACAGTACAGGGAAGGGGAGCACACACTACATACAGCACAGTACAGGGAGGGAGCACACACTACATGCAGCACAGTACAGGGAGGGAGCACACACTACATACAGCACAGTACAGGGAGGGAGCACACACTACATACAGCACAGTACAGAGAGGGAGCACACACTACATACAGAACAGTACTGGAAGGGAGTACACACTACATACAGCACAGTACAGGGAGGGGGAGCGCACACTACATACAGCACAGTACAGGAAGGGAGCACAGACTACATACAGCACAGTACAGGGAGGAAGCACACACTACATACAGCACAGTACAGGGAGGGAGTACACACTACATACAGCACAGTACAGGGAGGGAGCACACACTACATACAGCACAGTACAGAGAGGGAGCACACACTACATACAGAACAGTATAGGGAGGGAGCACAGACTACATATAGCACAGTATAGGGAGGGAGCACACACTACATACAGTATATTGAGGGGGGGCACACACTACATACAGTACAGGGAGGTAGCACACACTACATACAGCACAGTACAGGGAGGGAGCACACACTACATACAGCACAGTATTGGGAGGGAGCACAGATTACATATAGCACAATACAGGGAGGGGGAGCACACACTACATACAGCACAGTACAGGAAGGGAGCACAGACTACATACAGTACAGTACAGGGAGGGAGCACACACTACATATAGCACAGTACTGGGAGGGAGCGCACACTACATACAGCACAGTACAGGGAGGGAGCACACACTACATACAGCACAGTACAGGGAGGGGGAGCACACACTACATACAGCACAGTACAGGGAGGGAGCACACACTACATACAGCACAGTGCAGGGAGGGAGCACATACTACATACAGCTAAATACAGGGAGGGAGCACACACTACATACAGCACAGTACAGGGAGGGAGCACACACTACATACAGCACAGTACAGAGAGGGAGCACACACTACATACAGAACAGTACTGGAAGGGAGTACACACTACATACAGCACAGTACAGGGAGGGGGAGCGCACACTACATACAGCACAGTACAGGGAGGGAGCACACACCACCCACATACGTCACAGTGAGTGAGCACACACTATACAGCACAGTACAAGGAGGGGGAGCACACACTACATACACTACAGAAGAGGGAGGTAGCACACACTACATACAGCACAGTACAGTACAGGGAGGGAGCACACACTACATACAACACAGTATAGGGAGGGAGCACAGACTACATATAGCACAGTACAGGGAGGGAGCACACACTACATACAGTACATTGAGGGGGGGCACACACTACATACAGCACAGTACAGGGAGGGAGCACACACTACATACAGCACAGTATTGGGAGGGAGCACAGATTACATACAGCACAGTACAGGGAGGGGGAGCACACACTACATACAGCACAGTACAGGAAGGGAGCACAGACTACATACAGCACAGTACAGGTAGGGAGCACACACTACATATAGCACAGTACAGGGAGGGAGCGCACACTACATACAGCACAGTACAGGGAGGGAGCACACACTACATATAGCACAGTACAGGGAGGGAGCGCACACTACATACAGCACAGTACAGGGAGGGAGCACACACTACATACAGCACAGTACAGGGAGAAATCACACACTACATACAGCACAGTACAGGGAGGGAGCACACACTACATACAGCACAGTGCAGGGAGGGAGCACACACTACATACAGCACAGTACAGACAGGGAGCACATACTACATACAGAACAGTACTGGAAGGGAGTACACACTACAAACAGCACAGTATAGGGAGGGGGAACACACACTACATACAGCACAGTACAGGAAGGGAGCACAGACTACATACAGCACAGTACAGAGAGGGAGCACACACTACATACAGCACAGTACAGGGAGGGAGCACACACCACCAAATACAGCACAGTGAGAGAGCACACACTATACAGCACAGTACAGGGAGGTGGAGCAAACACTATATACAGCACAGAACAGGGAGGGAGCACACACTACATACAGCTCAGTACAGTACAGGGAGGGAGCACACACTACATACAGCACAGTATAGGGAGGGAGCACACACTATATACAGCTGATAATGTCAAATATTACCGTAAAACATAAAGCTATACACTATTACCGTGGAGCCGCTATGGCCGCTAGACTTATTGCACACACTACGGACTAAGTACGCTATTGGCGTACTGAGTACCGTATGGGTACGCACTTAGCATAGCAGACGCTAAGCCGTGGGCGCGACGCACGAGCGGCACGTACGCTCACGGATTCACGCTTCGTACCAAGCATGCTATTGGCGTACTGAGTACCGTACTGCTACGCTATTAGCGTATCACGAGTGGCACGGACGCTCACAGAATGATATACAGTAAACCTTGTTAACAAAACAATGTATGGATGTGCTTATACTCTAAACCTTAGTAGTCAAATATTGTAACGATGTAACGCCTAAAAACTTAACAATGTATATGCTGTTAGAGCGATTAAGACGCTAAGAAAGCCCTTTGCAGGAAAGTGAAAACACAACACCAGGTTTTGCTAAAACCACAGGGCTCTAACACCGCAGTGGATTATTCAGAGAAAAAGGGGAAAACAGATACAAGTTATACACTACAAGCTAACAAGGAAATCTAACAGAATAACAGAGAATAATGATGGCTACAGAGAATATACATACGTGTGTGTTCGCAAGCGCAACCTGGATCTCAGTCCTCCGCTCGTCAAGTAGATAGCGTTCAGAGTCTTGTGTCCAGCCAGGCAACAGTGGTCTTTATATACACAACATACATTCGCAATACAATGGTCCCTGTAATCTCATTGTTCATTGGAAACAGGGATGTGTCTCTACATTACAGCAAAGGTCATAGGTGGATTTGAACAGGTGGGCTGTGTCTTTCCCCAACTGCTCTGGTGGAAGGTATCCTCAGGATTCCCGCCGCATGTGTAATTTACAGCAAATACAGTTAATGTTCATAATCTACTTCTGTACATAACTATACTCAGGAGCGAGCAATCCTTTCCTAACTAACACCGGAATGTTACCCTTAAAATACCCTACAGCTGGATACTAGACGCCACCTTTCAACCTTTATCTGACCCTTCCTATCATGCAAACAGGAATCTCTCTATCCAGGAACTGTTTAAACTAATCATACTCGCTGACATGGTTTAGGGGAATAATATCTACAAATGCACTATTTGGGTTAAATATGCTACTTTCGAGTCGCACGCTACACGCTCACAAACTCCGCCGTAAATACACATCTCATGCGCAAGAGTCGCTGGAGCGTCTCTTACGCAACTTGCGGGTATGTGTACGCACGGGGGACCAGGTGCACGAGCAGCGTGCATGTGCATGAGGGGTTAGTACAAGGGATATGCATCATGATATTTTTCGACTTTGACAGTCCACCCTTTGGCAGTCAACAATAACTGCCACAATTAAGCAGAAAAATATACAATACAATGAAATACCTATAAATGATTGAGTGGAGGGAGGAGAGTAGAAGGTGGGAAATGTATGACCTAGTGGGATAGCAAAAGCATGTATGTATGAAATTCATGTCTGAGGGGTCACGTATCATCGTGCCGTACATGTTCTAGATAAGCTTCGAGGTATTGCGAAGTATACATTAAATCCTTCTTATCCCGTATTAAGGGTCTGTAAGTGGGCTAACAAACACTACCGAGCTCTTTTCGGCTTCTTGTTCCAACAAATGGGGTGCACATTAGTTGATGATACATGGAGGGGGGAAAAACATGTGAGTGCTAATATATGTACCTATATCACCTGTCGACTATTTGTGTCACTACCTGAAGATTGTAGAGATGAAGATAAGAAACATATGTTACAAATACATTCATATGATAATGTGTGTGATTGTCCTTGGGTGTCTGTTGAAGTCTTGTCCGGATAGGTGTATCTTTGCTGTGGGTGATAAGCAAAGTTTTTCAAGTGTCCATACGAAGTCTTTTAAAGTCTCTAAAGTGTCTCGCAAAGTCTGTGGAAATGTCCATCAAAGGTCTGTAGAAATGTTCATCAAAAATCTTCTTCCGAGTGGATGTCTTTTTACCTTGGAGAAAAACAAAGGAGAAACAGGTGAAAGAAACGGACCGTGGAATCACATCTTATCACAGCATTGTCTCAATTGATGGGTCATAAATTAAACCAGTTGTTGTAACAATGCCCTCGCTCCTCAAACTCATCACTTTGGTACTGTGCTTGCACTGCATTAAAATCCGAACACATCTAAATATCAAACCAATCATTATGACAATTCCCAGGATACAAAGGAGAAATTTTCCTACATTCACAATAACATTTTGAGCCCATTCTCCTAAACCTGAGAACCAATTGCGTGGGTTCAACCATGAAACCCAGCCAGTCAGTTCATTACTCACAGCAGTAAGGGTAAGGTTGTGTCTCCTTCGGAACTCCCACTTCAACTGCAAGATATCGTCCATCTTTTGATCTATGACCTCGGTTGGGTCATCAGTGCTGTTTGTGATATATGTACAACACTTCACACCATACTGAGTTGCTAGGGTGACACAATACCCGCCTGTGACCGTTGTGATGTAATTGAGAACCATCCTGTGCTGGATCAGTTCCATTTTGTAAGCTTGCAATTCCCTCCCAGTATACCTGAAGGTGTCATCATACATTTCGGTGATATTGTCTATCAGGTTCGCTAGCGCATTAATATACCTAAAATTTATAATTCCTCTGGCGGTACGGGTGATATATAGCGCGAGTAGGAATTGAATCCCGGTGGATTCGTGGATCAAATCAGAGGCTGCGTGCTCTGTCCTATCTATAAGGTGTCTCTTAACAATGTGTTCATAGTGAGTGTGAGTGTAAGGAGCTTGAGCATTGCGGTGAACGTCTTTCATCTTATCATGGGTAATGGTCATTACTTCTGGCAACACTCTTCCAATGTAACACAATCCCTCTGAGTTTGGGGCAAGCCACTTATAAGCCTTCCTTCCGCATATGAAATATGCATCATCGGGTAGGACATATGGGACAGAATATGACATCACCATATTGCAAACCTTCCAGGTGAAAAATCCTATCCCTAACTCTCTCATCTGTTCAGTACATGTATCAGGCTGTATGATATGCGCACAGTATCCTGGTGATACTTCTCCAACCCGCATGGTCCTACTTCCTAGAGTATACCTGTACCGAAAATATCTCCCACCGTCGGCTATTTGGCGTATAAGTTCTGAGTCTACGGACATTCTTTCGGCTCTGTGTGAAAATGCCATGGTTTGGTTATTCCATGTCACTTCCCAATTTCCCGGCTTTCGGGGATTGGAAATGTTAAAACATACTAAGGACCTATCCACATGATATTGGTGGAGCTTCAAACTAGGAGGCCTAGAAATATTAAATTTCTTGTCCACCGGTCTCCCACCCCTTAATTCAAGTACCTCATCTATTGTTAAAGGGTATGGTACTAGTCCTGACTTGCTCTGACCTTGAGGTACTTGTGAGCACACCCAGCATTCCGTTTGGTTTAAAACCTTACCCACTAATGAGTGATAGTCACTCAATGGATGACGGTCCATGTTGATATTAAGGCTGGACTGACATCTCTGGATGCACCCGTCCTCAACTATGTTTTCACAATTCCTACAGATACAATTCTCCTCAGTTAACAATCCTTCACAATGTCTCCTAGTGTCATGACTACCAGATCGTTTTCTGATACTCGCCTTTGCTCGGTGACTGTGTTGCTCTTGGAATTCTACTAATCCGTCCTTGTCATCAGAACCCATTCCAGATCCTTTCTCGACCTCTCTGGTACTCTCACCGAAATAGACTGTTCTGGTCAACAACAGGGTTAACAGGAAAACCCGGAACGCAGTCTCTTGGGGTAAGTCCATCTTGCAGGAGGAGAAAGAAAGAGTGGTAATGGGAGGTAAAGAAAATAATAGAAGGGAAAGAAAACTGGTGTGACAACCGCCTCTGATCTTGTAGTTCTCTGTGCTCAGGTGCCGTGACAACAGTCCTGCCTCTCAACCTTCCCGGAACAGGCACTCCAGTGATATGGTTTCCTCTACACTCTGCTCTTTGTCACGGGCTTTCTCTGGGTCAGCGACCTTCTTACAGTGGGACGAGTGGACCCAAGTCTCTCTTTCGGCAACCTTCAATGATGTCGTGCTGGTTAGTAAGACTTGGTACGGTCCTTCCCACCGGTCAATCAGGCAACCTGAGCGTAGAAAATTTCGAATCATTACATAAACCCCAGGTTTAATGTCATGACAATTACTGTCTGGCAGATCAGGAATCACTAGCTTTAGATTGCTATTTTGATTCCTCAACTGCTTGCTCATCTTAACCAAATACTTTACAGTCACTTCATTATTGCATTTCAAATCATCCTGGGGGTCAATCATTACATGGGGTTGTCGACCAAAAAGAATCTCAAAGGGTGACAGGTTAAGAGGGGACCTGGGAGTGGTTCTGATGCTGTACAATACAAGTGGCAAAGCTTCTGGCCACAACAATCCAGTTTCAGCCATTACTTTGCTCAACTTGTTCTTAATAGTGCTGTTTACTCTTTCCACTTTCGCACTTGCCTGTGGGCGGTACGGAGTATGCAGCTTACTATTAATTCCCATTAATTTGCACATTACCTGAAAGACTTCACCTGTAAAATGGGTACCCCTATCACTTTCAATTATCCTAGGGATACCATACCTGCACACAAATTCCTGCACAATTTTCTTTGCAGTAAACACAGCAGTATTTGTGGCAGCGGGGAACGCTTCTACCCAATTTGAAAACACATCAATACAAACCAACACATACTTTAAATTTCTACAGGGTGGCAATTGTATGAAATCAATTTGTATTACCTGAAAAGGGCCGTCTGTTGGCGGGATATGGGATGGTTCTGTTGGTATTGATTTTCCAATATTCTTCCTCAAGCAGGTAAGGCATGTCATTGCTCTTTTACCCGCATGAGAAGAGAATCCTGGCGCGCACCAGTAGGCTCTTACCAACTTGCCCATACCTTCTTTGCCCAGATGAGTCAGACCATGTGCTGCCTCAGCTAAACTTGGAAGGTATGCTCTGGGAGCCACTGGCTTACCTTGTCCATCTGTCCAGAGTCCTGAGGACTCCTGGCCATATCCTTTTGACCTCCAGACTGTCTTTTCCTGTGGGGAACACAAATTTTGCATTTCACTCAATTTCTGTGTGTTGACGGTATTGAATACCATCAGTTGTGTGATGTCTGTCTGTATGGGGGTGCTGGCTGCTGATTTAGCAGCTTTGTCTGCCCGGCTGTTACCAAGTGACACTGGGTCTTGGCTGTACGTGTGGGCTTTACACTTGATAACAGCCACTCTGTCAGGTTCCTGTATCGCTGCTAGAAGTCTTTTGATGTGGGTCGCATGTGCCACGGGTGTGCCAGCTGCCGTCATGAAATTTCTGAGGCGCCATAGAGCCCTGAAATCATGCACTACTCCAAAGGCATACCTAGAATCCGTGTAGATATTGGCTGACTTACCCTTAGCCAATTCACACGCTCTGGTTAGTGCAACCAGCTCAGCAACTTGTGCTGAGTGTGGTGGACCCAGGGGTTCCGCTTCTATGGTACCTTTGTCATCTACGACTGCGTATCCAGTACACAAGTCTCCCGAGTCCGTCTGTCTGTGGCAACTACTGTCAGTGTAAAAAGTAAAATATACGCCTTCCAGTGGGTTGTCACTGATGTCGGGCCTTGCAGTGAAAGTTTGGTTCAAATATTCCATACAATCATGTGTGTCAGTGTCTGTACTAAATCCTCCTTCACCATCACTCTCATCCCCCACCCTTTGTGCCTGTCCAGGCACACCTGGGAGATACGTTGCAGGATTTAGTGCGCTGCATCTCCTTATGGTGATGTTTACAGGGGCCATTAGTGCTAATTCCCACCTTGTAAACCGTGCAGATGAGACGTGTCTGGTTTGGGCAGAATTCAGTAAGGCTGACACTGCATGAGGTGTATGGATTGTCAGGTTGTGTCCCAACACTACATCTTCGGTTTAACTCACTAGCAATGCTATCGCTACAACACTTCGCAAGCATGTGGGGAGAGACCGTGCTACGGTGTCCAATTGTGCACTGTAGTAAGCTACCAGCCTGCTGGCATCACCATGTCTCTGGGTCAAAACACCTGCCGCACACCCAGCACTCTCCGTACCGTACAATTCAAAGGGTTTCCCATAATCTGGCATACCTAATGCTGGTGCCTGTGATAGGCACTGTTTGAGTCTCTCAAATGCCAGTTCGGACTCATCTGTGTGCGAAATCCGATCTGGTTTGTTTGACGAGACCATCTCTTGCAAAGGTAAGGCTAGCATGGAAAACCCTGGGATCCAGTTTCGGCAGTACCCACACATTCCTAGGAAAGTGCGGATCTGTTGCTGGGTTTGTGGCAGAGTCATGTCGCGAATCGCCTGTATTCTATCAGCGGTGAGGTGTCTCAGTCCTTGTGTTAAGCAATGTCCCAAATATTTTACCTTGGTCTGGCATAACTGCAACTTATCCTTTGAAACCTTGTGTCCCGTATTAGAAAGACGAAGCAAAAGCTGTTTCGTGTCTCTCAAGGACGATTCGAGTGAATCAGAACACAGCAGTAAGTCATCTACATACTGTATTAATACTGATCCGCTCTCAGGTTGAAAGGATTGTAAACAGTCATGCAAAGCCTGTGAGAAAATACTTGGGCTGTCAATGAAACCTTGTGGTAAGCGAGTCCAGGTGTACTGTACTCCTCTGTATGTAAATGCAAACAAGTATTGGCTGTCAGGGTGCAGAGGGACCGAGAAGAAGGCGGAGCAGAGGTCAATAACAGTGAAAAATTTTGCAGTAGGAGGGATTTGCATAAGGATGACAGCTGGATTTGGCACTACGAGGAATTGGCTCTCAACTATTTTGTTGATCCCCCTTAGATCCTGCACTAGCCTGTAACCCCTCCCCCCACTCAATTTCACAGGGAAGATGGGACTATTTGCAGTGCTGGACGTCCTAACTAGGATGCCCTGTTGCAGCAAGCGCTCTATGATTGGGTACACTCCTAATTCCACCTCTGGCTTCAGAGGATACTGTGGGATTTTTGGAGCTATCCTATCATCTTTTACTTGCACAACTACAGGAGCTACATTTGCCATCAATCCAGTGTCTTGTCCATCTTTGGTCCAGAGGGACTCCGGTATCTGGGAGATCATTTCCTCTACCTTGGATGGACACCTGTCTGTAACAGCAGTGTGTGACATCAACCTTTGTGGGGAGTCTAACATGTCCTGCACTTCCTGAGCGTGGTTCTCTGGTATATCTAAGAAAACACCTTCAGGAGTACAATATATGACACACCCCATCTTACACAGTAAATCTCTCCCAAGTAGATTAGTCAGAGCCGATGCAGCTAGCAGAAAAGAGTGCTTAGTCTGCAAAGGCCCTATCGTAATCTCTGCTGGTTTACTTAAAGGGTAGTGTTGTACTACTCCTGTTACTCCCATTGCTGGAATTGTTTTACCCGTGGTTTTCATACCCACCGTTGAATTTAACACTGACTTGGCCGCCCCCGTATCTACAAGGAAAGGTACTGATCTACCAGCTACATCAATTGTGACCTCAGGTTCACTTCCAAGGCTCGCAATTAATTTCACTGGCTGCAGACTACAGGTGTGGCCCCACCCCTATTGTGTAAGGTGACCTCCCCGCAGCGCGCTGGCAGCTACAATATGTGAGGGGGGTAACTGAGAATTTTCAGAGACCTGCCAGTCTCTCCTTGGTGGGTACCTCTTTGTTTCCCCTACATGCGGTTCATAACTTCTCCTCTGTGGTCCCTGATCCCAATTTCGTGCGTCATACTGTGTGTCATGTTGTGGTCTAGGGGGTCGATATACCTTATGTGGGTCTTTACAATTTCGTGCGTAATGTCCTTCTCTCTGACAGTTAAAACATGTTATCACATACGACTTACCAACAGGGGTCTGGGGTTTAGGTTGATGTGGCCTTATTGTAAGGGCCTGTATACTTACTGTCATCAGCTTGTCCCCCTGTGACTCCCTGTGCCTAATGATGTTCCGATCATGCTCAATAGCGGACTCTCTCAAGGCAGCCACCGAGATACCTCTCCAGCTAGGTTGAGTGGTTTGTACCCTGGTTCTCAACACTTCCTTTTACTCGTCCATTAATACAGACACCGCTACCTCCCTATGGTGCACATTATCCTTAATGTCTTCGATCCCAGTATATCTAGCCATTTCCTGCAGTGCTCGATGGAAATAGTCAGAAGCAGTTTCACCTTCTTTTTGTCTAATGGAGAAGATTTTGTTCCATTTGACAACAGTTGGGAAATATACTCCTAACTGCAGATTGATCTGTTTTACGTTCTCCTGATTGTACTCATCAGTGAGAGGTACCTCTTCATCTAATCTACAGTCAGCGATGAATTTCACGGGGTCAATATTGGAAGGCAAACATGCCCTCAGCACTGTCCGCCAATCTTTGTTATTGGGTTCGGCGGCGTTACCTAGTTCTTTAATAAACTTTTGACATGCGGCTAGATCTTTACTGGGATCGGGAAATTCAGACATAATTGTTCTCAATTCTGTCCGGGACCAGGGGCAATGCATAGCAATGTTCCTGACGGGAGTGATTCCCAGAGCGTCAGTCTTTCCATTGGGGACTGCGATCACCCTGACAGGATTCAGTTCAATTACATCACTTTGTGTTGACTCTACAATGTGAGGTGCAATTGTTTCTGCATAATGTACAGTACCGTACTTACCTGTGGACACGACCTCACCTGTCCCTCCACTAGGGGCCTTTGCTACTGCTCTTACTGGTTGGGCCATGCCCACTTGAGTTTCTTGTATGGTGGCTGCTAAAGAGAGTACCGATATCGTGCTGGGCTCATCTTCTGGGTCGCAGTCCTGAGGGAAGTTTAAGATGGGATACAACTTGCACGGGTTAGCATTAGCATTAACACATTTATCTACTTTACTCTTATCATTAATACATTTATTAAGTGCACTTTTATCATATACCAGTATGCCATTCTCTGTAGCCATTTTCTCCCCTGTAATGTACGGTGGTGGTGGTGCAGTTGCTATCAGTTTCCTGCTAGGGTTGGAACCAGCTGCTTGAGCTAATCCCTGTTGTATCTCACCCTCCTGTTGCCATAACTGTAAATAATCATAATGTCTAATCCTTTGTTTCCTGGATTTTATCAGACATATCCTTCTCCTTACATTTTGCAACACCTCAGGATTAAAACTGCCTAACGGTTCCCTATCATCCACAGTCATATGTTCCCATTCATTGCACATAATCTCTGCGTGTGATCCATATTTCTCACACATTATGTACCTTGCCGACCCTTTGGGTCGCGGAATATCAACCTGAACCCTGGTTGATCGTCCCTTATTTGAGCAACTGGCCCCCATTCTTTGCAGGTATTGCCTTCTCAGCGAATTCCTACAAAAACCAAATTACTCAATATAAGGCAACGGTGAAAGTCCACCGAGTGCTCTCACTCACTCTCGCCCACGTTGGCCAATACACCTACACACTGTCCGCAGTGCTGGTTGTACCCAACCTAGGGCCCCTGTGTAACCTCTATTTACTGAGAGCGTGTGGGAGTATGCTACCCCTCCCAGTAAATATCAGTTGCTGGAGATTTCCTGAGTGAACAGCGAAACTCCCTTAAAATAAAAAAAACATGTTACACAAATCACGTTGCGTGTACAATTAGCGTCTATGACCCCGCGATTGTACGCACATTGCGTAATGGGTATCAAGTTGAACTAACTAATGCACACAGTAACGTGCGGTACAGTCGCACTGCGTATAAGTAACTATTACTTATCCACTGCACGACCAACGGAATCGATTGTTTAGGCTGCGAAACCTCAGCCGGAGCGTATTCTCTAAACGGGCCTATATGGGTACTACGCAAACCCCCGGGGCTGCGCTCTCACCGCTGACCTTTCTCAGGCCACGGTTTTCAGAGCTTCGCTTGACCCAGTCAGCGGATTTCTGACTTCGCCGACCTCTTGGTCTGCTGTTAAACTTGCTACCTTGCTCCTTTATACCTTATCAACGTTAACGTGAGCAAGCCAATCTCACGCCACCAAGTGTTCACTCCACTGGTGTCCTATGGGATCCCTGATCCCGAGTTCACAAAACCTTTATTTGCATACACACGCTCGTTCACTCATATACACTTTGATTTTTCTGTACAGAAAATTAACTTTCATTCAGGTGAAACAGCCTAATCCCAGAGGTGATGCAATAAGAGAAGGATCTTTTAAATTAAATTTTGGACACTGATCAATTTGTGCTATTATCGTGTGGCTACCGTGTCACCTAAACTAAAACAATGCTATTGTGTGATTTGTATTAAGTGGGCGTACCTGTACGCACGTTGAGTAAAATATGCCACGTGTGTAGGGCTTTGCGTTGCGTACGCAGTCTCGCACGCTGTCCGAGACATGTGTACAAAGGCCGGATACGTCCACAGTAATACAAATAACACGCTTCTATAAATGTAAACGATATTCAACTATAATCCCTTACCAAACACCACACAGTATCTCCTGTATGAACCTTTATAACTGGGCCAGGCTGCGTGTGTGTTTTACACTTACTCCCTTAAATATTACTCTGTACTTTTACCTAAATAGCAACAAATTTTCTCAGCACGTGATCAATGCTAATGGCAAACAAGAGGGTAGATATGCAAAATACAAATAAAATACAGGTGTGTGCGTGTGTTACGTGTGTTGCGTGCGCAGTTTGGCACCAAACAGAAATTAAACAGATTAAAAAACCAATAGCTTTACGTTCTTACTTTTCGGATCCCACCAGCATCCCTACAAACCATGCGGAGCAGACGCTTATCTAATCAGCACCAGTGTATCCCCGACCACAAAACAGCTAACAGGGGATACTACCTTCCCGCCTTTTGCTGATAGATAAAAGTCTGCCTTTTCCTGCTAGGCTGCGGATATGAGGAGAACTGGACGATGCCCCCAATTGATAATGTCAAATATTACCTTAAAACATAAAGCTATACACTACTATGGCCGCTAGACTTATTACACACACTACGGACTAAGTACGCTATTGGCGTACTGAGTACCGTATGGGTACGCACTTAGCATAGCAGACGCTAAGCCGTGGGCGCGACGCACGAGCGGCATGTACGCTCACGGATTCACGCTTCGTACCAAGCACGCTATTGGCGTACTGAGTACCGTACTGCTACGCTATTAGCGTATCACGAGTGGCACGGACGCTCACAGAATGATATACAGTAAACCTTGTTAACAAAACAATGTATGGATGTGCTTATACTCTAAACCTTAGTAGTCAAATATTGTAACGATGTAACGCCTAAAAACTTAACAATGTATATGCTGTTAGAGCGATTAAGACGCTAAGAAAGCCCTTTGCAGGAAAGTGAAAACACAACACCAGGTTTTGCTAAAACCACAGGGCTCTAACACCGCAGTGGATTATTCAGAGAAAAAGGGGAAAACAGATACAAGTTATACACTACAAGCTAACAAGGAAATCTAACAGAATAACAGAGAATAATGATGGCTACAGAGAATATACATACGTGTGTGTTCGCAAGCGCAACCTGGATCTCAGTCCTCCGCTCGTCAAGTAGATAGCGTTCAGAGTCTTGTGTCCAGCCAGGCAACAGTGGTCTTTATATACACAACATACATTCGCAATACAATGGTCCCTGTAATCTCATTGTTCATTGGAAACAGGGATGTGTCTCTACATTACAGCAAAGGTCATAGGTGGATTTGAACAGGTGGGCTGTGTCTTTCCCCAACTGCTCTGGTGGAAGGTATCCTCAGGATTCCCGCCGCATGTGTAATTTACAGCAAATACAGTTAATGTTCATAATCTACTTCTGTACATAACTATACTCAGGAGCGAGCAATCCTTTCCTAACTAACACCGGAATGTTACCCTTAAAATACCCTACAGCTGGATACTAGACGCCACCTTT
The DNA here is from genome assembly GCF_028390025.1 of Pseudophryne corroboree. NCBI lineage: Eukaryota > Metazoa > Chordata > Amphibia > Anura > Myobatrachidae > Pseudophryne > Pseudophryne corroboree. The sequence continues at coordinate 483,910,720 of NC_086444.1, forward strand.
CAACCTTTATCTGACCCTTCCTATCATGCAAACAGGAATCTCTCTATCCAGGAACTGTTTAAACTAATCATACTCGCTGACATGGTTTAGGGGAATAATATCTACAAATGCACTATTTGGGTTAAATATGCTACGTTCGAGTCGCACGCTACACGCTCACAAACTCCGCCGTAAATACACATCTCATGCGCAAGAGTCGCTGGAGCGTCTCTTACGCAACTTGCGGGTATGTGTACGCACGGTGGACCAGGTGCACGAGCAGCGTGCATGTGCATGAGGGGTTAGTACAAGGGATATGCATCATGATATTTTTCGACTTTGACAGTCCACCCTTTGGCAGTCAACAATAACTGCCACTATCCAAACAATTAAGCAGAAAAATATACAATACAATGAAATACCTATAAATGATTGAGTGGAGGGAGGAGAGTAGAAGGTGGGAAATGTATGACCTAGTGGGATAGCAAAAGCATGTATGTATGAAATTCATGTCTGAGGGGTCACGTATCATCGTGCCGTACATGTTCTAGATAAGCTTCGAGGTATTGCGAAGTATACATTAAATCCTTCTTATCCCGTATTAAGGGTCTGTAAGTGGGCTAACAAACACTACCGAGCTCTTTTCGGCTTCTTGTTCCAACAAATGGGGTGCACATTAGTTGATGATACATGGAGGGGGGAAAAACATGTGAGTGCTAATATATGTACCTATATCACCTGTCGACTATTTGTGTCACTACCTGAAGATTGTAGAGATGAAGATAAGAAACATATGTTACAAATACATTCATATGATAATGTGTGTGATTGTCCTTGGGTGTCTGTTGAAGTCTTGTCCGGATAGGTGTATCTTTGCTGTGGGTGATAAGCAAAGTTTTTCAAGTGTCCATACGAAGTCTTTTAAAGTCTCTAAAGTGTCTCGCAAAGTCTGTGGAAATGTCCATCAAAGGTCTGTAGAAATGTTCATCAAAAATCTTCTTCCGAGTGGATGTCTTTTTACCTTGGAGAAAAACAAAGGAGAAACAGGTGAAAGAAACGGACCGTGGAATCACATCTTATCACAGCATTGTCTCAATTGATGGGTCATAAATTAAACCAGTTGTTGTAACAATGCCCTCGCTCCTCAAACTCATCACTTTGGTACTGTGCTTGCACTGCATTAAAATCCGAACACATCTAAATATCAAACCAATCATTATGACAATTCCCAGGATACAAAGGAGAAATTTTCCTACATTCACAATAACATTTTGAGCCCATTCTCCTAAACCTGAGAACCAATTGCGTGGGTTCAACCATGAAACCCAGCCAGTCAGTTCATTACTCACAGCAGTAAGGGTAAGGTTGTGTCTCCTTCGGAACTCCCACTTCAACTGCAAGATATCGTCCATCTTTTGATCTATGACCTCGGTTGGGTCATCAGTGCTGTTTGTGATATATGTACAACACTTCACACCATACTGAGTTGCTAGGGTGACACAATACCCGCCTGTGACTGTTGTGATGTAATTGAGAACCATCCTGTGCTGGATCAGTTCCGTTTTGTAAGCTTGCAATTCCCTCCCAGTATACCTGAAGGTGTCATCATACATTTCGGTGATATTGTCTATCAGGTTCGCTAGCGCATTAATATACCTAAAATTTATAATTCCTCTGGCGGTACGGGTGATATATAGCGCGAGTAGGAATTGAATCCCGGTGGATTCGTGGATCAAATCAGAGGCTGCGTGCTCTGTCCTATCTATAAGGTGTCTCTTAACAATGTGTTCATAGTGAGTGTGAGTGTAAGGAGCTTGAGCATTGCGGTGAACGTCTTTCATCTTATCATGGGTAATGGTCATTACTTCTGGCAACACTCTTCCAATGTAACACAATCCCTCTGAGTTTGGGGCAAGCCACTTATAAGCCTTCCTTCCGCATATGAAATATGCATCATCGGGTAGGACATATGGGACAGAATATGACATCACCATATTGCAAACCTTCCAGGTGAAAAATCCTATCCCTAACTCTCTCATCTGTTCAGTACATGTATCAGGCTGTATGATATGCGCACAGTATCCTGGTGATACTTCTCCAACCCGCATGGTCCTACTTCCTAGAGTATACCTGTACCGAAAATATCTCCCACCGTCGGCTATTTGGCGTATAAGTTCTGAGTCTACGGACATTCTTTCGGCTCTGTGTGAAAATGCCATGGTTTGGTTATTCCATGTCACTTCCCAATTTCCCGGCTTTCGGGGATTGGAAATGTTAAAACATACTAAGGACCTATCCACATGATATTGGTGGAGCTTCAAACTAGGAGGCCTAGAAATATTAAATTTCTTGTCCACCGGTCTCCCACCCCTTAATTCAAGTACCTCATCTATTGTTAAAGGGTATGGTACTAGTCCTGACTTGCTCTGACCTTGAGGTACTTGTGAGCACACCCAGCATTCCGTTTGGTTTAAAACCTTACCCACTAATGAGTGATAGTCACTCAATGGATGACGGTCCATGTTGATATTAAGGCTGGACTGACATCTCTGGATGCACCCGTCCTCAACTATGTTTTCACAATTCCTACAGATACAATTCTCCTCAGTTAACAATCCTTCACAATGTCTCCTAGTGTCATGACTACCAGATCGTTTTCTGATACTCGCCTTTGCTCGGTGACTGTGTTGCTCTTGGAATTCTACTAATCCGTCCTTGTCATCAGAACCCATTCCAGATCCTTTCTCGACCTCTCTGGTACTCTCACCGAAATAGACTGTTCTGGTCAACAACAGGGTTAACAGGAAAACCCGGAACGCAGTCTCTTGGGGTAAGTCCATCTTGCAGGAGGAGAAAGAAAGAGTGGTAATGGGAGGTAAAGAAAATAATAGAAGGGAAAGAAAACTGGTGTGACAACCGCCTCTGATCTTGTAGTTCTCTGTGCTCAGGTGCCGTGACAACAGTCCTGCCTCTCAACCTTCCCGGAACAGGCACTCCAGTGATATGGTTTCCTCTACACTCTGCTCTTTGTCACGGGCTTTCTCTGGGTCAGCGACCTTCTTACAGTGGGACGAGTGGACCCAAGTCTCTCTTTCGGCAACCTTCAATGATGTCGTGCTGGTTAGTAAGACTTGGTACGGTCCTTCCCACCGGTCAATCAGGCAACCTGAGCGTAGAAAATTTCGAATCATTACATAATCCCCAGGTTTAATGTCATGACAATTACTGTCTGGCAGATCAGGAATCACTAGCTTTAGATTGCTATTTTGATTCCTCAACTGCTTGCTCATCTTAACCAAATACTTTACAGTCACTTCATTATTGCATTTCAAATCATCCTGGGGGTCAATCATTACATGGGGTTGTCGACCAAAAAGAATCTCAAAGGGTGACAGGTTAAGAGGGGACCTGGGAGTGGTTCTGATGCTGTACAATACAAGTGGCAAAGCTTCTGGCCACAACAATCCAGTTTCAGCCATTACTTTGCTCAACTTGTTCTTAATAGTGCTGTTTACTCTTTCCACTTTCGCACTTGCCTGTGGGCGGTACGGAGTATGCAGCTTACTATTAATTCCCATTAATTTGCACATTACCTGAAAGACTTCACCTGTAAAATGGGTACCCCTATCACTTTCAATTATCCTAGGGATACCATACCTGCACACAAATTCCTGCACAATTTTCTTTGCAGTAAACACAGCAGTATTTGTGGCAGCGGGGAACGCTTCTACCCAATTTGAAAACACATCAATACAAACCAACACATACTTTAAATTTCTACAGGGTGGCAATTGTATGAAATCAATTTGTATTACCTGAAAAGGGCCGTCTGTTGGCGGGATATGGGATGGTTCTGTTGGTATTGATTTTCCAATATTCTTCCTCAAGCAGGTAAGGCATGTCATTGCTCTTTTACCCGCATGAGAAGAGAATCCTGGCGCGCACCAGTAGGCTCTTACCAACTTGCCCATACCTTCTTTGCCCAGATGAGTCAGACCATGTGCTGCCTCAGCTAAACTTGGAAGGTATGCTCTGGGAGCCACTGGCTTACCCTGTCCATCTGTCCAGAGTCCTGAGGACTCCTGGCCATATCCTTTTGACCTCCAGACTGTCTTTTCCTGTGGGGAACACAAATTTTGCATTTCACTCAATTTCTGTGTGTTGACGGTATTGAATACCATCAGTTGTGTGATGTCTGTCTGTATGGGGGTGCTGGCTGCTGATTTAGCAGCTTCGTCTGCCCGGCTGTTACCAAGTGACACTGGGTCTTGGCTGTACGTGTGGGCTTTACACTTGATAACAGCCACTCTGTCAGGTTCCTGTATCGCTGCTAGAAGTCTTTTGATGTGGGTCGCATGTGCCACGGGTGTGCCAGCTGCCGTCATGAAATTTCTGAGGCGCCATAGAGCCCTGAAATCATGCACTACTCCAAAGGCATACCTAGAATCCGTGTAGATATTGGCTGACTTACCCTTAGCCAATTCACACGCTCTGGTTAGTGCAACCAGCTCAGCAACTTGTGCTGAGTGTGGTGGACCCAGGGGTTCCGCTTCTATGGTACCTTTGTCATCTACGACTGCGTATCCAGTACACAAGTCTCCCGAGTCCGTCTGTCTGTGGCAACTACTGTCAGTGTAAAAAGTAAAATATACGCCTTCCAGTGGGTTGTCACTGATGTCGGGCCTTGCAGTGAAAGTTTGGTTCAAATATTCCATACAATCATGTGTGTCAGTGTCTGTACTAAATCCTCCTTCACCATCACTCTCATCCCCCACCCTTTGTGCCTGTCCAGGCACACCTGGGAGATACGTTGCAGGATTTAGTGCGCTGCATCTCCTTATGGTGATGTTTACAGGGGCCATTAGTGCTAATTCCCACCTTGTAAACCGTGCAGATGAGACGTGTCTGGTTTGGGCAGAATTCAGTAAGGCTGACACTGCATGAGGTGTATGGATTGTCAGGTTGTGTCCCAACACTACATCTTCGGTTTAACTCACTAGCAATGCTATCGCTACAACACTTCGCAAGCATGTGGGGAGAGACCGTGCTACGGTGTCCAATTGTGCACTGTAGTAAGCTACCAGCCTGCTGGCATCACCATGTCTCTGGGTCAAAACACCTGCCGCACACCCAGCACTCTCCGTACCGTACAATTCAAAGGGTTTCCCATAATCTGGCATACCTAATGCTGGTGCCTGTGATAGGCACTGTTTGAGTCTCTCAAATGCCAGTTCGGACTCATCTGTGTGCGAAATCCGATCTGGTTTGTTTGACGAGACCATCTCTTGCAAAGGTAAGGCTAGCATGGAAAACCCTGGGATCCAGTTTCGGCAGTACCCACACATTCCTAGGAAAGTGCGGATCTGTTGCTGGGTTTGTGGCAGAGTCATGTCGCGAATCGCCTGTATTCTATCAGCGGTGAGGTGTCTCAGTCCTTGTGTTAAGCAATGTCCCAAATATTTTACCTTGGTCTGGCATAACTGCAACTTATCCTTTGAAACCTTGTGTCCCGTATTAGAAAGACGAAACAAAAGCTGTTTCGTGTCTCTCAAGGACGATTCGAGTGAATCAGAACACAGCAGTAAGTCATCTACATACTGTATTAATACTGATCCGCTCTCAGGTTGAAAGGATTGTAAACAGTCATGCAAAGCCTGTGAGAAAATACTTGGGCTGTCAATGAAACCTTGTGGTAAGCGAGTCCAGGTGTACTGTACTCCTCTGTATGTAAATGCAAACAAGTATTGGCTGTCAGGGTGCAGAGGGACCGAGAAGAAGGCGGAGCAGAGGTCAATAACAGTGAAAAATTTTGCAGTAGGAGGGATTTGCATAAGGATGACAGCTGGATTTGGCACTACGGGGAATTGGCTCTCAACTATTTTGTTGATCCCCCTTAGATCCTGCACTAGCCTGTAACCCCTCCCCCCACTCAATTTCACAGGGAAGATGGGACTATTTGCAGTGCTGGACGTCCTAACTAGGATGCCCTGTTGCAGCAAGCGCTCTATGATTGGGTACACTCTGTCAAAGTCAGAAAAATATCTCTATGCACACTACCATATTTGCACCTCACACAGGTCCGTGCTGCGCGTGCGTACGCTCTCCCGTACGTGCGCATACTCACAGTCGCGGGCACCCGCAGGCGCATGGTATGCGTATTTACGGTAGAGTGTATGCGATCATAGCGTGCGACTCAATCATTACATATTTTCACTAATAATGTATTTTGTAGATCATGGTCCCTTTGATAGATTCTGAAAGTTTGGTTAATATAGAATGTTTATGAACAGAGGAATCCCTCTTTGTTTGATACGAAGGGTCAGATAGGAGTAATACAGTGGTGTTTAGTATCCATCGGAAGAATATTTAATTAGAAATATCCCGGTGTTGGTTTGAAGCAGATCAATCGCTCGTGCGAATAGTTATGGACATAAGAAGTTTATGAACATTTACTTTATTTGCACTTTATTACCCATGCGGCGGGAAACCCAGTTTCCCTCCCACCTGAGCAGTTGGAAATAGTCACAGCCCACCTGTATGAATCAACCTATGACCTTTTGTTATAATGCGAAGCCGAATTCCTGTGTCCAATGAACAATGAGATTGTAGGGACCATTGAATTGTATTGTGTGTGGGGCATAAATAGCAGGCCGACCATATCCAACTTCACTCTCTTCAACGGTTCTCATTGCTGATAATCGGGAGCTGGATATTGAGGCGCATGCGATTGTTCCCCTTGTGCGTAAGTTCTCTCCGTAATCATATTGTCTTACTGTGAGCCATTTCTCTCTCTCCCTCTCTTCTCTTTCTCTCGTATTTTTCCTTGATTAGACTTGAATTGTATTGTATTTCCTGTGTAGTTATCTGGTTAGTTGGTTTATGTTATATTGTAGTGTATGCTTTGTACTGTGATTCCTTTTGCAAGTATAATAGTCATAATACACATAATAGGTTTCGGACCCTAAGCCCAGGTATCTGTGTATTCTTTATAGTGTTAAGTACTCCCTGAGCATCGGTGACACTCAAGCAGCTTTGTAGTTAATCAGGTTACACAAGGTTGCATTTACACTCTGTCTCTACATTAAGGTTTGCTGTGTATTTCATTACTAAAGGTATAGATATAAAGGTTTAACGTTGTGAGCGTCTGCATCGCTGGTGATCTCCTCGTGGTCCCGAGCGCTGCTACGCTATAGCGAATCATTACGATAAGTCAACAGCCAATAGTCTGCCTGCGATCACTTGGCCGTGAGTGAACGTGACGCCTGAGCGTCTCGATCACGGCTAAGCGATCGATACGCAACTTGCGTACCCTTACGGTACTTCTTACGTAGATAGCGTATATTGTTCTTAGACCTCATAAAGGGTTATATACACGATAAATATTTAGCTTTATCAATTGGCGGCTCGTCCTGTCCTTCACATATCTGCACTAGGTAGATCAGCAGACATTATCCCTCAGCAAAGGGCGGGAGGTTGTCTCGTAGTGCTGACGGGATAAGCGTCTGCTTCACTTAGATAAAAGAGTGCTGAAGGAATCCGGGAACCGGAGGTAAGAACAAAACGCTAGTGTCTTTTAAAACTGTTTATTTTGCTGTCTTGCGTACACACGCACGCACACATATACATCTGCATTTCTTTTTCTTTTTCATTTTCGTATATCACTCTCCTGTCTGCCAGTTTTATAGTCGATAGAAGTGCTAAAAAAAAAAAAGATTTGCCGTTATTTCATAGTTTAAGAGTAAAGGTAATATAGTTAAAAGATAGACAAACACACAGTTTTGCCTGGGAGATAAGGCGAAGTCAGTGTGTTGTGTGGTAGATGACCAGGGATCATCTACATTGATAAAAATATAAATTGTGTTACGGTGGATCTTTGCTTTGCGTACACGTGTCCCTAACAAAAGACTTGTGTACGCAATCCAAAGGCGGACGCACGCAGCGTACATTACGCAACGGAGCGTCCGGTTACGCCCACGTAGCTCAAGTCACGATAAGTTGATTTTTAACGCAACGCGATAAGTAACGCAAAGCGGTAAATAGCGCCACAGGCGATAAATAACGCAAGTCTATTTTTGGAAATCCAAAATTTAAATTAACAGATCCTGCTCCTAATTGGTAACACAGCTGGGCTAAAGAAAAATTTCTGCGCAGAAATAGAAATAGAAGCAAAAGTGTACATGTGATGAGTGAGTGTTTTTGTATCACATAAGTTTATATAACTTAAAGGTTGAACCACAAGAAAAGTCGAGTACTCGTGAGGTACACGCGTGTAAGTGACGTGCACGGTGGCTAGGGAGGCATCCTTGGTTAAACATAATATTTGAGCATTAGAGTATAGCGGACCAGTATAGAACAAGACCAGGAGGTCAGACCAGGAGGTCGTACAGAACAAGACCAGGAGGTCATAGTAGACCAGCAGGTCCAGGTACAGTAAACAGGGAAGTCCGCTATACAGTTCAGAGGCACAACACCAAGAGAAGGGTTGGTGCAAGACCCATATAGGCCGTACAAGCTCTGGCTGAAGGAATTCGCAGTCGTAAGTTTCGATTCCATTGGTCTTTCCGTACACAAGCTTAGTTGTTTGTGTACTGAACGACTGGACCGCACGTAATTGTGTACAGTAGTTAGTAATCTGACCTAGTACCATTAGAGTAAAGGGGTCACAAACGCTATTTGTACATTCTGACGTGATTTGTGTAATTTTTTATTTTTCAAGAAGGGAAGTTCGCTGGTCACTCAGGAACTATCTGACAAACCTCACCTTTACTGGAAAGAGTAAGTGTTCTGCGGATAACCCTCGCATGTTCCAGTAAACAACGGTTTTTATAGGTGCCCTGGGTCGAGTGCGCCAGCACCATATCGGTGTGATCAGGTCGCATTGGTCGGCGTGGGCAAGTGAGTGGGGTACTCGGTAAACCGCCACCGTCAGCCTATTGTGAACAATCTGGTTTTCTGTAAGGGTTCGCTGAAGACCTTGATATAGAGATCAGAGGTAGAGCAAGCAACGCCTGCAGAGTTATGGGGGCCAGTTGTTCAGGTAGGGGGCGATCAACCTCGGTTCGGGTTGATTCAGTGGTCCGACCAATTGGGTCGGCCAGGTATATCATGTGTGAGAAATATGGAAGTCACACAGAGGTTTTATGTGATGAATGGGAGAGAATGACGGTACAAGACCGGGAGAAATTCCCAAGAATAGGTAGCTTCAGCCCAGAGGTGTTACAAAATTTAAGGAGGAGGATATGTCTCATAAAATCAACAAAGAGACGAGTTCAGCATTATGATTATTTACAGTTGTGGCAACAGGAAGGTGAGATACAGAGAGGTTTGGCTCAGGCGGCGGGATCTGGCTCTAACAGAAAACTGATTGCCACGGCCCCGCCGCCACCATATATATCAGGAGAGAAGTTGATTACGGAGAAAGACGCACTAAAGTGTAACACAAAATCACTTAGTAACTGTGTAAATGTTAATGATAATGTTAACCCATTAACCCATGCAAGTATTAACCCGTGCAAGTTGTACCCTGTTTTGAACTTTCCTCAGGAGTGTGATCAAGAGGACGAAGCGACAACGATTTCAGCGCTCTCTCTAGCAGCCACCATAGCAGAGACCACAGTAGGCACAGCAACACCCACGAGATTAGTAAAGGCCCCTAGCGGAGGGATAGGTGAGGTCGTATCAACTGGTAAGTACGGCACCATGCATTATGCTGAGACTATTTCACCACAAGCTGTAGAATCTACACAGAATGAGGTTGTTAGAATTACTCCTGTTAGGGTAATAGCAGTTCCCAATGGGAAAACAGATGTATCAGGAGCCACTCCCATAAGGAACATTGCCATGTACAGCCCATTTTCCCGAATGGAATTAAGGACCATAGTGTCTGAATTCCCTGACCCTAGAAAAGATTTAGTTGCCAGCCAAAAATACATCACAGACTTAGGAAACACTTTAGAGCCCAATAATAAAGATTGGCAGATATTGCTAAAAGCTTGTTTACCCTCCAATGTCGACTCAGCTCAATTTTTAGCTGATTGTGGACTAGATCTGGATGTACCTCTTACAGATGTGTACAACAAAGATAACGTAAGAAGGATAAACTTACAGTTAAAGGAGCATTTCCCAGCAGTTGTTAAATGGAACAAAATATTTTCCATTAAACAAAAAGAGTCAGAAACAGCTGCAGAATATTTTCACCGGGCACTATTAGAAATGGCAAAGTACACTGGTATAGAGGACATTAGGACAAATCCAAACCATCGAGAAGTAGCAGTATCTGTACTAATGGATGGTTTGAAGGAAACATTAAAGGCAAGGGTACAGACCACGCAACCATGTTGGCGAGGTCTGTCAGTGTCCACTTTGAGAGAGGCTGCTATTGATCACGACCGAAACATCACCAGACACAGGGAGTCGCAGAGTGATAAGCTAATGTCAGTAAGTATACAGGCTCTGACCACAAAGCAGCCTGCGTATGTACCATCCAACCCTGTGGGTAAGTCAACTATGATAACATGTTATTCTTGTCAAAGACAGGGACACTATGCACGAGACTGTAGAGCGAAAAATTCGCAAAGATCATACCAACCCCCTAGACAACGACACGACACACGACATTGGGAGCAAGGTCCGCAGAAACGAAGTTATGAGCCACATACAGGGGAAACAAAAAGATATCCCCCAAACAGAGACTGGCATGCCTCTGGTAGTTCCCAACTATCTCCCTCACAAATAGTTGCTGCCAGCGGGATTCAGGGAGGTCACCATACCCAATAGGGGTGTGGCCATACCTGTAATCTGCAGCCAGTGAAATTGATTGCCAACCTTGAAAGTGAACCCGAGGTCGCAATTAATGTAGCTGGTAAAACTTTAAACTTTCTTGTAGACACAGGGGCGGCCAAGTCAGTGATAAATTCGACAGTGGGCATGAGAACCACTGGTAGGACAATTCCAGCCATGGGAGTAACAGGAGTAGTCCAGCACTACCCTGTTAGCAAACCAGCCGAGATTACAATAGGGCCTTTGCATACCAAGCATTCCATTTTGCTGGCTGCATCGGCACCAACCAATCTCCTGGGAAGAGACTTACTGTGTAAAATGGGGTGCGTCATTTATTGTACTCCTGAAGGTGTATTCTTGGACATACCTGAGAATCACGCTTAGGAAGTGCGAGACATGTTAGACTCCCCATCAAAATTAATGTCACATACCATTATGACAAATAGGAATCCATCCCAAGTAGAAGAGATGACATCTCAGATACCAGAGTCACTTTGGACAAAAGACGGACAGGACACTGGATTAATGGCAAACGTAGCTCCAGTAGTTGTACAAGTAAAAGATGGTAGGATAGCTCCAAAAATCCCACAGTATCCTCTGAAGCCAGAGGTGGAGTTAGGAGTTTACCCAGTAATAGAGCGCTTGCTACAACAGGGCATTCTGGTAAGAACGTCCAGCACTGCCAATAGTCCCATCTTCCCTGTTAAGAAGAGTGGGGGGAGGGGTTACAGGCTAGTGCAGGATCTAAGGGGGATTAACAAAATAGTTGAGAGTCAGTTCCCCGTAGTGCCAAATCCAGCTGTCATCCTAATGCAAATCCCTCCCACTGCCAAATTTTTCACTGTTATTGACCTCTGCTCCGCTTTCTTTTCGGTACCTCTGCACCCTGACAGCCAATATTTGTTTGCATTCACATACAGAGGAGTCCAATACACGTGGACTCGATTGCCCCAAGGTTTCATAGATAGTCCAAGTATATTTTCTCAGGCTTTGCGTGATTGTTTACAGTCTTTCCAACCAGACAGTGGATCAGTATTGATACAGTATGTGGACGATTTATTACTGTGTTCAGATTCACTGGAAGCATCTCTGAAGGATACGAAACAGCTCCTGTTTCATCTTTCAGACACCGGACACAAGGTGTCCAAAGACAAGTTGCAATTATGCCAAACTAAGGTAAAATATTTGGGACACTGTCTAACACAAGGACTGAGACACCTGACCGCTGATAGAATCCAAGCAATTAGAGACATGACCCTGCCACAAACCCAGCAACAGATCAGAACGTTTTTAGGAATGTGTGGGTATTGCCGTAATTGGATCCCAGGGTTTTCCATTTTAGCGTTACCTTTGCAGGAAATGGTCTCCTCGAACAAACCTGATAGGATTTCGCATACAGACGAGTCCGAAACAGCATTTGAGAGACTCAAACAGTGCCTAACGCAGGCACCAGCACTAGGTATGCCAGACTATGGGAAACCCTTTGAACTATACGGAACAGAAAGTGCTGGTTGCGCGGCAGGCGTACTAACCCAAAAACACGGTGATGCCAGCAGGCCAGTTGCATACTACAGCGCTCAGCTAGATACGGTAGCGCGATCCCTCCCCACATGCTTGCGAAGCGTTGCTGCGATAGCATTGCTAGTGACAAAAAGCGAAGATGTCGTGCTAGGCCACAACCTCACAATCCATACGCCACATGCGGTGTCAGCCTTATTGAATTCTGCCCAAACCAGACACGTCTCATCAGCGAGGTTTACAAGATGGGAATTAGCACTAATGGCCCCCGTAAACATCACCATAAGGAGATGCAGTGCATTAAATCCTGCAACATATCTCCCAGGTGTGCCTGGTCAGGCACAAAGGGTGGAAGGTGAGAGTGCTGGGGAAGGAGGATTTAATACAAAGGAAGATACACATGATTGTATGGAATATTTGACCCAAAATTTTACCGCAAGGCCTGACATCAGTGACAACCCACTGGAAGATGCAGAACTCACGTTCTACACGGACGGTAGTTGTCACAGACAGTCAGACTCGGGAGACTTGTGTACTGGATACGCAGTCGTAGATGACCAAGACACCATAGAAGCGGAACCGCTAGGCCCACCTCACTCAGCCCAGGTTGCTGAACTGGTCGCCCTAACCAGAGCTTGTGAATTGGCTAAGGGTAAGTCAGCCAATATCTACACCGATTCTAGATACGCATTCGGGGTAGTCCATGATTTCGGAGCCCTATGGCGCCTCAGAAATTTCATGACGGCAGCTGGTACACCGGTAGCGCATGCAGCTCACATAAAAAGGCTTCTAACAGCGATACAGGAACCCGACAGAGTGGCTGTTATCAAATGTAAAGCACACACATATAGCCAAGACCCGGTATCACTTGGTAACAGCCGAGCAGACGAAGCTGCTAAGTTAGCAGCTGCTACCCCCATACAGACAGACACCACACAACTGATGGTATTCAATACCATCAACACACAGAAGTTGTGTAAAATGCAAAATTTGTGTTCCACACAGGAAAAGGCAGTCTGGAAGGCAAAGGGATGTGGCCAAGAGTCCTCAGGACTCTGGACGGATGGACATGGTAAACCAGTGGCCCCCAGAGCATATCTTCCATGTCTGGCTGAAGCAGCTCACGGGCTGACTCATCTAGGCAAGGAGGGAATGTGCAAATTGGTAAGAGCCTATTGGTGCGCCCCAGGATTCTCCTCTCATGAGAGTAAAAGAGCAATGTCATGCCTTACCTGTCTGAGAAAGAATATTGGAAAGGCAATACCTACAGAACCATCTCATATCCCACCTGCCGGCGGCCCTTTCCAGGTAATACAAATTGACTTCATTCAATTACCCCCTTGTCGGAATTTGAAACATGTACTTGTTTGTATAGATGTTTTCTCGAATTGGGTCGAAGCATTTCCTGCAGCTACAAATACCGCTATGTTTACAGCTAAGAAAATTGTGCAGGAATTTGTATGTAGATATGGTATCCCTAGAATAATCGAAAGTGATAGGGGTACCCATTTTACAGGTGATGTCTTTCAAGGAATGTGTAAGTTGATGGGAATTGATAGCAAGCTGCACACTCCGTACCGTCCACAGGCGAGTGCGAAGGTCGAAAGAGTGAACAGCACTATTAAAAATAAATTGAGTAAAGTGATGGCAGAGACAGGATTGACATGGCCAGAAGCTTTACCCATTGTATTGTACAGTATCAGAACCACTCCCAGGTCCCCTCTTAATCTGTCCCCCTTTGAAATCTTATTTGGTCGACAACCGCATGTCATGATTAACCCTCAGGATGATTTGAAATGTAACAATGAAGTAACTGTAAAGTACTTGATTAACATGAGTAAACAGTTAAGGAATCAAAATGATAATCTAAAGTTGGTGATTCCTGATCTACCTGATAGTAGTTGTCATGACATTGAACCTGGGGATTATGTAATGATACGAAATTTTCTACGCTCAGGTTGCCTTATTGACAGATGGGAAGGACCATACCAGGTCTTATTGACTAGCACTACAGCATTGAAGGTTGCTGAGAGAGAGACTTGGGTCCATTCATCCCACTGCAAGAAGGTTGCTGATCCAGAGAAGTCCCGTGATAAGGAACAGACGGTAGAGGTTGTATCACTGGAGTGTCTGTTCCAGGAGGACTGAGGCGGCACCTGAGCCTTGAAGACAGAGAGCTGTTGTCGACTCCCCACTCCCTTTTATTGTTTTTTTTCCACTTCCCATCCCCTCTCCCTCAAATGTATTTTTCCTCCTTCTCATTCTTCTTCGTCTCCTCCTCAAAGATGGACTTGCCCCAAGAGACTGTGATCCGGATTTTCCTGTTGACCATGATGTTGACCAGAGCAGTCTGTTCCGGCGAGAGTACCATGGAGGTCGATAGAGGTTCTGGAATGGGTTCTGATGATAAAGATGGAGGCGTAGTTTTCCAAGATCAACCTAACCAACAAGCAAAGGCGAGTATCAGAAAACGATCCGATAGCATTGACCATAGAAGAAATTGTGACGGATTGTTAGCTGAAGAAAATTGTATCTGTAGGCTCTGTAACAATGTCATTGAAGATGGGTGCATTAAGAAATGCCAATCCAGTTTTAATATCCATATGGACCGACATCCATTGAGTGATTATCACTCCTTAGTGGGTAATGTATTAAACAAAACAGATTGTTGGGTATGCTCTCAAGTACCTCAGGGTCATAGCAAATCAGGGCTAGTACCATTTCCTTTAACGATAGGAGAGGTACTTGAGTTAAATGGTGGGAGACCGGTGGACCGGAGGTTTAATATCTCCAGCCCTCCTAGTTTGAAGCTCCACCAATACCACGTGGATAGGTCCCTATTATGTTTTAACATCTCCAATCCCAGAAAGCCGGGAAATTGGGAAGTATCATGGAGTAACCACACCATGACCTTTTCACATAGAGCAGATAGAATGCCTACAGATACAGAGCTTGTACGCCACATAGCCAGTAGAGGAAAATCTTTCCGGTATAGATACACCTTAGGAAATAGGATTACTAGAGTTGGAGAAGTATCACCAGGATACTGTGCACATATCGTACAACCTGATACGTGCATTAAGCAGATGGAAGAATTAGGGCTAGGAGATTTCACCTGGAAGGTGTGTAATATGGTAATGTCTTTCTCCGTCCCATATGTTCTCCCCGATGATGCATATTTCATATGCGGGAGAAAGGCGTACAAGTGGCTTGCCCCAAACTCTGAAGGATTGTGTTATATTGGAAGAGTATTGCCTGAAGTAATGACTGTAACCCATGATAAAATGAAAGACATACACCGTGGTGCCCAAGCTCCTTATACTCACACTCATTACGAGCACCTCGTTAAAAGACAACTGTCAGAAAGGTTAGAGCATCCGGCCTCTGATCTGATCCATGAATCCACCGGGATTCAGGTTCTGGTGGCGTTAGATTTCACTCGCACCGCTCGAGGAGTGATGAATTATAGATACATTTCCGCACTCGCCAATTTGTTAGATAATATCACTGAAATGTATGATGACACGTTTAGATACACTGGAAGAGAACTTCAAGCTTATAAAACAGAACTGGTACAGCATAGAATGGTTCTTAATTACCTCACAGCAGTGACAGGCGGATATTGTGTTACATTGGCAACACAGTACGGCGTGAAGTGTTGCACGTATATCACAAATAGCACCGAGGATCCGGTAGAGGTCATAGACCAAAAGATGGACGATATTCTCCAATTAAAGTGGGAATTTCGCCGAAAACACAATCTCACTCTTGCTGCTGTAGGTAATGAGCTGACTGGTTGGGTGTCATGGTTGAACCCGCGAAATTGGTTCTCTGGTTTAGGAGACTGGGCTCAAGGAGTCATAATGGATGTTGGGAAGTTTCTACTATGTATCTTAGGTGTCGTTATATCGATTGGATTGATATTTAGATGCGGGCAGGCTTTAATGAGGTGCAAACAAAGTACCAGAGTGATGAGTTTGAGGAGTGAGGAAACTGTAATTAACCTGGATTTGATTTACGACCCAACGATAGAAACAATGATGTGATGAAAATGCGATTTCTACGGTCCGTTTCTTTCACCTGTTTTTCTGGTTTTTCTCCAAGATAACAAGACCCCCTTGGACGAGGAAGTTGATGAGACGCTATACAGACAACGGATAGACCAAAGAAGAAGTTTTCGACCACTTGAGATATGGACACTTGATGAACTTTGCCATGGATCCCCAGTTTCCCTAGAATTCTTAAAATTACGCTAGCCCAACATTTTTTGTAAATCTAATGGCATTGACAAAGCTTATTGCTCACGCTTAATGAGCAAAACAGCGCAAAGAAGACGACTTTCAACTGATACCGAACAAAACTCCAACCGACAGATGTACATTAACCTGACATAGAATACCACCGCATTTACCGTAATTATGTCTTTTCTTCATTTCTACAACCCTCAGGTAATGACACACATAGTATAGGGAATACAGGCACAGATATCAGCAATCACATATTCCCCCATTCATGTATCATCAACTAAAATGTGCTCCCCATTTTGTTCAAAATCCGAAAAGAGCTCGGTAAAGTTTGACAGCCCATCCACAGACCTGTACCACGGGATAAGAAGGAATTCAAATGTATACTTCGCAATACCTCGAAGCTTGATTTACAACACGTACGGCACGATGATACATGACCCCCCAAACATGGACTCATACACACATGCTTCTGCTATCTCACTAGGTCATACCCTCTTCCCACCTACTCCTCTCTCCTCCCTTACCCAACCATGGAAATGAATTAACCCCTGACATATATTTTTCTCCTTTTGAAATGTTTTCAGGAAGTGGCAGTTATTATTGACTGCCAAAGGGTGGACTGTCAAAGTCAGAAAAATATCTCTATGCACACTACCATATTTGCACCTCACACAGGTCCGTGCTGCGCGTGCGTACGCTCTCCCGTACGTGCGCATACTCACAGTCGCGGGCACCCGCAGGCGCATGGTATGCGTATTTACGGTAGAGTTTATGCGATCATAGCGTGCGACTCAATCATTACATATTTTCACTAATAATGTATTTTGTAGATCATGGTCCCTTTGATAGATTCTGAAAGTTTGGTTAATATAGAATGTTTATGAACAGAGGAATCCCTCTTTGTTTGATACGAAGGGTCAGATAGGAGTAATACAGTGGTGTTTAGTATCCATCGGAAGAATATTTAATTAGAAATATCCCGGTGTTGGTTTGAAGCAGATCAATCGCTCGTGCGAATAGTTATGGACATAAGAAGTTTATGAACATTTACTTTATTTGCACTTTATTACCCATGCGGCGGGAAACCCAGTTTCCCTCCCACCTGAGCAGTTGGAAATAGTCACAGCCCACCTGTATGAATCAACCTATGACCTTTTGTTATAATGCGAAGCCGAATTCCTGTGTCCAATGAACAATGAGATTGTAGGGACCATTGAATTGTATTGTGTGTGGGGCATAAATAGCAGGCCGACCATATCCAACTTCACTCTCTTCAACGGTTCTCATTGCTGATAATCGGGAGCTGGATATCGAGGCGCATGCGATCGTTCCCCTTGTGCGTAAGTTCTCTCCGTAATCATATTGTCTTACTGTGAGCCATTTCTCTCTCTCCCTCTCTTCTCTTTCTCTCGTATTTTTCCTTGATTAGACTTGAATTGTATTGTATTGTATTTCCTGTGTAGTTATCTGGTTAGTTGGTTTATGTTATATTGTAGTGTATGCTTTGTACTGTGATTCCTTTTGCAAGTATAATAGTCATAATACACATAATAGGTTTCGGACCCTAAGCCCAGGTATCTGTGTATTCTTTATAGTGTTAAGTACTCCCTGAGCATCGGTGACACTCAAGCAGCTTTGTAGTTAATCAGGTTACACAAGGTTGCATTTACACTCTGTCTCTACATTAAGGTTTGCTGTGTATTTCATTACTAAAGGTATAGATATAAAGGTTTAACGTTGTGAGCGTCTGCATCGCTGGTGATCTCCTCGTGGTCCCGAGCGCTGCTACGCTATAGCGAATCATTACGATAAGTCAACAGCCAATAGTCTGCCTGCCTGCGATCACTTGGCCGTGAGTGAACGTGACGCCTGAGCGTCTCGATCACGGCTAAGCGATCGATACGCAACTTGCGTACCCTTACGGTACTTCTTACGTAGATAGCGTATATTGTTCTTAGACCTCATAAAGGGTTATATACACGATAAATATTTAGCTTTATCAACTCCTAATTCCACCTCTGGCTTCAGAGGATACTGTGGGATTTTTGGAGCTATCCTATCATCTTTTACTTGCACAACTACAGGAGCTACATTTGCCATCAATCCAGTGTCTTGTCCATCTTTGGTCCAGAGGGACTCCGGTATCTGGGAGATCATTTCCTCTACCTTGGATGGACACCTGTCTGTAACAGCAGTGTGTGACATCAACCTTTGTGGGGAGTCTAACATGTCCTGCACTTCCTGAGCGTGGTTCTCTGGTATATCTAAGAAAACACCTTCAGGAGTACAATATATGACACACCCCATCTTACACAGTAAATCTCTCCCAAGTAGATTAGTCAGAGCCGATGCAGCTAGCAGAAAAGAGTGCTTAGTCTGCAAAGGCCCTATCGTAATCTCTGCTGGTTTACTTAAAGGGTAGTGTTGTACTACTCCTGTTACTCCCACTGCTGGAATTGTTTTACCCGTGGTTTTCATACCCACCGTTGAATTTAACACTGACTTGGCCGCCCCCGTATCTACAAGGAAAGGTACTGATCTACCAGCTACATCAATTGTGACCTCAGGTTCACTTCCAAGGCTCGCAATTAATTTCACTGGCTGCAGACTACAGGTGTGGCCCCACCCCTATTGTGTAAGGTGACCTCCCCGCAGCGCGCTGGCAGCTACAATATGTGAGGGGGGTAACTGAGAATTTTCAGAGACCTGCCAGTCTCTCCTTGGTGGGTACCTCTTTGTTTCCCCTACATGCGGTTCATAACTTCTCCTCTGTGGTCCCTGATCCCAATTTCGTGCGTCATACTGTGTGTCATGTTGTGGTCTAGGGGGTCGATATACCTTATGTGGGTCTTTACAATTTCGTGTGTAATGTCCTTCTCTCTGACAGTTAAAACATGTTATCACATACGACTTACCAACAGGGGTCTGGGGTTTAGGTTGATGTGGCCTTATTGTAAGGGCCTGTATACTTACTGTCATCAGCTTGTCCCCCTGTGACTCCCTGTGCCTAATGATGTTCCGATCATGCTCAATAGCGGACTCTCTCAAGGCAGCCACCGAGATACCTCTCCAGCTAGGTTGAGTGGTTTGTACCCTGGTTCTCAACACTTCCATTTACTCGTCCATTAATACAGACACCGCTACCTCCCTATGGTGCACATTATCCTTAATGTCTTCGATCCCAGTATATCTAGCCATTTCCTGCAGTGCTCGATGGAAATAGTCAGAAGCAGTTTCACCTTCTTTTTGTCTAATGGAGAAGATTTTGTTCCATTTGACAACAGTTGGGAAATATACTCCTAACTGCAGATTGATCTGTTTTACGTTCTCCTGATTGTACTCATCAGTGAGAGGTACCTCTTCATCTAATCTACAGTCAGCGATGAATTTCACGGGGTCAATATTGGAAGGCAAACATGCCCTCAGCACTGTCCGCCAATCTTTGTTATTGGGTTCGGCGGCGTTACCTAGTTCTTTAATAAACTTTTGACATGCGGCTAGATCTTTACTGGGATCGGGAAATTCAGACATAATTGTTCTCAATTCTGTCCGGGACCAGGGGCAATGCATAGCAATGTTCCTGACGGGAGTGATTCCCAGAGCGTCAGTCTTTCCATTGGGGACTGCGATCACCCTGACAGGATTCAGTTCAATTACATCACTTTGTGTTGACTCTACAATGTGAGGTGCAATTGTTTCTGCATAATGTACAGTACCGTACTTACCTGTGGACACGACCTCACCTGTCCCTCCACTAGGGGCCTTTGCTACTGCTCTTACTGGTTGGGCCATGCCCACTTGAGTTTCTTGTATGGTGGCTGCTAAAGAGAGTACCGATATCGTGCTGGGCTCATCTTCTGGGTCGCAGTCCTGAGGGAAGTTTAAGATGGGATACAACTTGCACGGGTTAGCATTAGCATTAACACATTTATCTACTTTACTCTTATCATTAATACATTTATTAAGTGCACTTTTATCATATACCAGTATGCCATTCTCTGTAGCCATTTTCTCCCCTGTAATGTACGGTGGTGGTGGTGCAGTTGCTATCAGTTTCCTGCTAGGGTTGGAACCAGCTGCTTGAGCTAATCCCTGTTGTATCTCACCCTCCTGTTGCCATAACTGTAAATAATCATAATGTCTAATCCTTTGTTTCCTGGATTTTATCAGACATATCCTTCTCCTTACATTTTGCAACACCTCAGGATTAAAACTGCCTAACGGTTCCCTATCATCCACAGTCATATGTTCCCATTCATTGCACATAATCTCTGCGTGTGATCCATATTTCTCACACATTATGTACCTTGCCGACCCTTTGGGTCGCGGAATATCAACCTGAACCCTGGTTGATCGTCCCTTATTTGAGCAACTGGCCCCCATTCTTTGCAGGTATTGCCTTCTCAGCGAATTCCTACAAAAACCAAATTACTCAATATAAGGCAACGGTGAAAGTCCACCGAGTGCTCTCACTCACTCTCGCCCACGTTGGCCAATACACCTACACACTGTCCGCAGTGCTGGTTGTACCCAACCTAGGGCCCCTGTGTAACCTCTATTTACTGAGAGCGTGTGGGAGTATGCTACCCCTCCCAGTAAATATCAGTTGCTGGAGATTTCCTGAGTGAACAGCGAAACTCCCTTAAAATAAAAAAAACATGTTACACAAATCACGTTGCGTGTACAATTAGCGTCTATGACCCCGCGATTGTACGCACATTGCGTAATGGGTATCAAGTTGAACTAACTAATGCACACAGTAACGTGCGGTACAGTCGCACTGCGTATAAGTAACTATTACTTATCCACTGCACGACCAACGGAATCGATTGTTTAGGCTGCGAAACCTCAGCCGGAGCGTATTCTCTAAACGGGCCTATATGGGTACTACGCAAACCCCCGGGGCTGCGCTCTCACCGCTGACCTTTCTCAGGCCACGGTTTTCAGAGCTTCGCTTGACCCAGTCAGCGGATTTCTGACTTCGCCGACCTCTTGGTCTGCTGTTAAACTTGCTACCTTGCTCCTTTATACCTTATCAACGTTAACGTGAGCAAGCCAATCTCACGCCACCAAGTGTTCACTCCACTGGTGTCCTATGGGATCCCTGATCCCGAGTTCACAAAACCTTTATTTGCATACACACGCTCGTTCACTCATATACACTTTGATTTTTCTGTACAGAAAATTAACTTTCATTCAGGTGAAACAGCCTAATCCCAGAGGTGATGCAATAAGAGAAGGATCTTTTAAATTAAATTTTGGACACTGATCAATTTGTGCTATTATCGTGTGGCTACCGTGTCACCTAAACTAAAACAATGCTATCGTGTGATTTGTATTAAGTGGGCGTACCTGTACGCACGTTGAGTAAAATATGCCACGTGTGTAGGGCTTTGCGTTGCGTACGCAGTCTCGCACGCTGTCCGAGACATGTGTACAAAGGCCGGATACGTCCACAGTAATACAAATAACACGCTTCTATAAATGTAAACGATATTCAACTATAATCCCTTACCAAACACCACACAGTATCTCCTGTATGAACCTTTATAACTGGGCCAGGCTGCGTGTGTGTTTTACACTTACTCCCTTAAATATTACTCTGTACTTTTACCTAAATAGCAACAAATTTTCTCAGCACGTGATCAATGCTAATGGCAAACAAGAGGGTAGATATGCAAAATACAAATAAAATACAGGTGTGTGCGTGTGTTACGTGTGTTGCGTGCGCAGTTTGGCACCAAACAGAAATTAAACAGATTAAAAAACCAATAGCTTTACGTTCTTACTTTTCGGATCCCACCAGCATCCCTACAAACCATGCGGAGCAGACGCTTATCTAATCAGCACCAGTGTATCCCCGACCACAAAACAGCTAACAGGGGATACTACCTTCCCGCCTTTTGCTGATAGATAAAAGTCTGCCTTTTCCTGCTAGGCTGCGGATATGAGGAGAACTGGACGATGCCCCCAATTGATAATGTCAAATATTACCTTAAAACATAAAGCTATACACTACTATGGCCGCTAGACTTATTACACACACTACGGACTAAGTACGCTATTGGCGTACTGAGTACCGTATGGGTACGCACTTAGCATAGCAGACGCTAAGCCGTGGGCGCGACGCACGAGCGGCATGTACGCTCACGGATTCACGCTTCGTACCAAGCACGCTATTGGCGTACTGAGTACCGTACTGCTACGCTATTAGCGTATCACGAGTGGCACGGACGCTCACAGAATGATATACAGTAAACCTTGTTAACAAAACAATGTATGGATGTGCTTATACTCTAAACCTTAGTAGTCAAATATTGTAACGATGTAACGCCTAAAAACTTAACAATGTATATGCTGTTAGAGCGATTAAGACGCTAAGAAAGCCCTTTGCAGGAAAGTGAAAACACAACACCAGGTTTTGCTAAAACCACAGGGCTCTAACACCGCAGTGGATTATTCAGAGAAAAAGGGGAAAACAGATACAAGTTATACACTACAAGCTAACAAGGAAATCTAACAGAATAACAGAGAATAATGATGGCTACAGAGAATATACATACGTGTGTGTTCGCAAGCGCAACCTGGATCTCAGTCCTCCGCTCGTCAAGTAGATAGCGTTCAGAGTCTTGTGTCCAGCCAGGCAACAGTGGTCTTTATATACACAACATACATTCGCAATACAATGGTCCCTGTAATCTCATTGTTCATTGGAAACAGGGATGTGTCTCTACATTACAGCAAAGGTCATAGGTGGATTTGAACAGGTGGGCTGTGTCTTTCCCCAACTGCTCTGGTGGAAGGTATCCTCAGGATTCCCGCCGCATGTGTAATTTACAGCAAATACAGTTAATGTTCATAATCTACTTCTGTACATAACTATACTCAGGAGCGAGCAATCCTTTCCTAACTAACACCGGAATGTTACCCTTAAAATACCCTACAGCTGGATACTAGACGCCACCTTTCAACCTTTATCTGACCCTTCCTATCATGCAAACAGGAATCTCTCTATCCAGGAACTGTTTAAACTAATCATACTCGCTGACATGGTTTAGGGGAATAATATCTACAAATGCACTATTTGGGTTAAATATGCTACGTTCGAGTCGCACGCTACACGCTCACAAACTCCGCCGTAAATACACATCTCATGCGCAAGAGTCGCTGGAGCGTCTCTTACGCAACTTGCGGGTATGTGTACGCACGGTGGACCAGGTGCACGAGCAGCGTGCATGTGCATGAGGGGTTAGTACAAGGGATATGCATCATGATATTTTTCGACTTTGACAGTCCACCCTTTGGCAGTCAACAATAACTGCCACTATCCAAACAATTAAGCAGAAAAATATACAATACAATGAAATACCTATAAATGATTGAGTGGAGGGAGGAGAGTAGAAGGTGGGAAATGTATGACCTAGTGGGATAGCAAAAGCATGTATGTATGAAATTCATGTCTGAGGGGTCACGTATCATCGTGCCGTACATGTTCTAGATAAGCTTCGAGGTATTGCGAAGTATACATTAAATCCTTCTTATCCCGTATTAAGGGTCTGTAAGTGGGCTAACAAACACTACCGAGCTCTTTTCGGCTTCTTGTTCCAACAAATGGGGTGCACATTAGTTGATGATACATGGAGGGGGGAAAAACATGTGAGTGCTAATATATGTACCTATATCACCTGTCGACTATTTGTGTCACTACCTGAAGATTGTAGAGATGAAGATAAGAAACATATGTTACAAATACATTCATATGATAATGTGTGTGATTGTCCTTGGGTGTCTGTTGAAGTCTTGTCCGGATAGGTGTATCTTTGCTGTGGGTGATAAGCAAAGTTTTTCAAGTGTCCATACGAAGTCTTTTAAAGTCTCTAAAGTGTCTCGCAAAGTCTGTGGAAATGTCCATCAAAGGTCTGTAGAAATGTTCATCAAAAATCTTCTTCCGAGTGGATGTCTTTTTACCTTGGAGAAAAACAAAGGAGAAACAGGTGAAAGAAACGGACCGTGGAATCACATCTTATCACAGCATTGTCTCAATTGATGGGTCATAAATTAAACCAGTTGTTGTAACAATGCCCTCGCTCCTCAAACTCATCACTTTGGTACTGTGCTTGCACTGCATTAAAATCCGAACACATCTAAATATCAAACCAATCATTATGACAATTCCCAGGATACAAAGGAGAAATTTTCCTACATTCACAATAACATTTTGAGCCCATTCTCCTAAACCTGAGAACCAATTGCGTGGGTTCAACCATGAAACCCAGCCAGTCAGTTCATTACTCACAGCAGTAAGGGTAAGGTTGTGTCTCCTTCGGAACTCCCACTTCAACTGCAAGATATCGTCCATCTTTTGATCTATGACCTCGGTTGGGTCATCAGTGCTGTTTGTGATATATGTACAACACTTCACACCATACTGAGTTGCTAGGGTGACACAATACCCGCCTGTGACTGTTGTGATGTAATTGAGAACCATCCTGTGCTGGATCAGTTCCGTTTTGTAAGCTTGCAATTCCCTCCCAGTATACCTGAAGGTGTCATCATACATTTCGGTGATATTGTCTATCAGGTTCGCTAGCGCATTAATATACCTAAAATTTATAATTCCTCTGGCGGTACGGGTGATATATAGCGCGAGTAGGAATTGAATCCCGGTGGATTCGTGGATCAAATCAGAGGCTGCGTGCTCTGTCCTATCTATAAGGTGTCTCTTAACAATGTGTTCATAGTGAGTGTGAGTGTAAGGAGCTTGAGCATTGCGGTGAACGTCTTTCATCTTATCATGGGTAATGGTCATTACTTCTGGCAACACTCTTCCAATGTAACACAATCCCTCTGAGTTTGGGGCAAGCCACTTATAAGCCTTCCTTCCGCATATGAAATATGCATCATCGGGTAGGACATATGGGACAGAATATGACATCACCATATTGCAAACCTTCCAGGTGAAAAATCCTATCCCTAACTCTCTCATCTGTTCAGTACATGTATCAGGCTGTATGATATGCGCACAGTATCCTGGTGATACTTCTCCAACCCGCATGGTCCTACTTCCTAGAGTATACCTGTACCGAAAATATCTCCCACCGTCGGCTATTTGGCGTATAAGTTCTGAGTCTACGGACATTCTTTCGGCTCTGTGTGAAAATGCCATGGTTTGGTTATTCCATGTCACTTCCCAATTTCCCGGCTTTCGGGGATTGGAAATGTTAAAACATACTAAGGACCTATCCACATGATATTGGTGGAGCTTCAAACTAGGAGGCCTAGAAATATTAAATTTCTTGTCCACCGGTCTCCCACCCCTTAATTCAAGTACCTCATCTATTGTTAAAGGGTATGGTACTAGTCCTGACTTGCTCTGACCTTGAGGTACTTGTGAGCACACCCAGCATTCCGTTTGGTTTAAAACCTTACCCACTAATGAGTGATAGTCACTCAATGGATGACGGTCCATGTTGATATTAAGGCTGGACTGACATCTCTGGATGCACCCGTCCTCAACTATGTTTTCACAATTCCTACAGATACAATTCTCCTCAGTTAACAATCCTTCACAATGTCTCCTAGTGTCATGACTACCAGATCGTTTTCTGATACTCGCCTTTGCTCGGTGACTGTGTTGCTCTTGGAATTCTACTAATCCGTCCTTGTCATCAGAACCCATTCCAGATCCTTTCTCGACCTCTCTGGTACTCTCACCGAAATAGACTGTTCTGGTCAACAACAGGGTTAACAGGAAAACCCGGAACGCAGTCTCTTGGGGTAAGTCCATCTTGCAGGAGGAGAAAGAAAGAGTGGTAATGGGAGGTAAAGAAAATAATAGAAGGGAAAGAAAACTGGTGTGACAACCGCCTCTGATCTTGTAGTTCTCTGTGCTCAGGTGCCGTGACAACAGTCCTGCCTCTCAACCTTCCCGGAACAGGCACTCCAGTGATATGGTTTCCTCTACACTCTGCTCTTTGTCACGGGCTTTCTCTGGGTCAGCGACCTTCTTACAGTGGGACGAGTGGACCCAAGTCTCTCTTTCGGCAACCTTCAATGATGTCGTGCTGGTTAGTAAGACTTGGTACGGTCCTTCCCACCGGTCAATCAGGCAACCTGAGCGTAGAAAATTTCGAATCATTACATAATCCCCAGGTTTAATGTCATGACAATTACTGTCTGGCAGATCAGGAATCACTAGCTTTAGATTGCTATTTTGATTCCTCAACTGCTTGCTCATCTTAACCAAATACTTTACAGTCACTTCATTATTGCATTTCAAATCATCCTGGGGGTCAATCATTACATGGGGTTGTCGACCAAAAAGAATCTCAAAGGGTGACAGGTTAAGAGGGGACCTGGGAGTGGTTCTGATGCTGTACAATACAAGTGGCAAAGCTTCTGGCCACAACAATCCAGTTTCAGCCATTACTTTGCTCAACTTGTTCTTAATAGTGCTGTTTACTCTTTCCACTTTCGCACTTGCCTGTGGGCGGTACGGAGTATGCAGCTTACTATTAATTCCCATTAATTTGCACATTACCTGAAAGACTTCACCTGTAAAATGGGTACCCCTATCACTTTCAATTATCCTAGGGATACCATACCTGCACACAAATTCCTGCACAATTTTCTTTGCAGTAAACACAGCAGTATTTGTGGCAGCGGGGAACGCTTCTACCCAATTTGAAAACACATCAATACAAACCAACACATACTTTAAATTTCTACAGGGTGGCAATTGTATGAAATCAATTTGTATTACCTGAAAAGGGCCGTCTGTTGGCGGGATATGGGATGGTTCTGTTGGTATTGATTTTCCAATATTCTTCCTCAAGCAGGTAAGGCATGTCATTGCTCTTTTACCCGCATGAGAAGAGAATCCTGGCGCGCACCAGTAGGCTCTTACCAACTTGCCCATACCTTCTTTGCCCAGATGAGTCAGACCATGTGCTGCCTCAGCTAAACTTGGAAGGTATGCTCTGGGAGCCACTGGCTTACCCTGTCCATCTGTCCAGAGTCCTGAGGACTCCTGGCCATATCCTTTTGACCTCCAGACTGTCTTTTCCTGTGGGGAACACAAATTTTGCATTTCACTCAATTTCTGTGTGTTGACGGTATTGAATACCATCAGTTGTGTGATGTCTGTCTGTATGGGGGTGCTGGCTGCTGATTTAGCAGCTTCGTCTGCCCGGCTGTTACCAAGTGACACTGGGTCTTGGCTGTACGTGTGGGCTTTACACTTGATAACAGCCACTCTGTCAGGTTCCTGTATCGCTGCTAGAAGTCTTTTGATGTGGGTCGCATGTGCCACGGGTGTGCCAGCTGCCGTCATGAAATTTCTGAGGCGCCATAGAGCCCTGAAATCATGCACTACTCCAAAGGCATACCTAGAATCCGTGTAGATATTGGCTGACTTACCCTTAGCCAATTCACACGCTCTGGTTAGTGCAACCAGCTCAGCAACTTGTGCTGAGTGTGGTGGACCCAGGGGTTCCGCTTCTATGGTACCTTTGTCATCTACGACTGCGTATCCAGTACACAAGTCTCCCGAGTCCGTCTGTCTGTGGCAACTACTGTCAGTGTAAAAAGTAAAATATACGCCTTCCAGTGGGTTGTCACTGATGTCGGGCCTTGCAGTGAAAGTTTGGTTCAAATATTCCATACAATCATGTGTGTCAGTGTCTGTACTAAATCCTCCTTCACCATCACTCTCATCCCCCACCCTTTGTGCCTGTCCAGGCACACCTGGGAGATACGTTGCAGGATTTAGTGCGCTGCATCTCCTTATGGTGATGTTTACAGGGGCCATTAGTGCTAATTCCCACCTTGTAAACCGTGCAGATGAGACGTGTCTGGTTTGGGCAGAATTCAGTAAGGCTGACACTGCATGAGGTGTATGGATTGTCAGGTTGTGTCCCAACACTACATCTTCGGTTTAACTCACTAGCAATGCTATCGCTACAACACTTCGCAAGCATGTGGGGAGAGACCGTGCTACGGTGTCCAATTGTGCACTGTAGTAAGCTACCAGCCTGCTGGCATCACCATGTCTCTGGGTCAAAACACCTGCCGCACACCCAGCACTCTCCGTACCGTACAATTCAAAGGGTTTCCCATAATCTGGCATACCTAATGCTGGTGCCTGTGATAGGCACTGTTTGAGTCTCTCAAATGCCAGTTCGGACTCATCTGTGTGCGAAATCCGATCTGGTTTGTTTGACGAGACCATCTCTTGCAAAGGTAAGGCTAGCATGGAAAACCCTGGGATCCAGTTTCGGCAGTACCCACACATTCCTAGGAAAGTGCGGATCTGTTGCTGGGTTTGTGGCAGAGTCATGTCGCGAATCGCCTGTATTCTATCAGCGGTGAGGTGTCTCAGTCCTTGTGTTAAGCAATGTCCCAAATATTTTACCTTGGTCTGGCATAACTGCAACTTATCCTTTGAAACCTTGTGTCCCGTATTAGAAAGACGAAACAAAAGCTGTTTCGTGTCTCTCAAGGACGATTCGAGTGAATCAGAACACAGCAGTAAGTCATCTACATACTGTATTAATACTGATCCGCTCTCAGGTTGAAAGGATTGTAAACAGTCATGCAAAGCCTGTGAGAAAATACTTGGGCTGTCAATGAAACCTTGTGGTAAGCGAGTCCAGGTGTACTGTACTCCTCTGTATGTAAATGCAAACAAGTATTGGCTGTCAGGGTGCAGAGGGACCGAGAAGAAGGCGGAGCAGAGGTCAATAACAGTGAAAAATTTTGCAGTAGGAGGGATTTGCATAAGGATGACAGCTGGATTTGGCACTACGGGGAATTGGCTCTCAACTATTTTGTTGATCCCCCTTAGATCCTGCACTAGCCTGTAACCCCTCCCCCCACTCAATTTCACAGGGAAGATGGGACTATTTGCAGTGCTGGACGTCCTAACTAGGATGCCCTGTTGCAGCAAGCGCTCTATGATTGGGTACACTCTGTCAAAGTCAGAAAAATATCTCTATGCACACTACCATATTTGCACCTCACACAGGTCCGTGCTGCGCGTGCGTACGCTCTCCCGTACGTGCGCATACTCACAGTCGCGGGCACCCGCAGGCGCATGGTATGCGTATTTACGGTAGAGTGTATGCGATCATAGCGTGCGACTCAATCATTACATATTTTCACTAATAATGTATTTTGTAGATCATGGTCCCTTTGATAGATTCTGAAAGTTTGGTTAATATAGAATGTTTATGAACAGAGGAATCCCTCTTTGTTTGATACGAAGGGTCAGATAGGAGTAATACAGTGGTGTTTAGTATCCATCGGAAGAATATTTAATTAGAAATATCCCGGTGTTGGTTTGAAGCAGATCAATCGCTCGTGCGAATAGTTATGGACATAAGAAGTTTATGAACATTTACTTTATTTGCACTTTATTACCCATGCGGCGGGAAACCCAGTTTCCCTCCCACCTGAGCAGTTGGAAATAGTCACAGCCCACCTGTATGAATCAACCTATGACCTTTTGTTATAATGCGAAGCCGAATTCCTGTGTCCAATGAACAATGAGATTGTAGGGACCATTGAATTGTATTGTGTGTGGGGCATAAATAGCAGGCCGACCATATCCAACTTCACTCTCTTCAACGGTTCTCATTGCTGATAATCGGGAGCTGGATATTGAGGCGCATGCGATTGTTCCCCTTGTGCGTAAGTTCTCTCCGTAATCATATTGTCTTACTGTGAGCCATTTCTCTCTCTCCCTCTCTTCTCTTTCTCTCGTATTTTTCCTTGATTAGACTTGAATTGTATTGTATTTCCTGTGTAGTTATCTGGTTAGTTGGTTTATGTTATATTGTAGTGTATGCTTTGTACTGTGATTCCTTTTGCAAGTATAATAGTCATAATACACATAATAGGTTTCGGACCCTAAGCCCAGGTATCTGTGTATTCTTTATAGTGTTAAGTACTCCCTGAGCATCGGTGACACTCAAGCAGCTTTGTAGTTAATCAGGTTACACAAGGTTGCATTTACACTCTGTCTCTACATTAAGGTTTGCTGTGTATTTCATTACTAAAGGTATAGATATAAAGGTTTAACGTTGTGAGCGTCTGCATCGCTGGTGATCTCCTCGTGGTCCCGAGCGCTGCTACGCTATAGCGAATCATTACGATAAGTCAACAGCCAATAGTCTGCCTGCGATCACTTGGCCGTGAGTGAACGTGACGCCTGAGCGTCTCGATCACGGCTAAGCGATCGATACGCAACTTGCGTACCCTTACGGTACTTCTTACGTAGATAGCGTATATTGTTCTTAGACCTCATAAAGGGTTATATACACGATAAATATTTAGCTTTATCAATTGGCGGCTCGTCCTGTCCTTCACATATCTGCACTAGGTAGATCAGCAGACATTATCCCTCAGCAAAGGGCGGGAGGTTGTCTCGTAGTGCTGACGGGATAAGCGTCTGCTTCACTTAGATAAAAGAGTGCTGAAGGAATCCGGGAACCGGAGGTAAGAACAAAACGCTAGTGTCTTTTAAAACTGTTTATTTTGCTGTCTTGCGTACACACGCACGCACACATATACATCTGCATTTCTTTTTCTTTTTCATTTTCGTATATCACTCTCCTGTCTGCCAGTTTTATAGTCGATAGAAGTGCTAAAAAAAAAAAAGATTTGCCGTTATTTCATAGTTTAAGAGTAAAGGTAATATAGTTAAAAGATAGACAAACACACAGTTTTGCCTGGGAGATAAGGCGAAGTCAGTGTGTTGTGTGGTAGATGACCAGGGATCATCTACATTGATAAAAATATAAATTGTGTTACGGTGGATCTTTGCTTTGCGTACACGTGTCCCTAACAAAAGACTTGTGTACGCAATCCAAAGGCGGACGCACGCAGCGTACATTACGCAACGGAGCGTCCGGTTACGCCCACGTAGCTCAAGTCACGATAAGTTGATTTTTAACGCAACGCGATAAGTAACGCAAAGCGGTAAATAGCGCCACAGGCGATAAATAACGCAAGTCTATTTTTGGAAATCCAAAATTTAAATTAACAGATCCTGCTCCTAATTGGTAACACAGCTGGGCTAAAGAAAAATTTCTGCGCAGAAATAGAAATAGAAGCAAAAGTGTACATGTGATGAGTGAGTGTTTTTGTATCACATAAGTTTATATAACTTAAAGGTTGAACCACAAGAAAAGTCGAGTACTCGTGAGGTACACGCGTGTAAGTGACGTGCACGGTGGCTAGGGAGGCATCCTTGGTTAAACATAATATTTGAGCATTAGAGTATAGCGGACCAGTATAGAACAAGACCAGGAGGTCAGACCAGGAGGTCGTACAGAACAAGACCAGGAGGTCATAGTAGACCAGCAGGTCCAGGTACAGTAAACAGGGAAGTCCGCTATACAGTTCAGAGGCACAACACCAAGAGAAGGGTTGGTGCAAGACCCATATAGGCCGTACAAGCTCTGGCTGAAGGAATTCGCAGTCGTAAGTTTCGATTCCATTGGTCTTTCCGTACACAAGCTTAGTTGTTTGTGTACTGAACGACTGGACCGCACGTAATTGTGTACAGTAGTTAGTAATCTGACCTAGTACCATTAGAGTAAAGGGGTCACAAACGCTATTTGTACATTCTGACGTGATTTGTGTAATTTTTTATTTTTCAAGAAGGGAAGTTCGCTGGTCACTCAGGAACTATCTGACAAACCTCACCTTTACTGGAAAGAGTAAGTGTTCTGCGGATAACCCTCGCATGTTCCAGTAAACAACGGTTTTTATAGGTGCCCTGGGTCGAGTGCGCCAGCACCATATCGGTGTGATCAGGTCGCATTGGTCGGCGTGGGCAAGTGAGTGGGGTACTCGGTAAACCGCCACCGTCAGCCTATTGTGAACAATCTGGTTTTCTGTAAGGGTTCGCTGAAGACCTTGATATAGAGATCAGAGGTAGAGCAAGCAACGCCTGCAGAGTTATGGGGGCCAGTTGTTCAGGTAGGGGGCGATCAACCTCGGTTCGGGTTGATTCAGTGGTCCGACCAATTGGGTCGGCCAGGTATATCATGTGTGAGAAATATGGAAGTCACACAGAGGTTTTATGTGATGAATGGGAGAGAATGACGGTACAAGACCGGGAGAAATTCCCAAGAATAGGTAGCTTCAGCCCAGAGGTGTTACAAAATTTAAGGAGGAGGATATGTCTCATAAAATCAACAAAGAGACGAGTTCAGCATTATGATTATTTACAGTTGTGGCAACAGGAAGGTGAGATACAGAGAGGTTTGGCTCAGGCGGCGGGATCTGGCTCTAACAGAAAACTGATTGCCACGGCCCCGCCGCCACCATATATATCAGGAGAGAAGTTGATTACGGAGAAAGACGCACTAAAGTGTAACACAAAATCACTTAGTAACTGTGTAAATGTTAATGATAATGTTAACCCATTAACCCATGCAAGTATTAACCCGTGCAAGTTGTACCCTGTTTTGAACTTTCCTCAGGAGTGTGATCAAGAGGACGAAGCGACAACGATTTCAGCGCTCTCTCTAGCAGCCACCATAGCAGAGACCACAGTAGGCACAGCAACACCCACGAGATTAGTAAAGGCCCCTAGCGGAGGGATAGGTGAGGTCGTATCAACTGGTAAGTACGGCACCATGCATTATGCTGAGACTATTTCACCACAAGCTGTAGAATCTACACAGAATGAGGTTGTTAGAATTACTCCTGTTAGGGTAATAGCAGTTCCCAATGGGAAAACAGATGTATCAGGAGCCACTCCCATAAGGAACATTGCCATGTACAGCCCATTTTCCCGAATGGAATTAAGGACCATAGTGTCTGAATTCCCTGACCCTAGAAAAGATTTAGTTGCCAGCCAAAAATACATCACAGACTTAGGAAACACTTTAGAGCCCAATAATAAAGATTGGCAGATATTGCTAAAAGCTTGTTTACCCTCCAATGTCGACTCAGCTCAATTTTTAGCTGATTGTGGACTAGATCTGGATGTACCTCTTACAGATGTGTACAACAAAGATAACGTAAGAAGGATAAACTTACAGTTAAAGGAGCATTTCCCAGCAGTTGTTAAATGGAACAAAATATTTTCCATTAAACAAAAAGAGTCAGAAACAGCTGCAGAATATTTTCACCGGGCACTATTAGAAATGGCAAAGTACACTGGTATAGAGGACATTAGGACAAATCCAAACCATCGAGAAGTAGCAGTATCTGTACTAATGGATGGTTTGAAGGAAACATTAAAGGCAAGGGTACAGACCACGCAACCATGTTGGCGAGGTCTGTCAGTGTCCACTTTGAGAGAGGCTGCTATTGATCACGACCGAAACATCACCAGACACAGGGAGTCGCAGAGTGATAAGCTAATGTCAGTAAGTATACAGGCTCTGACCACAAAGCAGCCTGCGTATGTACCATCCAACCCTGTGGGTAAGTCAACTATGATAACATGTTATTCTTGTCAAAGACAGGGACACTATGCACGAGACTGTAGAGCGAAAAATTCGCAAAGATCATACCAACCCCCTAGACAACGACACGACACACGACATTGGGAGCAAGGTCCGCAGAAACGAAGTTATGAGCCACATACAGGGGAAACAAAAAGATATCCCCCAAACAGAGACTGGCATGCCTCTGGTAGTTCCCAACTATCTCCCTCACAAATAGTTGCTGCCAGCGGGATTCAGGGAGGTCACCATACCCAATAGGGGTGTGGCCATACCTGTAATCTGCAGCCAGTGAAATTGATTGCCAACCTTGAAAGTGAACCCGAGGTCGCAATTAATGTAGCTGGTAAAACTTTAAACTTTCTTGTAGACACAGGGGCGGCCAAGTCAGTGATAAATTCGACAGTGGGCATGAGAACCACTGGTAGGACAATTCCAGCCATGGGAGTAACAGGAGTAGTCCAGCACTACCCTGTTAGCAAACCAGCCGAGATTACAATAGGGCCTTTGCATACCAAGCATTCCATTTTGCTGGCTGCATCGGCACCAACCAATCTCCTGGGAAGAGACTTACTGTGTAAAATGGGGTGCGTCATTTATTGTACTCCTGAAGGTGTATTCTTGGACATACCTGAGAATCACGCTTAGGAAGTGCGAGACATGTTAGACTCCCCATCAAAATTAATGTCACATACCATTATGACAAATAGGAATCCATCCCAAGTAGAAGAGATGACATCTCAGATACCAGAGTCACTTTGGACAAAAGACGGACAGGACACTGGATTAATGGCAAACGTAGCTCCAGTAGTTGTACAAGTAAAAGATGGTAGGATAGCTCCAAAAATCCCACAGTATCCTCTGAAGCCAGAGGTGGAGTTAGGAGTTTACCCAGTAATAGAGCGCTTGCTACAACAGGGCATTCTGGTAAGAACGTCCAGCACTGCCAATAGTCCCATCTTCCCTGTTAAGAAGAGTGGGGGGAGGGGTTACAGGCTAGTGCAGGATCTAAGGGGGATTAACAAAATAGTTGAGAGTCAGTTCCCCGTAGTGCCAAATCCAGCTGTCATCCTAATGCAAATCCCTCCCACTGCCAAATTTTTCACTGTTATTGACCTCTGCTCCGCTTTCTTTTCGGTACCTCTGCACCCTGACAGCCAATATTTGTTTGCATTCACATACAGAGGAGTCCAATACACGTGGACTCGATTGCCCCAAGGTTTCATAGATAGTCCAAGTATATTTTCTCAGGCTTTGCGTGATTGTTTACAGTCTTTCCAACCAGACAGTGGATCAGTATTGATACAGTATGTGGACGATTTATTACTGTGTTCAGATTCACTGGAAGCATCTCTGAAGGATACGAAACAGCTCCTGTTTCATCTTTCAGACACCGGACACAAGGTGTCCAAAGACAAGTTGCAATTATGCCAAACTAAGGTAAAATATTTGGGACACTGTCTAACACAAGGACTGAGACACCTGACCGCTGATAGAATCCAAGCAATTAGAGACATGACCCTGCCACAAACCCAGCAACAGATCAGAACGTTTTTAGGAATGTGTGGGTATTGCCGTAATTGGATCCCAGGGTTTTCCATTTTAGCGTTACCTTTGCAGGAAATGGTCTCCTCGAACAAACCTGATAGGATTTCGCATACAGACGAGTCCGAAACAGCATTTGAGAGACTCAAACAGTGCCTAACGCAGGCACCAGCACTAGGTATGCCAGACTATGGGAAACCCTTTGAACTATACGGAACAGAAAGTGCTGGTTGCGCGGCAGGCGTACTAACCCAAAAACACGGTGATGCCAGCAGGCCAGTTGCATACTACAGCGCTCAGCTAGATACGGTAGCGCGATCCCTCCCCACATGCTTGCGAAGCGTTGCTGCGATAGCATTGCTAGTGACAAAAAGCGAAGATGTCGTGCTAGGCCACAACCTCACAATCCATACGCCACATGCGGTGTCAGCCTTATTGAATTCTGCCCAAACCAGACACGTCTCATCAGCGAGGTTTACAAGATGGGAATTAGCACTAATGGCCCCCGTAAACATCACCATAAGGAGATGCAGTGCATTAAATCCTGCAACATATCTCCCAGGTGTGCCTGGTCAGGCACAAAGGGTGGAAGGTGAGAGTGCTGGGGAAGGAGGATTTAATACAAAGGAAGATACACATGATTGTATGGAATATTTGACCCAAAATTTTACCGCAAGGCCTGACATCAGTGACAACCCACTGGAAGATGCAGAACTCACGTTCTACACGGACGGTAGTTGTCACAGACAGTCAGACTCGGGAGACTTGTGTACTGGATACGCAGTCGTAGATGACCAAGACACCATAGAAGCGGAACCGCTAGGCCCACCTCACTCAGCCCAGGTTGCTGAACTGGTCGCCCTAACCAGAGCTTGTGAATTGGCTAAGGGTAAGTCAGCCAATATCTACACCGATTCTAGATACGCATTCGGGGTAGTCCATGATTTCGGAGCCCTATGGCGCCTCAGAAATTTCATGACGGCAGCTGGTACACCGGTAGCGCATGCAGCTCACATAAAAAGGCTTCTAACAGCGATACAGGAACCCGACAGAGTGGCTGTTATCAAATGTAAAGCACACACATATAGCCAAGACCCGGTATCACTTGGTAACAGCCGAGCAGACGAAGCTGCTAAGTTAGCAGCTGCTACCCCCATACAGACAGACACCACACAACTGATGGTATTCAATACCATCAACACACAGAAGTTGTGTAAAATGCAAAATTTGTGTTCCACACAGGAAAAGGCAGTCTGGAAGGCAAAGGGATGTGGCCAAGAGTCCTCAGGACTCTGGACGGATGGACATGGTAAACCAGTGGCCCCCAGAGCATATCTTCCATGTCTGGCTGAAGCAGCTCACGGGCTGACTCATCTAGGCAAGGAGGGAATGTGCAAATTGGTAAGAGCCTATTGGTGCGCCCCAGGATTCTCCTCTCATGAGAGTAAAAGAGCAATGTCATGCCTTACCTGTCTGAGAAAGAATATTGGAAAGGCAATACCTACAGAACCATCTCATATCCCACCTGCCGGCGGCCCTTTCCAGGTAATACAAATTGACTTCATTCAATTACCCCCTTGTCGGAATTTGAAACATGTACTTGTTTGTATAGATGTTTTCTCGAATTGGGTCGAAGCATTTCCTGCAGCTACAAATACCGCTATGTTTACAGCTAAGAAAATTGTGCAGGAATTTGTATGTAGATATGGTATCCCTAGAATAATCGAAAGTGATAGGGGTACCCATTTTACAGGTGATGTCTTTCAAGGAATGTGTAAGTTGATGGGAATTGATAGCAAGCTGCACACTCCGTACCGTCCACAGGCGAGTGCGAAGGTCGAAAGAGTGAACAGCACTATTAAAAATAAATTGAGTAAAGTGATGGCAGAGACAGGATTGACATGGCCAGAAGCTTTACCCATTGTATTGTACAGTATCAGAACCACTCCCAGGTCCCCTCTTAATCTGTCCCCCTTTGAAATCTTATTTGGTCGACAACCGCATGTCATGATTAACCCTCAGGATGATTTGAAATGTAACAATGAAGTAACTGTAAAGTACTTGATTAACATGAGTAAACAGTTAAGGAATCAAAATGATAATCTAAAGTTGGTGATTCCTGATCTACCTGATAGTAGTTGTCATGACATTGAACCTGGGGATTATGTAATGATACGAAATTTTCTACGCTCAGGTTGCCTTATTGACAGATGGGAAGGACCATACCAGGTCTTATTGACTAGCACTACAGCATTGAAGGTTGCTGAGAGAGAGACTTGGGTCCATTCATCCCACTGCAAGAAGGTTGCTGATCCAGAGAAGTCCCGTGATAAGGAACAGACGGTAGAGGTTGTATCACTGGAGTGTCTGTTCCAGGAGGACTGAGGCGGCACCTGAGCCTTGAAGACAGAGAGCTGTTGTCGACTCCCCACTCCCTTTTATTGTTTTTTTTCCACTTCCCATCCCCTCTCCCTCAAATGTATTTTTCCTCCTTCTCATTCTTCTTCGTCTCCTCCTCAAAGATGGACTTGCCCCAAGAGACTGTGATCCGGATTTTCCTGTTGACCATGATGTTGACCAGAGCAGTCTGTTCCGGCGAGAGTACCATGGAGGTCGATAGAGGTTCTGGAATGGGTTCTGATGATAAAGATGGAGGCGTAGTTTTCCAAGATCAACCTAACCAACAAGCAAAGGCGAGTATCAGAAAACGATCCGATAGCATTGACCATAGAAGAAATTGTGACGGATTGTTAGCTGAAGAAAATTGTATCTGTAGGCTCTGTAACAATGTCATTGAAGATGGGTGCATTAAGAAATGCCAATCCAGTTTTAATATCCATATGGACCGACATCCATTGAGTGATTATCACTCCTTAGTGGGTAATGTATTAAACAAAACAGATTGTTGGGTATGCTCTCAAGTACCTCAGGGTCATAGCAAATCAGGGCTAGTACCATTTCCTTTAACGATAGGAGAGGTACTTGAGTTAAATGGTGGGAGACCGGTGGACCGGAGGTTTAATATCTCCAGCCCTCCTAGTTTGAAGCTCCACCAATACCACGTGGATAGGTCCCTATTATGTTTTAACATCTCCAATCCCAGAAAGCCGGGAAATTGGGAAGTATCATGGAGTAACCACACCATGACCTTTTCACATAGAGCAGATAGAATGCCTACAGATACAGAGCTTGTACGCCACATAGCCAGTAGAGGAAAATCTTTCCGGTATAGATACACCTTAGGAAATAGGATTACTAGAGTTGGAGAAGTATCACCAGGATACTGTGCACATATCGTACAACCTGATACGTGCATTAAGCAGATGGAAGAATTAGGGCTAGGAGATTTCACCTGGAAGGTGTGTAATATGGTAATGTCTTTCTCCGTCCCATATGTTCTCCCCGATGATGCATATTTCATATGCGGGAGAAAGGCGTACAAGTGGCTTGCCCCAAACTCTGAAGGATTGTGTTATATTGGAAGAGTATTGCCTGAAGTAATGACTGTAACCCATGATAAAATGAAAGACATACACCGTGGTGCCCAAGCTCCTTATACTCACACTCATTACGAGCACCTCGTTAAAAGACAACTGTCAGAAAGGTTAGAGCATCCGGCCTCTGATCTGATCCATGAATCCACCGGGATTCAGGTTCTGGTGGCGTTAGATTTCACTCGCACCGCTCGAGGAGTGATGAATTATAGATACATTTCCGCACTCGCCAATTTGTTAGATAATATCACTGAAATGTATGATGACACGTTTAGATACACTGGAAGAGAACTTCAAGCTTATAAAACAGAACTGGTACAGCATAGAATGGTTCTTAATTACCTCACAGCAGTGACAGGCGGATATTGTGTTACATTGGCAACACAGTACGGCGTGAAGTGTTGCACGTATATCACAAATAGCACCGAGGATCCGGTAGAGGTCATAGACCAAAAGATGGACGATATTCTCCAATTAAAGTGGGAATTTCGCCGAAAACACAATCTCACTCTTGCTGCTGTAGGTAATGAGCTGACTGGTTGGGTGTCATGGTTGAACCCGCGAAATTGGTTCTCTGGTTTAGGAGACTGGGCTCAAGGAGTCATAATGGATGTTGGGAAGTTTCTACTATGTATCTTAGGTGTCGTTATATCGATTGGATTGATATTTAGATGCGGGCAGGCTTTAATGAGGTGCAAACAAAGTACCAGAGTGATGAGTTTGAGGAGTGAGGAAACTGTAATTAACCTGGATTTGATTTACGACCCAACGATAGAAACAATGATGTGATGAAAATGCGATTTCTACGGTCCGTTTCTTTCACCTGTTTTTCTGGTTTTTCTCCAAGATAACAAGACCCCCTTGGACGAGGAAGTTGATGAGACGCTATACAGACAACGGATAGACCAAAGAAGAAGTTTTCGACCACTTGAGATATGGACACTTGATGAACTTTGCCATGGATCCCCAGTTTCCCTAGAATTCTTAAAATTACGCTAGCCCAACATTTTTTGTAAATCTAATGGCATTGACAAAGCTTATTGCTCACGCTTAATGAGCAAAACAGCGCAAAGAAGACGACTTTCAACTGATACCGAACAAAACTCCAACCGACAGATGTACATTAACCTGACATAGAATACCACCGCATTTACCGTAATTATGTCTTTTCTTCATTTCTACAACCCTCAGGTAATGACACACATAGTATAGGGAATACAGGCACAGATATCAGCAATCACATATTCCCCCATTCATGTATCATCAACTAAAATGTGCTCCCCATTTTGTTCAAAATCCGAAAAGAGCTCGGTAAAGTTTGACAGCCCATCCACAGACCTGTACCACGGGATAAGAAGGAATTCAAATGTATACTTCGCAATACCTCGAAGCTTGATTTACAACACGTACGGCACGATGATACATGACCCCCCAAACATGGACTCATACACACATGCTTCTGCTATCTCACTAGGTCATACCCTCTTCCCACCTACTCCTCTCTCCTCCCTTACCCAACCATGGAAATGAATTAACCCCTGACATATATTTTTCTCCTTTTGAAATGTTTTCAGGAAGTGGCAGTTATTATTGACTGCCAAAGGGTGGACTGTCAAAGTCAGAAAAATATCTCTATGCACACTACCATATTTGCACCTCACACAGGTCCGTGCTGCGCGTGCGTACGCTCTCCCGTACGTGCGCATACTCACAGTCGCGGGCACCCGCAGGCGCATGGTATGCGTATTTACGGTAGAGTTTATGCGATCATAGCGTGCGACTCAATCATTACATATTTTCACTAATAATGTATTTTGTAGATCATGGTCCCTTTGATAGATTCTGAAAGTTTGGTTAATATAGAATGTTTATGAACAGAGGAATCCCTCTTTGTTTGATACGAAGGGTCAGATAGGAGTAATACAGTGGTGTTTAGTATCCATCGGAAGAATATTTAATTAGAAATATCCCGGTGTTGGTTTGAAGCAGATCAATCGCTCGTGCGAATAGTTATGGA
Organism: Pseudophryne corroboree; assembly: GCF_028390025.1. Lineage (NCBI taxonomy): Eukaryota > Metazoa > Chordata > Amphibia > Anura > Myobatrachidae > Pseudophryne > Pseudophryne corroboree. The sequence goes on from NC_086444.1 coordinate 483,951,761, forward strand.
CATAAGAAGTTTATGAACATTTACTTTATTTGCACTTTATTACCCATGCGGCGGGAAACCCAGTTTCCCTCCCACCTGAGCAGTTGGAAATAGTCACAGCCCACCTGTATGAATCAACCTATGACCTTTTGTTATAATGCGAAGCCGAATTCCTGTGTCCAATGAACAATGAGATTGTAGGGACCATTGAATTGTATTGTGTGTGGGGCATAAATAGCAGGCCGACCATATCCAACTTCACTCTCTTCAACGGTTCTCATTGCTGATAATCGGGAGCTGGATATCGAGGCGCATGCGATCGTTCCCCTTGTGCGTAAGTTCTCTCCGTAATCATATTGTCTTACTGTGAGCCATTTCTCTCTCTCCCTCTCTTCTCTTTCTCTCGTATTTTTCCTTGATTAGACTTGAATTGTATTGTATTGTATTTCCTGTGTAGTTATCTGGTTAGTTGGTTTATGTTATATTGTAGTGTATGCTTTGTACTGTGATTCCTTTTGCAAGTATAATAGTCATAATACACATAATAGGTTTCGGACCCTAAGCCCAGGTATCTGTGTATTCTTTATAGTGTTAAGTACTCCCTGAGCATCGGTGACACTCAAGCAGCTTTGTAGTTAATCAGGTTACACAAGGTTGCATTTACACTCTGTCTCTACATTAAGGTTTGCTGTGTATTTCATTACTAAAGGTATAGATATAAAGGTTTAACGTTGTGAGCGTCTGCATCGCTGGTGATCTCCTCGTGGTCCCGAGCGCTGCTACGCTATAGCGAATCATTACGATAAGTCAACAGCCAATAGTCTGCCTGCCTGCGATCACTTGGCCGTGAGTGAACGTGACGCCTGAGCGTCTCGATCACGGCTAAGCGATCGATACGCAACTTGCGTACCCTTACGGTACTTCTTACGTAGATAGCGTATATTGTTCTTAGACCTCATAAAGGGTTATATACACGATAAATATTTAGCTTTATCAACTCCTAATTCCACCTCTGGCTTCAGAGGATACTGTGGGATTTTTGGAGCTATCCTATCATCTTTTACTTGCACAACTACAGGAGCTACATTTGCCATCAATCCAGTGTCTTGTCCATCTTTGGTCCAGAGGGACTCCGGTATCTGGGAGATCATTTCCTCTACCTTGGATGGACACCTGTCTGTAACAGCAGTGTGTGACATCAACCTTTGTGGGGAGTCTAACATGTCCTGCACTTCCTGAGCGTGGTTCTCTGGTATATCTAAGAAAACACCTTCAGGAGTACAATATATGACACACCCCATCTTACACAGTAAATCTCTCCCAAGTAGATTAGTCAGAGCCGATGCAGCTAGCAGAAAAGAGTGCTTAGTCTGCAAAGGCCCTATCGTAATCTCTGCTGGTTTACTTAAAGGGTAGTGTTGTACTACTCCTGTTACTCCCACTGCTGGAATTGTTTTACCCGTGGTTTTCATACCCACCGTTGAATTTAACACTGACTTGGCCGCCCCCGTATCTACAAGGAAAGGTACTGATCTACCAGCTACATCAATTGTGACCTCAGGTTCACTTCCAAGGCTCGCAATTAATTTCACTGGCTGCAGACTACAGGTGTGGCCCCACCCCTATTGTGTAAGGTGACCTCCCCGCAGCGCGCTGGCAGCTACAATATGTGAGGGGGGTAACTGAGAATTTTCAGAGACCTGCCAGTCTCTCCTTGGTGGGTACCTCTTTGTTTCCCCTACATGCGGTTCATAACTTCTCCTCTGTGGTCCCTGATCCCAATTTCGTGCGTCATACTGTGTGTCATGTTGTGGTCTAGGGGGTCGATATACCTTATGTGGGTCTTTACAATTTCGTGTGTAATGTCCTTCTCTCTGACAGTTAAAACATGTTATCACATACGACTTACCAACAGGGGTCTGGGGTTTAGGTTGATGTGGCCTTATTGTAAGGGCCTGTATACTTACTGTCATCAGCTTGTCCCCCTGTGACTCCCTGTGCCTAATGATGTTCCGATCATGCTCAATAGCGGACTCTCTCAAGGCAGCCACCGAGATACCTCTCCAGCTAGGTTGAGTGGTTTGTACCCTGGTTCTCAACACTTCCATTTACTCGTCCATTAATACAGACACCGCTACCTCCCTATGGTGCACATTATCCTTAATGTCTTCGATCCCAGTATATCTAGCCATTTCCTGCAGTGCTCGATGGAAATAGTCAGAAGCAGTTTCACCTTCTTTTTGTCTAATGGAGAAGATTTTGTTCCATTTGACAACAGTTGGGAAATATACTCCTAACTGCAGATTGATCTGTTTTACGTTCTCCTGATTGTACTCATCAGTGAGAGGTACCTCTTCATCTAATCTACAGTCAGCGATGAATTTCACGGGGTCAATATTGGAAGGCAAACATGCCCTCAGCACTGTCCGCCAATCTTTGTTATTGGGTTCGGCGGCGTTACCTAGTTCTTTAATAAACTTTTGACATGCGGCTAGATCTTTACTGGGATCGGGAAATTCAGACATAATTGTTCTCAATTCTGTCCGGGACCAGGGGCAATGCATAGCAATGTTCCTGACGGGAGTGATTCCCAGAGCGTCAGTCTTTCCATTGGGGACTGCGATCACCCTGACAGGATTCAGTTCAATTACATCACTTTGTGTTGACTCTACAATGTGAGGTGCAATTGTTTCTGCATAATGTACAGTACCGTACTTACCTGTGGACACGACCTCACCTGTCCCTCCACTAGGGGCCTTTGCTACTGCTCTTACTGGTTGGGCCATGCCCACTTGAGTTTCTTGTATGGTGGCTGCTAAAGAGAGTACCGATATCGTGCTGGGCTCATCTTCTGGGTCGCAGTCCTGAGGGAAGTTTAAGATGGGATACAACTTGCACGGGTTAGCATTAGCATTAACACATTTATCTACTTTACTCTTATCATTAATACATTTATTAAGTGCACTTTTATCATATACCAGTATGCCATTCTCTGTAGCCATTTTCTCCCCTGTAATGTACGGTGGTGGTGGTGCAGTTGCTATCAGTTTCCTGCTAGGGTTGGAACCAGCTGCTTGAGCTAATCCCTGTTGTATCTCACCCTCCTGTTGCCATAACTGTAAATAATCATAATGTCTAATCCTTTGTTTCCTGGATTTTATCAGACATATCCTTCTCCTTACATTTTGCAACACCTCAGGATTAAAACTGCCTAACGGTTCCCTATCATCCACAGTCATATGTTCCCATTCATTGCACATAATCTCTGCGTGTGATCCATATTTCTCACACATTATGTACCTTGCCGACCCTTTGGGTCGCGGAATATCAACCTGAACCCTGGTTGATCGTCCCTTATTTGAGCAACTGGCCCCCATTCTTTGCAGGTATTGCCTTCTCAGCGAATTCCTACAAAAACCAAATTACTCAATATAAGGCAACGGTGAAAGTCCACCGAGTGCTCTCACTCACTCTCGCCCACGTTGGCCAATACACCTACACACTGTCCGCAGTGCTGGTTGTACCCAACCTAGGGCCCCTGTGTAACCTCTATTTACTGAGAGCGTGTGGGAGTATGCTACCCCTCCCAGTAAATATCAGTTGCTGGAGATTTCCTGAGTGAACAGCGAAACTCCCTTAAAATAAAAAAAACATGTTACACAAATCACGTTGCGTGTACAATTAGCGTCTATGACCCCGCGATTGTACGCACATTGCGTAATGGGTATCAAGTTGAACTAACTAATGCACACAGTAACGTGCGGTACAGTCGCACTGCGTATAAGTAACTATTACTTATCCACTGCACGACCAACGGAATCGATTGTTTAGGCTGCGAAACCTCAGCCGGAGCGTATTCTCTAAACGGGCCTATATGGGTACTACGCAAACCCCCGGGGCTGCGCTCTCACCGCTGACCTTTCTCAGGCCACGGTTTTCAGAGCTTCGCTTGACCCAGTCAGCGGATTTCTGACTTCGCCGACCTCTTGGTCTGCTGTTAAACTTGCTACCTTGCTCCTTTATACCTTATCAACGTTAACGTGAGCAAGCCAATCTCACGCCACCAAGTGTTCACTCCACTGGTGTCCTATGGGATCCCTGATCCCGAGTTCACAAAACCTTTATTTGCATACACACGCTCGTTCACTCATATACACTTTGATTTTTCTGTACAGAAAATTAACTTTCATTCAGGTGAAACAGCCTAATCCCAGAGGTGATGCAATAAGAGAAGGATCTTTTAAATTAAATTTTGGACACTGATCAATTTGTGCTATTATCGTGTGGCTACCGTGTCACCTAAACTAAAACAATGCTATCGTGTGATTTGTATTAAGTGGGCGTACCTGTACGCACGTTGAGTAAAATATGCCACGTGTGTAGGGCTTTGCGTTGCGTACGCAGTCTCGCACGCTGTCCGAGACACGTGTACAAAGGCCGGATACGTCCACAGTAATACAAATAACACGCTTCTATAAATGTAAACGATATTCAACTATAATCCCTTACCAAACACCACACAGTATCTCCTGTATGAACCTTTATAACTGGGCCAGGCTGCGTGTGTGTTTTACACTTACTCCCTTAAATATTACTCTGTACTTTTACCTAAATAGCAACAAATTTTCTCAGCACGTGATCAATGCTAATGGCAAACAAGAGGGTAGATATGCAAAATACAAATAAAATACAGGTGTGTGCGTGTGTTACGTGTGTTGCGTGCGCAGTTTGGCACCAAACAGAAATTAAACAGATTAAAAAACCAATAGCTTTACGTTCTTACTTTTCGGATCCCACCAGCATCCCTACAAACCATGCGGAGCAGACGCTTATCTAATCAGCACCAGTGTATCCCCGACCACAAAACGGCTAACAGGGGATACTACCTTCCCGCCTTTTGCTGATAGATAAAAGTCTGCCTTTTCCTGCTAGGCTGCGGATATGAGGAGAACTGGACGATGCCCCCAATTGATAATGTCAAATATTACCTTAAAACATAAAGCTATACACTACTATGGCCGCTAGACTTATTACACACACTACGGACTAAGTACGCTATTGGCGTATTGAGTACCGTATGGGTACGCACTTAGCATAGCAGACGCTAAGCCGTGGGCGCGACGCACGAGCGGCATGTACGCTCACGGATTCACGCTTCGTACCAAGCACGCTATTGGCGTACTGAGTACCGTACTGCTACGCTATTAGCGTATCACGAGTGGCACGGACGCTCACAGAATGATATACAGTAAACCTTGTTAACAAAACAATGTATGGATGTGCTTATACTCTAAACCTTAGTAGTCAAATATTGTAACGATGTAATGCCTAAAAACCTTAACAATGTGTATGCTGTTAGAGCGATTAAGACGCTAAGAAAGCCCTTTGCAGGAAAGTGAAAACACAACACCAGGTTTTGCTAAAACCACAGGGCTCTAACACCGCAGTGGATTATTCAGAGAAAAAGGGGAAAACAGATACAAGTTATACACTACAAGCTAACAAGGAAATCTAACAGAATAACAGAGAATAATGATGGCTACAGAGAATATACATACGTGTGTGTTCGCAAGCGCAACCTGGATCTCAGTCCTCCGCTCGTCAAGTAGATAGCGTTCAGAGTCTTGTGTCCAGCCAGGCAACAGTGGTCTTTATATACACAACATACATTCGCAATACAATGGTCCCTGTAATCTCATTGTTCATTGGACACAGGGATGTGTCTCTACATTACAGCAAAGGTCATAGGTGGATTTGAACAGGTGGGCTGTGTCTTTCCCCAACTGCTCTGGTGGGAGGTATCCTCAGGATTCCCGCCGCATGTGTAATTTACAGCAAATACAGTTAATGTTCATAATCTACTTCTGTACATAACTATACGCAGGAGCGAGCGATCCTTTCCTAACTAACACCGGAATGTTACCCTTAAAATACCCTACAGCTGGATACTAGACACCACCTTTCAACCTTTATCTGACCCTTCCTATCATGCAAAGAGGAATCTCTCTGTCCAGGAACGGTTTAAACTAATCATACTCGCTGACATGGTCTAGGGGAATAATATCTACAAATGCACTATTTGGGTTAAATATGCTACGTTCGAGTCGCACGCTACACGCTCACAAACTCCGCTGTAAATACACATCTCATGCGCAAGAGTCGCTGGAGCGTCTCTTACGCAACTTGCGGGTATGTGTACGCAGGGGGAACCAGGTGCACGAGCAGCGTGCATGTGCATGAGGGGTTAGTACAAGGGATATGCATCATGATATTTTTCGACTTTGACACAGCACAGTATTGGGAGGGAGCATAGATTACATAAAGCACAGTACAGGGAGGGGGAGAACACACTACATACAGCACAGTACAGGAAGGGAGCACAGACTACATACAGCACAGTACAGAGAGGGAGCACACACTACATACAGCACAGTACAGGAAGGGAGCACACACCACATACAGCACAGTACAGTGAGTGAGCTCACACTATACAGCACAGTACAGGTAGGGGGAGCACACACTACATACAGCACAGTACAGGGAGGGAGCACACACTACATACAGCACAGTACAGGGAGGGAGCACACAATACATACAGCACAGTACAGGGAGGGGGAGCACACACTACATACAGCACAGTACAGGAAGGGAGCACAGACTACATACAGCACAGTACAGGGAGGGCGAGCACACACTACATACAGTACATGGAGGGGGGGGCATACAATACATACAGTACAGGGAGGGAGCACACACTACATAAAGCACAGTACAGGCAGGGATGACACACTACACACAGAACAGAACAGGGAGGGAGCACATACTACATACAGCACAGTACAGGGATTGAGCACACACTACAAACAGTACATGGAGGGGGGGCACACAGTACATACAGCACAGTACAGGGAGGGAGCACACACTACATACAGCACAGTATTGGGAGGGAGCACAGATTACATACAGCACAGTACAGGGAGGGGGAGCACACACTACATACAGCACAGTACAGGAAAGGAGCACAGACTACATACAGCACAGTACAGGGAGAGAGCACACACTACATACAGCACAGTACAGGTAGGGGGAGCACACACTACATACAGCACAGAACAGGGAGGTAGCACACACTACATACAGCACAGTACAGGGAGGGAGCACAGACTACATACAGCACAGTACAGGGAGGGAGCACACACTACATACAGTAAATGGAGGGGGAGCACACACTACATACAGCACAGTACAGGGAGGAATTACACACTACATACAGCACAGTACAGGTAGGGAGCACACACTGCATACAGCACAGTACAGGGAGGTGGGGCACACACTACATACAGCACAGTAAAGGGAGGGAGCACACACTACATACAGCACAGTACAGGGAGGGAGCACACACTGCATACAGCACAGTACAGGAAGGGGGAGCACACACTACATACAGCACAGTACAGGGAGGGAGCACACACTACATACAGCACAGTACAGGGAGGCGGAGCACACACTACATACAGCACAGTACTGGGAGGGAGCACACAATACATACACCACAGTACTGGGAGGGAGCACACACTACATACAGCACAGTACAGGGAGGCGGAGCACACACTACATACAGCACAGTACAGGAAGGGAGCACAGACTAAATACAGCACAGTACAGGGAGAGAGCACACACTACATACAGCACAGTACAGGGAGGGAGCACACACCACATACAGCACAGTACAGTGAGGGAGCACACACTATACAGCACAGTACAGGTAGGGGGAGCACACACTACATACAGCACAGTACAGGGAGGGAGCAAACTTTACATACAGCACAGTACAGGGATGGACAGCACACACTACATACAGCACAGTACAGGGAGGGAGCACACACTACATACAGCAAAGTACAGGGAGGGAGCACACACTACATACAGCACAGTACAGGGAGGGGGAGCACACACTACATACAGCACAGTACAGGGAGAAATCACACACTACATACAGCACAGTACAGGGAGGAAGCACACACTACATACAGCACAGTACAGGAAGGGAGCACACACTACATACAGCACAGTACAGGAAGGGAGCACACACTACATACAGCACAGTACAGGGAGGGGGAACACACACGGCATACAGTACGGTACAGGGAGGGAGCACACACTACATACAGCACAGTACAGGGAGGGAGCACACACTGCATACAGCACAGTACAGGGAGGGGGAGCACACACTACATACAGCACAGTGCTGGAAGGGAGCACACACTACATACAGCACAGTTCAGGGAGGAAGCACACACTACATACAGCACAGTATTGGGAGGGAGCACACACTACATACAGCACAGTACAGGGAGGGGGAGCACACACTACATACAGCACAGTACAGGAAGGGAGCACAGACTACATACAGCACAGTACAGGGAGAGAGCACACACTACATACAGCACAGTACAGGGAGGAAGCACACACCACATACAGCACAGTACAGTGAGGGAGCACACACTATACAGCACAGTACAGGGAGGGAGCACACACTACACACAGCACAGTACAGGGAGGGGGAGCACACACTACAAACAGCACAGTACAGGGAGGGAACACACACTACATACAGCACAGTGCAGGGAGGGAGCACATACTACATACAGCACAGTACAGAGAGGGAGCACACACTACACACAGAACAGTACTGGAAGGGAGTACACACTGCAAACAGCACAGTACAAGGAGGGGGAGCACACACTACATACAGCACAGTACAGGAAGGGAGCACAGACTACATACAGCACAGTACAGGGAGGGAGCACACACTACATACAGCAGAGTACAGGGAGGGAGCACACACCACCCACATACAGCACACTGAGGGAGCACACACTATACAGCACAGTACAGGGAGGTGGAGCAAACACTACATATAGCACAGAACAGGGAGGGAGCACACACTACATACAGTACAGTACAGTACAGTACAGGGAGGGGGCACACACTACATACAGCACAGTATAGGGAGGGAGCACACACTATATACCGCACAGAACAGGGAGGGAGCACAAACTACATACAGCACAGTACAGGGAGGGAACACACACTACATACAGCACAGTACAGGGAGGAAGCACACACTACATACAGCACAGTACAGGAAGGGAGCACACACTACATACAGCACAGTACAGGAAGAGAGCACACACTACATACAGCACAGTACAGGGAGGGAGCACACACCACATACAGCACAGTACAGCGAGGGAGCACACACTATACAGCACAGTACAGGGAGGGAGCACACACTACACACAGCACAGTACAGGGAGGGGGAGCACACACTACATACAGCACAGTACAGGGAGGGAGCACACACTACATACAGCACAGTACAGGGAGGGAGCACAGACTACATACAGCACAGTACAGGGAGGGAGCGCACACTACATACAGTAAATGGAGGGGGAGCACACACTACATATAGCACAGTACAGGGAGGAAGCACACACTACATACAGCACAGTACATGTAGGGTGCACACACTGCATACAGCACAGTTCAGGGAGGGGGGGCACACACTACATACAGCACAGTACAGGGAGGGAGCACACACTACATACAGCACAGTACAGGGAGGGAGCACACACTGCATACAGCACAGTACAGGAAGGGGGAGCACACACTACATACAGCACAGTACAGGGAGGGGGAGCACACACTACATACAGCACAGTACTGGGAGGGAGCACACACTACATACAGCACAGTACTGGGAGGGAGCACACACTACATACAGCACAGTACAGGGATGCGGAGCACACACTACATACAGCACAGTACAGGAAGGGAGCACAGACTACATACAGCACAGTACAGGGAGAGAGCACACACTACATACAGCACAGTACAGGGAGGGAGCACACACACCACATACAGCACAGTACAGTGAGGGAGCACACACTATACAGCACAGTACAGGTAGGGGGAGCACACACTACATACAGCACAGTACAGGGAGGGAGCAAACACTACATACAGCACAGTACAGGGATGGAGAGCACACACTACTTACAGCACAGTACAGGGAGGGAGCACACACTACATACAGCACAGTACAGGGAAGGAGCACACACTACATACAGCACAGTACAGGGAGAAAGCACACACTACATACAGCACAGTACAGGGAGGAAGCACACACTACATACAGCACAGTACAGGAAGGGAGCACACACTACATACAGCACAGTACAGTAAGGGAGCACACACTACATACAGCACAGTATAGGGAGGGGGAACACACACTACATACAGTACAGTACAGGGAGAGAGCACACACTACATACAGCACAGTACAGGGAGGGAGCACACACAGCATACAGCACAGTACAGGGAGGGGGAGCACACACTACATACAGCACAGTACAGGGAGGGAGCACACACTACATACAGCACATAACAGGGAGGGGGAGCACACTCTACATACAGCACAGTGCTGGAAGGGAGCACACACTACATACAGCACAGTTCAGGGAGGGAGCACACACTACATACAGCACAGTATTGGGAGGCAGCACACACTACATACAGCACAGTACAGGGAGGGAGCACACACTACATACAGCACAGTACAGGGAGGGAGCACACACTACATATAGCACAGTACAGGGAGGGAGCACACACTACATACTGCACAGTACAGGGAGGGAGCACAGACTACATACAGCACAGTACAGGGAGGGGGAGCACACACTACATACAGCACAGTACAGGAAGGGAGCACAGACTACATACAGCACAGTACAGGGAGAGAGCACACACTACATACAGCACAGTACAGGGAGGGAGCACACACCACATACAGCACAGTGCAGTGAGGGAGCACCCACTATACAGCACAGTACAGGGAGGGAGCACACACTACATACAGCACAGTATAGGGAGGGAGCACACACTATATACAGCACAGAACAGGGAAGGAGCACACACTACATACAGAACAGTACAGGGAGGGATCAAAAACTACATACAGCAGAGTACAGGGAGGGAACACACACTACATACAGCACAGTACAGGGAGGAAGCACACACTACATACAGCACAGTACAGGAAGGGAGCACACACTACATACAGCACAGTACAGGGAGGGAGCACACACTACATACAGCACAGTACAGAGAGGGGGAGCACACACTACATACAGTACAGGGAGGGAGCACACACTACATACAGCACAGTACAGGGAGGAGGAGCACACACTTTATACAGCACAGTACTGGGAGGGAGCACACACTACATACAGCACAGTACAGGGAGGGAGCACACACTACATACAGCACAGTACAGGAAGGGAGCACAGACTACATACAGCACAGTACAGGGAGAGTGCACACACTACATACAGCACAGTACAGGGAGGGAGCACACACCACATACAGCACAGTACAGTGAGGGAGCACACACTATACAGCACAGTACAGGGAGGGAGCACACACTACATACAGCACAATACAGGGTAGGGAAGCACACACTACATACAGCACAGTACAGGGAGGGAGCACACACTACATACAGCACAGTACAGGGAGGGAACACACACTACATACAGCACAGTACAGGAAGGGAGCACAGACTACATACAGCACAGTACAGGGAGAGTGCACACACTACATACAGCACAGTACAGGGAGGGAGCACACACCACATACAGCACAGTACAGTGAGGGAGCACACACTATACAGCACAGTACAGGGAGGGAGCACACACTACATACAGCACAATACAGGGTAGGGAAGCACACACTACATACAGCACAGTACAGGGAGGGAGCACACACTACATACAGCACAGTACAGGGAGGGAACACACACTACATACAGCACAGTACAGGGAGGGAGCACACACTACATACAGAACAGTACTGGAAGGGAGTACACACTACATACAGCACAGTACAGGGAGGGGGAGCTCACACTACATACAGCACAGTACAGGAAGGGAGAACAGACTACATACAGCACAGTACAGGGAGGGCGAGCACACACTACGTACAGTACATGGAGGGGGGGCATACACTACATACAGTACAGGGAGGGAGCACACACTACATACAGCACAGTACAGGCAGGAATGACACACTACATACAGAACAGTACAGGGAGGGAGCACATACTACATACAGCACAGTACAGGGAGGGAGCACACACTACATACAGTACATGGAGGGGGGCACACAGTACATACAGCACAGTACAGGGAGGGCGAGCACACACTACGTACAGTACATGGAGGGGGGGCATACACTACATACAGTACAGGGAGGGAGCACACACTACATACAGCACAGTACAGGCAGGAATGACACACTACATACAGAACAGTACAGGGAGGGAGCACATACTACATACAGCACAGTACAGGGAGGGAGCACACACTACATACAGTACATGGAGGGGGGCACACAGTACATACAGCACAGTACAGGGAGAGAGCACACACTACATACAGCACAGTACAGTAGGGACGTGCAGTCAGGGGAGGCAGTGCCTCCCCTGTCATAATGATTAAAATAATAAAAAGAAGATATTTATAACAGTCTGTTATAAATATCTTTTTTCATTATTTTAATAATTCCCCCCCCCACCCCCCTGTGGCTGCTTGTGAGGGTGGGAGGCAGCGGGAGAGGTGCCTCCCGCTGCTAACACTAAAAGTCCGGGCAGTTGGGGGCGGGGCGCAGCAATGGGCTGTGAAAGCCCATTGAAAATGAATGGGGAAGCGGCACCTATACTTGTGCCGGAATGACAGGGGCGTGCATTCAGCCCCGATGAATGCACGCTAGAGATGAGCGGGTTCGGTTCCTCTGAATCCGAACCCGCCCGAACTTCAGGTTTTTTACACGGGTCCGAGCAGGCTCAGATCTTCCCGCCTTGCTCGGCTAACCCGAGCGCGCCCGAACGTCATCATCACGCTGTCGGATTCTCGCGAGGCTCGGATTCTATCGCGAGACTCGGATTCTATATAAGGAGCCGCGCGTCGCCGCCATTTTCACACGTGCATTGAGAGTCATAGGGAGAGGACGTGGCTGGCGTCCTCTCTCCGTTTAGAGAAGAGAGAGACACAGTATTTTGGGGAGCATTATTAGGAGGAGTACTACTATACTGTATACTACTATACTACTTGCTGAAGTGATATTTATACTAGATTAGATAATAGATAGTGTGACTGTAAGTGTATTATCTGACTTGTGGGGGAGACACTGACAGTGGGGAGCAGTTAGAGTCTGAGAGCAGGACTCAGGAGTACATATAACGTACAGTGCACACTTTTGCTGCCAGAGTCAGTGCCACACTGCCATTGTTGTGACCACACTGACCACCAGTATAATAATATATTTTGTGATTGTCTGCTTAGGCCTCGGAGTACTAGTTGCAAGTTGCAACGTGACCTGAAGTGACCACCAGTTTAATAATCAATCACCACCAGTTTAATATATATATATATATATATATATATATATATAATTGTATATAATATATATATATATATAATATTGTATACCACCTACCCGTGGTTTTTTTTTTTTCATTCTTCTTTATACATACTACTATAGTAGCTTACTGTAGCAGTCTGCGGTGCTGTGCTGACCTGACAGTGTCCAGCAGGTCCGTCATCAGTCATTACATAATAAATATATATAGTACCTGTCCGGCTGCAGTACTAGTGATATTATATTGATTTCATCTCATTATCAATAATTTATCATCCAGTCTAGACTCTATATTAGCAGCAGACACAGTACGTTAGTCCACGGCTGTAGCTACCTCTGTGTCGGCACTCGGCAGTCCATCCATAATTGTATACCACCTACCCGTGGTTTTTTTTTTTCTTTCTTCTTTGTACATACTACTATAGAGTATAGTAGCTTATTGTAGCAGTCTGCGGTGCTGCTGAGCTGACAGTGTCCAGCAGGTCCGTCATCAGTCATCATTACCTAATAAATATATTATCTACCTGTCCGGCTGCAGTACTAGTGATATTATATATACATACATATATATATTGATTTCATCTCATTATCAATCATCCAGTCTATATTAGCAGCAGACACAGTACGTTAGTCCACGGCTGTAGCTACCTCTGTGTCGGCACTCGGCAGTCCATCCATAATTGTATACCACCTACCCGTGGTTTTTTTTTTTCTTTCTTCTTTGTACATACTACTATAGAATAGTAGCTTACTGTAGCAGTCTGCGGTGCTGCTGAGCTGACAGTGTCCAGCAGGTCCGTCATCAGTCATCATTACCTAATAAATATATTATCTACCTGTCCGGCTGCAGTACTAGTGATATTATATATACATACATATATATATATTGATTTCATCTCATTATCATCCAGTCTATATTAGCAGCAGACACAGTACGGTAGTCCACGGCTGTAGCTACCTCTGTGTCGGCACTCGGCAGTCCATCCATAATTGTATACCACCTACCCGTGGTTTTTTTTTTTCTTTCTTCTTTGTACATACTACTATAGAGTATAGTAGCTTACTGTAGCAGTCTGCGGTGCTGCTGAGCTGACAGTGTCCAGCAGGTCCGTCATCAGTCATCATTACCTAATAAATATATTATCTACCTGTCCGGCTGCAGTACTAGTGATATTATATATACATACATATATATATTGATTTCATCTCATTATCAATCATCCAGTCTATATTAGCAGCAGACACAGTACGTTAGTCCACGGCTGTAGCTACCTCTGTGTCGGCACTCGGCAGTCCATCCATAATTGTATACCACCTACCCGTGGTTTTTTTCTTTTCTTTCTTCTTTGTACATACTACTATAGTATAGTAGCTTACTGTAGCAGTCTGCGGTGCTGCTGAGCTGACAGTGTCCAGCAGGTCCGTCATCAGTCATCATTACCTAATAAATATATTATCTACCTGTCCGGCTGCAGTACTAGTGATATTATATATACATACATATATATATTGATTTCATATCATTATCATCCAGTCTATATTAGCAGCAGACACAGTACGTTAGTCCACGGCTGTAGCTACCTCTGTGTCGGCACTCGGCAGTCCATCCATAATTGTATACCACCTACCCGTGGTTTTTTTTTCTTTTTTCTTTGTACATACTACTATAGTATAGTAGCTTACTGTAGCAGTCTGCGGTGCTGCTGAGCTGACAGTGTCCAGCAGGTCCGTCATCAGTCATCATTACCTAATAAATATATTATCTACCTGTCCGGCTGCAGTACTAGTGATATTATATATACATACATATATATATTGATTTCATATCATTATCATCCAGTCTATATTAGCAGCAGACACAGTACGGTAGTCCACGGCTGTAGCTACCTCTGTGTCGGCACTCGGCAGTCCATCCATAATTGTATACCACCTACCCGTGTTTTTTTTTTTTCTTTCTTCTTTGTACATACTACTATAGTATAGTAGCTTACTGTAGCAGTCTGCGGTGCTGCTGAGCTGACAGTGTCCAGCAGGTCCGTCATCAGTCATCATTACCTAATAAATATATTATCTACCTGTCCGGCTGCAGTACTAGTGATATTATATATACATACATATATATATTGATTTCATATCATTATCATCCAGTCTATATTAGCAGCAGACACAGTACGTTAGTCCACGGCTGTAGCTACCTCTGTGTCGGCACTCGGCAGTCCATCCATAAGTATACTAGTATCCATCCATCTCCATTGTTTACCTGAGGTGCCTTTTAGTTGTGCCTATTAAAATATGGAGAACAAAAATGTTGAGGTTCCAAAATTAGGGAAAGATCAAGATCCACTTCCACCTCGTGCTGAAGCTGCTGCCACTAGTCATGGCCGAGACGATGAAATGCCAGCAACGTCGTCTGCCAAGGCCGATGCCCAATGTCATAGTACAGAGCATGTCAAATCCAAAACACCAAATATCAGTAAAAAAAGGACTCCAAAACCTAAAATAAAATTGTCGGAGGAGAAGCGTAAACTTGCCAATATGCCATTTACCACACGGAGTGGCAAGGAACGGCTGAGGCCCTGGCCTATGTTCATGGCTAGTGGTTCAGCTTCACATGAGGATGGAAGCACTCAGCCTCTCGCTAGAAAAATGAAAAGACTCAAGCTGGCAAAAGCAGTAGCACCGCAAAGAACTGTGCGTTCTTCGAAATCCCAAATCCACAAGGAGAGTCCGACTCCAATTGTGTCGGTTGCGATGCCTGACCTTCCCAACACTGGACGTGAAGAGCATGCGCCTTCCACCATTTGCACGCCCCCTGCAAGGGCTGGAAGGAGCACCCGCAGTCCAGTTCCTGATAGTCAGATTGAAGATGTCAGTGTTGAAGTACACCAGGATGAGGAGGATATGGGTGTTGCTGGCGCTGGGGGGGAAATTGACCAGGAGGATTCTGATGGTGAGGTGGTTTGTTTAAGTCAGGCACCCGGGGAGACACCTGTTGTCCGTGGCAGGAATATGGCCACTGACATGCCTGGTGAAAATACCAAAAAAATCAGCTCTTCGGTGTGGAAGTATTTCAACAGAAATGCGGACAACAGGTGTCAAGCCGTGTGTTGCCTTTGTCAAGCTGTAATAAGTAGGGGTAAGGATGTTAACCACCTCGGAACATCCTCCCTTATACGTCACCTGCAGCGCATTCATAATAAGTCAGTGACAAGTTCAAAAACTTTGGGTGACAGCGGAAGCAGTCCACTGACCAGTAAATCCCTTCCTCTTGTAACCAAGCTCACGCAAACCACCCCACCAACTCCCTCAGTGTCAATTTCCTCCTTCCCCAGGAATGCCAATAGTCCTGCAGGCCATGTCACTGGCAATTCTGACGATTCCTCTCCTGCCTGGGATTCCTCCGATGCATCCTTGCGTGTAACGCCTACTGCTGCTGGCGCTGCTGTTGTTGCTGCTGGGAGTCGATGGTCATCCCAGAGGGGAAGTCGTAAGACCACTTTTACTACTTCCACCAAGCAATTGACTGTCCAACAGTCCTTTGCGAGGAAGATGAAATATCACAGCAGTCATCCTACTGCAAAGCGGATAACTAAGGCCTTGGCATCCTGGGTGGTGAGAAACGTGGTTCCGGTATCCATCATTACTGCAGAGCCAACTAGAGACTTGTTGGAGGTACTGTGTCCCCGGTACCAAATACCATCTAGGTTCCATTTCTCTAGGCAGGCGATACCGAAAATGTACACAGACCTCAGAAAAAGAGTCACCAGTGTCCTAAAAAATGCAGCTGTACCCAATGTCCACTTAACCACGAACATGTGGACAAGTGGAGCAGGGCAGGGTCAGGACTATATGACTGTGACAGCCCACTGGGTAGATGTATGGACTCCCGCCGCAAGAACAGCAGCGGCGGCACCAGTAGCAGCATCTCGCAAACGCCAACTCTTTCCTAGGCAGGCTACGCTTTGTATCACCGCTTTCCAGAATACGCACACAGCTGAAAACCTCTTACGGCAACTGAGGAAGATCATCGCGGAATGGCTTACCCCAATTGGACTCTCCTGTGGATTTGTGGCATCGGACAACGCCAGCAATATTGTGTGTGCATTAAATATGGGCAAATTCCAGCACGTCCCATGTTTTGCACATACCTTGAATTTGGTGGTGCAGAATTATTTAAAAAACGACAGGGGCGTGCAAGAGATGCTGTCGGTGGCCAGAAGAATTGCGGGACACTTTCGGCGTACAGGCACCACGTACAGAAGACTGGAGCACCACCAAAAACTACTGAACCTGCCCTGCCATCATCTGAAGCAAGAAGTGGTAACGAGGTGGAATTCAACCCTCTATATGCTTCAGAGGTTGGAGGAGCAGCAAAAGGCCATTCAAGCCTATACAATTGAGCACGATATAGGAGGTGGAATGCACCTGTCTCAAGCGCAGTGGAGAATGATTTCAACGTTGTGCAAGGTTCTGATGCCCTTTGAACTTGCCACACGTGAAGTCAGTTCAGACACTGCCAGCCTGAGTCAGGTCATTCCCCTCATCAGGCTTTTGCAGAAGAAGCTGGAGACATTGAAGGAGGAGCTAACACGGAGCGATTCCGCTAGGCATGTGGGACTTGTGGATGGAGCCCTTAATTCGCTTAACAAGGATTCACGGGTGGTCAATCTGTTGAAATCAGAGCACTACATTTTGTCCACCGTGCTCGATCCTAGATTTAAAGCCTACCTTGGATCTCTCTTTCCGGCAGACACAAGTCTGCTGGGGTTGAAAGACCTGCTGGTGAGAAAATTGTCAAGTCAAGCGGAACGCGACCTGTCAACATCTCCTCCTTCACATTCTCCCGCAACTGGGGGTGCGAGGAAAAGGCTCAGAATTCCGAGCCCACCCACTGGCGGTGATGCAGGGCAGTCTGGAGCGACTGCTGATGCTGACATCTGGTCCGGACTGAAGGACGTGACAACGATTACGGACATGTCGTCTACTGTCACTGCATATGATTCTCTCAACATTGAAAGAAAGGTGGAGGATTATATGAGTGACCGCATCCAAGTAGGCACGTCACACAGTCCGTACTTATACTGGCAGGAAAAAGAGGCAATTTGGAGGCCCTTGCACAAACTGGCTTTATTCTACCTAAGTTGTCCTCCCACAAGTGTGTACTCCGAAAGAGTGTTTAGTGCCGCCGCTCACCTTGTCAGCAATCGGCGTACGAGGTTACATCCAGAAAATGTGGAGAAGATGATGTTCATTAAAATGAATTATAATCAATTCCTCCGTGGAGACATTGACCAGCAGCAATTGCCTCCACAAAGTACACAGGGAGCTGAGATGGTGGATTCCAGTGGGGACGAATTGATAATCTGTGAGGAGGGGGATGTACACGGTGATATATCGGAGGATGATGATGAGGTGGACATCTTGCCTCTGTAGAGCCAGTTTGTGCAAGGAGAGATTAATTGCTTCTTTTTTGGTGGGGGTCCAAACCAACCCGTCATTTCAGTCACAGTCGTGTGGCAGACCCTGTCACTGAAATTATGGGTTGGTTAAAGTGTGCATGTCCTGTTTATACAACATAAGGGTGGGTGGGAGGGCCCAAGGACAATTCCATCTTGCACCTCTTTTTTCTTTAATTTTTCTTTGCGTCATGTGCTGTTTGTGGAATGTTTTTTGGAAGGGCCATCCTGCGTGACACTGCAGTGCCACTCCTAGATGGGCCCGGTGTTTGTGTCGGCCACTAGGGTCGCTTATCTTACTCACACAGCTACCTCATTGCGCCTCTTTTTTTCTTTGCGTCATGTGCTGTTTGGGGAGGGTTTTTTGGAAGGGCCATCCTGCGTGACACTGCAGTGCCACTCCTAGATGGGCCCGGTATTTGTGTCGGCCACTAGGGTCGCTTATCTTACTCACACAGCTACCTCATTGCGCCTCTTTTTTTCTTTGCGTCATGTGCTGTTTGGGGAGGGTTTTTTGGAAGGGCCATCCTGCGTGACACTGCAGTGCCACTCCTAGATGGGCCCGGTGTTTGTGTCGGCCACTAGGGTCGCTTGTCTTACTCACACAGCTACCTCATTGCGCCTCTTTTTTTCTTTGCGTCATGTGCTGTTTGGGGAGGGTTTTTTGGAAGGGCCATCCTGCGTGACACTGCAGTGCCACTCCTAGATGGGCCCGGTGTTTGTGTCGGCCACTAGGGTCGCTTATCTTACTCACACAGCTACCTCATTGCGCCTCTTTTTTTCTTTGCGTCATGTGCTGTTTGGGGAGGGTTTTTTGGAAGGGACATCCTGCGTGACACTGCAGTGCCACTCCTAGATAGGCCCGGTGTTTGTGTCGGCCACTAGGGTCGCTTATCTTACTCACACAGCTACCTCATTGCGCCTCTTTTTTTCTTTGCGTCATGTGCTGTTTGGGGAGGGTTTTTTGGAAGGGACATCCTGCGTGACACTGCAGTGCCACTCCTAGATGGGCCCGGTGTTTGTGTCAGCCACTAGGGTCGCTTAGCTTAGTCATCCAGCGACCTAGGTGCAAATTTTAGGACTAAAAATAATATTGTGAGGTGTGAGGTATTCAGAATAGACTGAAAATGAGTGTAAATTATGGTTTTTGAGGTTAATAATACTTTGGGATCAAAATGACCCCCAAATTCTATGATTTAAGCTGTTTTTTAGTGTTTTTAAAAAAAAACACCCGAATCCAAAACACACCCGAATCCGACAAAAAAAATTCGGTGAGGTTTTGCCAAAACGCGGTCGAACCCAAAACACGGCCGCGGAACCGAACCCAAAACCAAAACACAAAACCCGAAAAATTTCCGGCGCTCATCTCTAATGCACGCCCCTGTCAGTGCCCCAGATGTGATTGGCCCAGCGGATCCAGTGCTGGATCCGCTGTCCAATCACTAGCGAGCCCCCTTCCCGGCTGCAGCGGGCGCCGTGGGCTGTGTGGGCGCCTGCTGCAGCCAGCGCCGCTGAGCGGTGCTACTATGGGAGAGACGTCATGAGTCATGACGTCTCTCCCATAGTACAGCAGAGATGAGCCGGCGGACGAGAGACGGAGGACAGCGCTAATGGAACTGCGCTGCTGGAGCGGTAAGTATGTGTGTGTTTTTTTTTATTTTTTTTATGTGTGTGTTGGGGGCAGAGCAACAGGGGTTCAGCAACTGGGGGGTACAACAACAAGGGGCACAGCAACAGGGGCACAACTATAAGGGGCAGAGCAACAGGGGCACAGCAAAAGGGGCACAACTATAAGGGGCACAGCAAAAGAGGCACAACTATAAGGGGCACTGCAAAAGGGGCACAACTATAAGGGGCACAACTATAAGGGGCACAGCAAAAGGGGCACAACTATAAGTGGCACAACTATAAGGGACACAACTACAAGGGGCACAACTATAAGGGGCACAGCAAAAGGGGCACAACTACAAGGGGCACAGCAAAAGGGGCACAACTACAAGGGGCACAGCAACAGGGGCACAACTATAAGGGGCACAGCAAAAGGAGCACAACTACAAGGGGCACAGCCAAAGGGGCACAACTACAAGGGGCACAACTACAAGGGGCACAGCAACAGGGGCACAACTATAAGGGGCACAGCAACAGGGGCACAACTACAAGGGGCACAGCAACTGGGGGGCACAACTACAAGGGGCACACCAACTGTGGGTCACAACTACAAGGGGCACAGCAACTGGGGGGCACAACTACAAGGGGCACAGCAACTGGGGGGCACAACTACAAGGGGCACAGCAACTGGGGGCACAATTACAGGGGTCACAGCTACTGGGGGCAAAGCTACAGGGTGCACAGCGACTGGGGTCACAGCTACTGGGGGGCAAAGCTACAGGGGGCACAGCGACTGGGGGCACAGCGACTGGGGGCACAACTACTCGGGGCACAGCTAGGGGGCACAGCTATTGGGTGCAAAGCTACAAGGGGCACAGCGACTGGGGTCACAACTACTGGGGGCACAGCGACTGGGGGCAAAGCTACAGGGGTCACAGCGACTGGGGGCACAACTACTCAGGGCACTGCTACAAGGGGCACAGCTACAACGGGCACAGCTACAGGGGTCACAACTACTGGGGGCACAGCCACAAGGGGCAAAGCTACAGGGGGCACAGCTACAAAGGGCACAGCGACTGGGGGCACAACTACAGGGGTCACAACTACTCATGGCACTGCTACTGGGGGCATTGCTACAGGGGGCAAAGCTACTAGGGGTACAGCTACTGGGCTCACAACTATTGGGGGAGCCTGCTCCATCATCACAGCTAGCAGCAGCACTCTCCCCTGTCTGTGCTAACGTCCTCCCGCGTCAGCGAGTGTATAATATTCATTAATTTCTCTCTCTCCTCCTGTGGATTACTTTGTTTGTAAGTATAATTTTCATTTTTACAGGTACCGGCCCTATTGGATTCTACTGGACAAGTGGACGTGACCGGCGTGGGATGTAGGTAAGTAATCTCTCTCTCATTTTTACAGGAACCACCTATTGGATTCTACATGGACAAGTGGACGTGATCGGCGTGGGATGTAGGTAAATATGTGTGAGTGTGTAAGTGTGTTTTAATACATTTTTACTTTCACGGTGTGTGTGTTGTGTTTTTATTTGGGTATTTTTTTTTTGTAGAACTACAGGTACCAGCGGGCCCGTTATTTCCCCGCATGCTGGTACTTGAGGTTCTCCAAGCACCAGCAAGCGGGGGAGGCTTGCTGGGCCTTGTAGTTCCACAACAAAAAAACAATATTCTTTTTTATACACATTTATGGCTATCAGCCCGGCACCCACCGCCCAGGGGTGCTGGGGACAGCCTCGGGCTTCACCCCTGGCCCTTGGGTGCCTGGAGGGGGGGACCTCTTGATTTAAGGGGTCCCCACTCCTCCAGGGAACCCCGGCCAGTGGTGACTAGTTGGGGGGGGGGTAATGCCACGGCCGCAGGGACCTACATAAATGTGTCCCCCGGCTGTGGCATTATGTCCCTGGTTAGTGGAGCCCGGTGCTGGTTTTAAAAATACGGGGGACCCATACATCTTTTGTCCCCCGTATTTTTGGAACTAGGACCGGTCTAAGAGCCCGGTGCTGGTTGTCTAAATACGAGGAACCCCTGTCCAATTTTTTCCCAGTATTTAAACAACCAGGACCGGCTCAAAGAGCCCGAGGCTGGTTATACTTAGGAAGGGGGACCTCACGCTTTTTTTTTTTACATTTTTTAACCCATTCAGACCCTTCTCCATTAAGTTAATGGAAGCCCTGGACAACAAAATTGCATTCATGTCCTCCTCCCACTCCCTTCCCAAACACTAATTTTTATTTTTTTCTATAAAAATGTACAATATATCACAAGTATGATGAGCAGGCAGGCAGTGGGCATTGGCGGCATCGGATTGAGATGCAAATTAGTGGCAGAGGGCTGGGTCAGTTGATGGTGGGCGAGTTTGTAAGCCATTGGCGGTGGCAGCAGGCATCGGCTCAGAGGCAGTAGCAGGCATTGGCTCGGCGGCGGTAGGGGTCATCGGCAGGATTCGGCGGACATTATGGCTGTAGTGCCTCACCAGCCTCTGACCTCACCGCACGCCACTGCAGTACAGGGAGGGAGCACACACTACATACAGCACAGTATTGGGAGGGAGCACAGATTACATACAGCACAGTACAGGGAGGGGGAGCACACACTACATACAGCACAGTACAGGAAGGGAGCACAGACTACATACAGCACAGTACAGGGAGGGAGCATACACTACATATAGCACAGTACAGGGAGGGAGCACACACTACATACAGCACAGTACAGGGATGGAGCACACACCACATACAGCACAGTACAGTGAGGGAGCACACACTATACAGCACAGTACAGGTAGGGGGAGCACACACTATATACAGCACAGTACAGGGAGGGAGCACACACTACATACAGCACAGTACAGGGAGGGAGCACAGACTACATACAGCACAGTACAGGGAGGGAGCACACACTACATACAGTAAATGGAGGGGGAGCACACACTACATACAGCACAGTACAGGGAGGCAGCACACACTAAATACAGCACAGTACAGGTAGGGGGAGCACACACTACATACAGCACAGTACAGGGAGGGAGCACACACTACATACAGCACAGTACAGGGATGGAGAGCACACACTACATACAGCACAGTACAGGGAGGGAGCACACACTACATACAGCACAGTACAGGGAGGGAGCACACACTACATACAGCACAGTACAGGGAGGGAGCACACACTACATACAGCACAGTACAGGGAGGGGGAGCACACACTACATACAGCACAGTACAGGAAGGGAGCATAGACTACATACAGCACAGTACAGGGGGGGCGAGCACACACTACATACAGTACATGGAGGGGGGCATACACTACATACAGTACAGGGAGGGAGCACACACTACATACAGCACAGTACAGGCAGGGATGACACACTACATACAGAACAGTACAGGGAGGGAGCACATACTACATACAGCACAGTACAGGGAGGGAGCACACACTACATACAGTACATGGAGGGGGGGCACACAGTACATACAGCACAGTACAGGGAGGGAGCACACACTACATACAGCACAGTATTGGGAGGGAGCACAGATTACATACAGCACAGTACAGGGAGGGAGCACACACTACATACAGCACAGTACAGGGAGAGAGCACACACTACATACAGCACAGTACAGGGAGGGAGCACACACTACATACAGCACAGTACAGGGAGGGAGCACACACCACATGCAGCACAGTACAGTGAGGGAGCACATACTATACAGCACAGTACAGGCAGAGCCGGCCATAGGCATAGGCAAACTAGGCAATTGCCTAGGGCATTTGATATGCCATGGGGCATCAGCAGCTTCTGCTGATTAAAATGATATGCGGCATGCCTTTATTCTGTATGTACCATTTCATATGCAGATACAGCCACAGTCTCACACAGTATATAGGCATGCTGCATATCAGTTTAATCAGCAGAAGCTGCTTGTGCATCCTAGCCACATACCAATGCAAATAAGATGCATTTTCATTAAAAAAAGGTGCCCGACGTTAGCATTGATGCAAGATTTGTGAGGACACATCTGTATCCAAGCAGGTAGAGGTCACAGTGTTAGTGGCAGTGTGAGTGCTGTGTGCATGTGAGTGGGTTGGTTGTGCAGTAGTGTTCGGAATATGTGTAAGGAGCATTATGTGTATCATGTAAAAATGCATTAATAATGTGCAACATATGTGTAAAGGGCACTATGTGTGTCATTATGTGTATAAGGGCATTAATAATGTGCGGCATATGTGTAACAGGGTACTACTGTATGTGTGTCATTATGTGTATAGGGGCACTAATAATGTGCAGCAAATGTGTAGGGGGCACTATGTGTGTCATTATGTGCATAAGGGCATTAATAATGTGCGCCATATGTGTAAGGTACATTATGTGTAAAAGGGCATTAATAAAGGTTGTCATAATGTGTAAGGTGCATTATGTTTATAAGGACATTAATGTGTCTCATATGTGTAAGGGGCATTACTGTGTGGAATTGTGTATAAATGCATTACTAATGTGTGGCATTATGTGTATAAGGTGCTCTACTATGTGGCGTTGCACATAGAAAGGGCACTACTGTGTCGTCTAATGTGAATAAAGAGCAATAAGGTGTGGTGTAATGTTAATAAGGAGCAATTCAGTGTGATGTAATGTGAATAAGGGCTCTACTGTGAGGAGTAACGTTTATAAGGTAAAGTGATACTACTGTGGGATGTAATATGAATTATGGACACTATCGCAAGATAAAATGTGAATAAAGTTGCAGTACTGTGTGGCGTAATTGCAATTGGGGTTACTATTGTGTGGCCATTCCCAGCAAGAAGATGCCCCTTTTTGGGCTGTGCGTCAAATGTGCGAACTGTTCCTATTTAAAATATGGGGGTACAAGGACTGCTATGGGTGAGGGGTGATGGTGCTGGGAAAGAGGTGCAAGGTCAGAGGCAGAACCAGCGGTGGTGCTAGGGGGCACCAGCCAAAATCTTTCCTAGGGCATCATATTGGTTAGGGCCATCTCTGAGTACAGGTAGGGGGAGCACACACTACATACAGCACAGCACAGGGAGGGGGAACACAGACTACATACAGAACACTACAGGAAGGGAGCACAGACTGCATAAAGGACAGTACAGGAAGGGAGCACACACATGTAGTGAAACACAGGGGATGAGCACAGCAGAATCTGTCCCAGTGGCCAATCCGCCCCTGATTACATACTTATCCACCACATTACATACATAGCCACCACATTACTACAGGAATTGCACCACATTACACGAACAGCACCACATCACACCAGTGACGTGCAGTGAGGTCATTGGCTGGGGAGGCACTGGCTTTTCTGCCTCTCTGCACTATGTCCATGTGATATATATATATATATATATATATAATCAATGTAATATTGCACCTCCCTGCAGTCCATGTCACCCAGGTGGCTGTAGAGGATCTGGGGGTAAGCTGTTACATTACATACATAGCCACCGCATTACTTAAATAGGCCCATCATCAGGGACAGACATTGAATGGCAGCTATAGGGCTGAAGGACTTTACATTACAGATTGTCCCAGGGTTGGCTGTGAGTGCTGCCTGGTCAGCTGGCATCCTGAGAATAAGGTACATCCTGCTCCTGTCCAGTCCCCAAACCATACACTGTGACTGGGGACACCTTAACCCTTACACCATCAGGATAATGCAAATAATGTAATTAAAAATAATCTCTCTGTCGGGTCCCCTTCAGTGCTCAGTTGCCGCTCTGGCCAGTCCAGTGAGAGTGCGGGAGCTCGGGTGGCAATGGGTGTAGTGAACCCGGCTCCGACCATCGCTATGCTGCTGCTCCCAGGCCGGGCTCATTGAAGAGACCTTTGGCCAGGGCAAGAGAGAGGATGCTGCTGGGCTGGTTAACTTTCTCCAGGTCCCCCGTTGGTAGAACAGCTTCACCACTTTTCATGGCTAGCGGCACCCGGAAGACCTTTATAGCCTAACTTTCGGATTGCATTCCAATGAACCGCAAGTACTGGAAGCAGTGTGAGCCAGCCCAGCCTGAGTGTGAATCGCCCTGGCTGAGGGGGGTATGGGACCGGCCCATCGGGGTCTGTCCAGGTGGGCCAATCCGCCCCTGCACACTGCATTACATCTGGCCCAATATGTTCCTCAGATAGTTGTGTAGACAATAGCTAAGTTTATGCTGACAAATGTCCCAAGTAATACCTCTTCCTCATAGTGTCAACACTCCCCTATATGTTTTTAAATAAAACATGAATATATTAACTATTCAACATTTTTATTTTTTTGTATACGGAGAGAGAAAATGGTTGATTATTTTAGACGGTGACTACTAAA
Source organism: Pseudophryne corroboree (assembly GCF_028390025.1). NCBI lineage: Eukaryota > Metazoa > Chordata > Amphibia > Anura > Myobatrachidae > Pseudophryne > Pseudophryne corroboree. The sequence continues at coordinate 483,978,623 of NC_086444.1, forward strand.
TCTTTTTATCCAAATGACAATACCTAACTCTGACAAACATGAATAGTGACCGTAAGTCAATGTAATGTATATTTAATACGAAGATAATGTCATATGAAGCAGATTACTCAACAGCATTCCGTTACAGTTCCTGTGAAATCCCTAAGGCTGTGATAAGAAAAGATATCACACATTTGTATACTGTAGTACGAGATAATCATTTATTTAAAGGGGAGAGCTCCCTCTTGTGCCCATTTTGGAGATGGCACATGTCACTAAATATACCACGTATTATTATTATTAGAGAACTGCACTTTTTTAATACTCATTGTACTTTCCATAACCACACTGTAATGTGCAGATTTCCTAATGGGATCATCTTCCAACAATCACTGATAATAGTTAGAGCCACTGAATAGTTACCTGGTTTCCAGAGCAGCTACTTTGCTACATGAGATTCACCATAGTAAGTTGGATAAAATGTTTGTAATCACATCCTATAACTGTTTAGAAATGTGTTAGCCCACCCACTAATCTGGCATAGGGGAGTACAGGGTGTCACACACACACACACACACAGAGTGTACAGTTTGTCAAACATGGGGATAAGGGAGAGTCTGATTAAGGCTCCAGGGGTCAAGGGGCACGTAAGACAAGGGGCCCCTGTGGACTAATATATATATATATATATATATATATATATATATACAGATCAGAGGCGTAACTAGCATGGGGGGAGCAGGGTACGTGCCCTGGGCGCCGTGGCAACCCCAGCAGAGGGGGACGCCACCGGCACCTGCATGGCCCGCTCGCCCCATGCCGCCAGAGCTCTGCACTCCACCACCGTTGCGCTGCTGCTGGCCTCTTCCTGCTGGGAGCGTGACCGCGATGTGTCACGCTCCCCTGTGTGAACAGCCTGCTGTTACCTGCCGCCTCAGCCCGCCGGAAGGGGAGTGGGGTGAAAGTCCCGCTCCCCCTGCCGGCAGCAGCTCCCGCTCCGCACACACTGGCTGCAGCTCCCACTACCGCCGCACCGCGGCTTCACGCCTCCCGCAAACATGAACACTGCAGCTTCACTCCTATCTGGGAGCCAGGAGCAAGCCGGACCCGGCAGGTAAGGGGGGAAGGAATGCCTGTTTACCGGCAATGGGGAAAGCTCCTGCTTATTAAAGTCTGGTGCATGTCTCTATATCTGCCATCTCCCCCTGCCAGTGTCACCTGCTGCCCCCAGATCTTCCCTCACCCCCTGCCAGTGTCACCCGCTGCCCTCACCCCCTGCCAGTGTCACTCGCTGCCCTCACCCCCTGCCAGTGTCACCTGTTGCCCTCACGCCCTGCCAGTGTCACCCACAGCCCCCAGATCTACCCTCACCCCATGCCAGTGTCACCCACTGCCCTCCCCCCTTGCCAGTGTCACCCACTGCCCTCACCCTCTGCCAGTGTCACCTGTTGCCCTCACGCCCTGCCAGTGTCGCCCCCAGATATACCCTCACCACATGCCAGTGTCACCCACTGCCCTCACCCCCTGCCAGTGTCACCCGCTGCCCTCACCCCCTGACAGTGTCACCTGTTGCCCTCACGCACTGCCAGTGTCACCCACAGCCCCCAGATCTACCCTCACCCCCTGCCAGTGTCACCCACTGCCCTCACCCCCTGCCAGGGTCACCCGCTGCCCTCACCCCCTGCCAGTGTCACCCGCTGCCCTCGCCCCTGCCAGTGTCACCCGCTGCCCTCACCCCGCCAGTGTCACCTGTTGGACTCACGCCCTGCCAGTGTCAACCACAGCCCCCAGGTCTACCCTCACCCCATGCCAGTGTCACCCATTGCCCTCACCCCCTGCCAGTGTCACCCACTGCCCTCACCCCCTGCCAGTGTCACCCGCTGCCCTCACCCCCTGCCAGTGTCACCAGTTGCCCTCACGCCCTGCCAGTGTCACCCACAGCCCCCAGATCTACCCTCACCCCCTGCCAGTGTCACCCACTGCCCTCACCCTCTGCCAGTGTCACCCGCTGCCCTCGCCCCCTGCCAGTGTCACCCGCTGCCCTCACCCCGCCAGTGTCACCTGTTGCCCTCACCTAAATCTGTCCTTTCCCCATGCCAGTGTCAGTCCTGTACCTAGATCTGCCCTCACCCCCTGTACCCAGATGTCTTACCTCACCCCCTGATAGGGTCACCTCCTGTACACTGATCTGCCTTCAACCACTGCCAATGTCTACCCCTACACCCCTGATCTGCCTTCACCCCTGCCAATGTCACACCTGCACCTATATCTGACCTCATATGCTGCCAGTGTCGCCCCCTGCACCCAGAGATCTACTCTAACCCCCGCCAGAATCACCCCTCTGTACTCAGGGATCTGCCATCTGAGGGACACGGGGATGCTGTGAGACACAAGACAGGAGGCAGGAGTGAGGGGGCAGGAGTGACGGGGCATGATGCAGGAGTGAGGAGGCAGGAGTGATGGGGCAGGATGCAGGAGTGACAGGGCAGGATGCAGGAGTGACGGGGCATGATGCAGGAGTGAGGAGGCAGGAGTGACGGGGCAGGATGCAGGAGTGACGCGGCAGGATGCAGGAGTGAGGAGGCAGGAGTCACGGGGCAGGATGCAGGAGTGAGGGGGCAGGAGGCAGGAGTGACGGGGCAGAATGCAGGAGTGACGGGGCAGGATACAGGAGTGAGGGGGCAGGAGGCAGGAGTGAGGGGGCAGGATGCAGGAGTGAGGGGGCAGGAGGCAGGAGTGACGGGGCAGGATGCAGGAGTGAGGGGGCAGGAGGCAGGAGTGACGGGGCATGATGCAGGAGTGAGGGGGCGGGAGGCAGGAGTGACGGGGCATGATGCAGGAGTGACGGGTAAACGATACTAATGCTTACCGTTGCAGTAACAGCACAGGAGGACGGCGCACATTTGGATCCTGCAGCAGAAGAGAAGATCCTCCTTCGGAGCGCAGCAGACCACACTGAAAAGGGTGCATCCCCGGTGCGGTGCTCTGCATCCCGTGTGGCGCTGAAGACGTGGAGTGTCAGAGGTGGCAGAAGCGCCGCAGCTTTGGGTGAGAAACTGCTGCAACACTTCCGCTGCTAAACTCTGCAATTAGTCAATGGGCTCCCCTCACCACAGTGCCCCTCAGGATTAGTTAATTAAGGGGGTAGGATCCCCTCACTCGATAATGTGAATTTCGGCTCATGCCGTGTGCTATAATGTGAATTTCGGCTCATACCGTGTGCTATAATGTGAAAGGGGCACCAGTACTAGATAGTATAAGGGGTCCTACTACACTGAAGGTCACGCCCCTTTTGAGTGACCACGCCCCCTTTTTGGGAGCACGCGCCTTCGGCGCGCGCATAATTGCTACCTTCACTTTTTCATTCTCCCTTCAAAAATGCCAAAAAAATTTTTTTTGTGGGGAGGGGGAGGGCGCCATTATTGATCTTGCCCTGGGCTCCAAAAACCCTAGTTACGCCTCTGATACAGATGGATAAATACCCCAAATGATCCTCTATATGGACTGAGGTGATCATCTGTATAGACTTATGGGGAGTATCACCAGAGCTGGTCCTAGGCATAGGCAAATTAGGCAAATGTCTAGGGCATTTGGTATGCCTAGGGGCACAAGCAGCTTCTGCTGATAAAAGTGACATGCGGCTTGCCTATATTCTGTGTCTGACTACGGCTGTATCTGCATACAAAATGCTACATTACAGTGTATTCCTGGAAATCACTGTAACGTAGCATTTCATGTGCAGATACAGCCACAGTCACATACAGAATATAGGCATGCCACATATAATTTTAATAAGCAGAAGCTGCTTGTGCATCCTAGTCACATAGCAACACAAAAAAGATGCATTTTTTGGGGGGGAAAAGGGTCAGACATGAGAAAGAGCTGGCCTAGAGCTGCCAGCGGACTCACTCCAGGCATCTCCTGCTGATATGCATATTGAGGCAAGATGTATGAGGATGCATCTGTATCCAAGCAGAGGCAGAAGTCACAGTGTTAGTGGCCTTGTGAGTGTTGTGTGTGGGTGGGTTGGTTTTGTAATAGTGTTTGGTGTAAGGTGTATTATGTGTGTCATGTGTATAAATCCATAAATAATGTGCGACATGTATGTAAGGGGCACTATGTGTGCCATTATGTGTATAAGGGCATTAACAATGTGCGGCATATGTGTCAGGGGGTTCCGGTATGAATGGTCGACCATGTTATGGTCGACAGTCATTAGGTCGACCACTATTGGTCGACATTGACATGGTCGACATGGACACATGGTCGACACATGAAAATGGACGACACATGAAAGGTCGACACATGAAAAGGTCGACATGAGTTTTTTTTACTTTTTTTTGGTGTCGTTTTTTGCGTAAAGTGACTGGGAACCCCAATTAGTGCACCGCGTCCCCTCGCATGGCTCGCTTCGCTCGCCATGCTTCGGGCATGGTGCCTTCGCTTCGCTCGGCACAGATTACCGTTCCATTCGTAGTCCTTGTGGATCGTAAAGTATGGAAAAGTTCCCCAAAAGAAAAAAAAGTTAAAAAACGCATGTCGACCTTTTCATGTGTCGACCTTTCGTGTGTCGACCATTTTCATGTGTCGACCATGTGTCCATGTCGACCATGTCAATGTCGACCAATAGTGGTCGACCTAATGACTGTCGACTATAACATGGTCGACCATGTGAACGGATACCGTGTCAGGGACATTATGTGTATAAGGGCATTAATAAAGGTTGGCATAATGTGTAAGGAGCATTATCAGGACATTAATAATGTGTGTCATATGTGTAAGGGGCATTACTGTGTGGCATTATGTGTATAAGACTATTGTGTGGTGTAACGTATAGAAAGGACCACTACTGTGTGATCTAATGTGAATAAAGAGCAATATGGTGTGGTGTAATGTCAATAAGGAGCAATTCAGTGTGATGTAATGTGAATAGGGGGCACTACTGTGAGGAGCAACGTATATAAGGTAAAGTGATACTACTGTGTGATGTAACATGAATAAAGGACACTATTGCATGATAAAATGTGAAAGTTGCACTACTGTGTATTGTAATTTGAATTGGGGTTACTATTGTGTGGCCATGCCCTTTCCCAGCAAGAACATGCCCCTTTTTTGGGCTGTGCACTGAATGTGCACACTGTTCCTATTTAAAATATAATGAGGACTGCTATATGTGAGGGGTGATGATGCTGGAAAAGGGGTGCAGGGTCAGAGGTGAAACTAGCGGCGGTGCTAGGGGGCACCAGCCAAAATCTTGCCTAGGGCATCATATTGGTTAGGGCCTGCTCTTAGTATCACACTTACATTAGAAGGGGCTCATATGGATATGACTTATGTGAGCTGCCCCTTACTAGTAATTGCAGTGCCCCATGCTTTTGTAACCCTGTTGTGCGAGTACAGCAGCAGCAGCATTGTGAGATGCACTGCAGGAGATTTCTTGTCCCTTCTCCCCTGAGCTGCAGGGGAGCCATAGACAGCTGGGAGAAATGTCTGGATTTGGCTTGCACTGCTGGCAGGACAGAGAAAGCAGCGCAGGGAAGAGTTAATGAAAAAAGCAGGACTGACCATTAGTAGTGGGCTAAGGTAAGCCAGCAGAGAGGGGAACTGCACAGCGATGTGCTGTGGGGTAGAATGGCAGAGTGCGGGCAGTGACCGTCACCATCGCTGGTTCCTGTGTCCTGGCCGGCAGTTTATGACAGGACCCTGATGTATGTACTAGAGATGAGCGGGTTCGGTTCCTCTGAATCCGAACCCGCCCGAACTTCAGGTTTTTTACACGGGTCCGAGCAGGCTCGGATCTTCCCGCCTTGCTCGGCTAACCCGAGCGCGCCCGAACGTCATCATCACGCTGTCGGATTCTCGCGAGGCTCGGATTCTATCGCGAGACTCGGATTCTATATAAGGAGCCGCGCGTCGCCGCCATTTTCACACGTGCATTGAGAGTCATAGGGAGAGGACGTGGCTGGCGTCCTCTCCGTTTAGAGAAGAGAGAGACACAGTATTTTGGGGAGCATTATTAGGAGGAGTACTACTATACTGTATACTACTATACTACTTGCTGAAGTGATATTTATACTAGATTAGATAATAGATAGTGTGACTGTAAGTGTATTATCTGACTTGTGGGGGAGACACTGACAGTGGGGAGCAGTTAGAGTCTGAGAGCAGGACTCAGGAGTACATATAACGTACAGTGCACACTTTTGCTGCCAGAGTCAGTGCCACACTGCCATTGTTGTGACCACACTGACCACCAGTATAATAATATATTTTGTGATTGTCTGCTTAGGCCTCGGAGTACTAGTTGCAAGTTGCAACGTGACCTGAAGTGACCACCAGTTTAATAATCAATCACCACCAGTTTAATATATATATATATATATATATATATATATATATATATAATTGTATATAATATATATATATATATATAATATTGTATACCACCTACCCGTGGTTTTTTTTTTTTCATTCTTCTTTATACATACTACTATAGTAGCTTACTGTAGCAGTCTGCGGTGCTGTGCTGACCTGACAGTGTCCAGCAGGTCCGTCATCAGTCATTACATAATAAATATATATAGTACTTGTCCGGCTGCAGTACTAGTGATATTATATTGATTTCATCTCATTATCAATAATTTATCATCCAGTCTAGACTCTATATTAGCAGCAGACACAGTACGTTAGTCCACGGCTGTAGCTACCTCTGTGTCGGCACTCGGCAGTCCATCCATAATTGTATACCACCTACCCGTGTTTTTTTTTTTTTTCTTTCTTCTTTGTACATACTACTATAGAGTATAGTAGCTTACTGTAGCAGTCTGCGGTGCTGCTGAGCTGACAGTATCCAGCAGGTCCGTCATCAGTCATCATTACCTAATAAATATATTATCTACCTGTCCGGCTGCAGTACTAGTGATATTATATATACATACATATATATATTGATTTCATCTCATTATCAATCATCCAGTCTATATTAGCAGCAGACACAGTACGTTAGTCCACGGCTGTAGCTACCTCTGTGTCGGCACTCGGCAGTCCATCCATAATTGTATACCACCTACCCGTGGTTTTTTTTTTTTCTTCTTTGTACATACTACTATAGTATAGTAGCTTACTGTAGCAGTCTGCGGTGCTGCTGAGCTGACAGTGTCCAGCAGGTCCGTCATCAGTCATCATTACCTAATAAATATATTATCTACCTGTCCGGCTGCAGTACTAGTGATATTATATATACATACATATATATATATTGATTTCATCTCATTATCATCCAGTCTATATTAGCAGCAGACACAGTACGGTAGTCCACGGCTGTAGCTACCTCTGTGTCGGCACTCGGCAGTCCATCCATAATTGTATACCACCTACCCGTGGTTTTTTTTTTTCTTTCTTCTTTGTACATACTACTATAGAGTATAGTAGCTTACTGTAGCAGTCTGCTGTGCTGCTGAGCTGACAGTGTCCAGCAGGTCCGTCATCAGTCATCATTACCTAATAAATATATTATCTACCTGTCCGGCTGCAGTACTAGTGATATTATATATACATACATATATATATTGATTTCATCTCATTATCAATCATCCAGTCTATATTAGCAGCAGACACAGTACGTTAGTCCACGGCTGTAGCTACCTCTGTGTCGGCACTCGGCAGTCCATCCATAATTGTATACCACCTACCCGTGGTTTTTTTTTTTCTTTCTTCTTTGTACATACTACTATAGTATAGTAGCTTACTGTAGCAGTCTGCGGTGCTGCTGAGCTGACAGTGTCCAGCAGGTCCGTCATCAGTCATCATTACCTAATAAATATATTATCTACCTGTCCGGCTGCAGTACTAGTGATATTATATATACATACATATATATATTGATTTCATATCATTATCATCCAGTCTATATTAGCAGCAGACACAGTACGGTAGTCCACGGCTGTAGCTACCTCTGTGTCGGCACTCGGCAGTCCATCCATAATTGTATACCACCTACCCGTGGTTTTTTTTTTCTCTAACGTCCTAGTGGATGCTGGGGACTCCGTCAGGACCATGGGGAATAGCGGCTCCGCAGGAGACAGGGCACAAAAGCAAGCTTTTAGGATCACATGGTGTGTACTGGCTCCTCCCCCTATAACCCTCCTCCAAGCCTCAGTTAGGTTTTTGTGCCCGGCCGAGAAGGGTGCAATCTAGGTGGCTCTCTTAAAGAGTTACTTAGAAAAAGTTTTTAGGTTCTTTATTTTCAGTGAGTCCTGCTGGCAACAGGCTCACTGCATCGAGGGACTTAGGGGAGAGATTTTCAACTCACCTGCGTGCAGGATGGATTGGATTCTTAGGCTACTGGACATAGCTCCAGAGGGAGTCGGAACACAGGGCTCGCCCTGGGGTTCGTCCCGGAGCCGCGCCGCCGACCCCCCTTGCAGACGCTGAAGATGAAGAGGTCCGGAACCAGGCGGCAGAAGACTCTCAGTCTTCATCAGGTAGCGCACAGCACTGCAGCTGTGCGCCATTGTTGTCAGCACACTTCACACAGCGGTCACGGAGGGTGCAGGGCGCTGGGGGGGGGCGCCCTGGGCAGCAATGTATAATACCTGTATGGCGAAAAATACATCACATATAGCCCTTGAGGCTATATGGATGTATTTAACCCCTGCCAGATATCTAAAACTCCGGAGAAGAAGCCCGCCGAAAAGGGGGCGGGGCCTATTCTCCTCAGCACACAGAGAGGGGGGGCACTGATTTGGCGATATGTATATATATTAAAATAATTATAGCGTTTTGGTGTGTGCTGGCAAACTCTCCCTCTGTCTCCCCAAAGGGCTAGTGGGTCCTGTCCTCTATCAGAGCATTCCCTATGTGTGTGCTGTATGTCGGTACGTGTGTGTCGACATGTATGAGGAAAATATTGGTGAGGAGGCGGAGCAAATTGCCTGTAATGGTGATGTCACTCTCTAGGGAGTCGACACCGGAATGGATGGCTTATTTATGGAAATTACGTGTCAATGTCAACACGCTGCAAGCCGGTTGACGACATGAGAGGGCCGGCGAACAAATTAGTATCTGTCCAGGCGTCTCAAACACCGTCAGGGGCTGTAAAATGCCCATTTACCTCAGTCGGTCGACACAGACCCAGACACGGACACTGATTTCAGTGTCGACGGTGAAGAAACAAACGTATTTTCTTTTAGGGCCACACGTTAAGGGCAATGAAGGAGGTGTTACATATTTCTGATACTCCAAGTACCACAAAAAAGGGTATTATGTGTGAGATGAAAAAACTACCTGTAGTTTTTCCTGAATCAGATAAATTAAATGAAGTGTGTGATGATGCGTGGGTTTCCCCCGATAGAAAATTATTGGCGGTATACCTTTTCCCGCCAGAAGTTAAGGCGCGGTGGGAAACACCCCTCAGGGTGGATAAGGCGCTCACACGCTTATCAGAACAAGTGGCGGTACCATCTACGGATAGGGCCGTACTTAAGGAGCCAGCTGATAGGAGGCTGAAAAATATCCTAAAAAGTATACACACACATGCTGGTGTTATACTGCGACCAGCGATCGCCTCAGCCTGGATGTGCAGAGCTGAGGTGGCTTGGTCGGATTCCCTGACTAAAAATATTGATACCTTTGACAGGGACAGTATTTTATTGACTATAGAGCATTTAAAGGATGCATTTCTATATATGCGAGATGCGCAGAGGGATATTTGCACTCTGGCATCAAGAGTAAATGCGATGTCCATATCTGCAAGATTCCAAACGGCACAAAGATGTATTGCCGTATAAAGGGGAGGAGTTATTTGGGGTCGGTCCATGGGACCTGGTGGCCAGGGCAACTGCTGGAAAATCCACCGTTTTTTACCCTAAGTCACATCTCTGCAGAAAAAGACACCGTCTTTTCAGCCTCAGTCCTTTCGTCCCTATAAGAGTCATATCTGCCCAGGGATAGAGGAAAGGGAAGAAGACTGCAGCAGGCAGCCCATTCCCAGGAACAGAAGCCCTCCACCGCTTCTACCAAGTTCTCAGCATGACGCTGGGACCGTACAGGACCCCTGGATCCTACAAGTAGTATCCAAGGGGTACAGATTGGAATGTCGAGAGGTTTCCCCCCTCGCAGGTTCCTGTAGTCTGCTGTACCAATGTCTCCCTCCGACAGGGAGGCAGTATTGAAAACAATTCACAAGCTGTATTCCCAGCAGGTGATAATAAAATTACCCCTCCGACAACAAGGAAAGGGGTATTACTCCACACTATATGGTGGTACTGAAGGCTAGGTGAGACCTATTCTAAATCTGAAAAATCTGAACACTTACAAGGGTTCAAATCCAGATGGAGTCACTCAGTGCAGTGATAGCAAAGAACAAGGGGACTATATGGTGTCCCGGGACATCAGGGATGCTTACCTCCATGTCCCAAAATTTGCCTTTTCTCACCAAGGGTACCTCAGGTTCGTGGTACAGAACTGTCACTATCAGTTTCAAGACGATGTCGTTGGATTGTCCAAGGCACCCCGGGTCCTTACCAAGGTAATGACCGAAAGGAGGATTCGTCTTCAAAGAAAATGGACGACCTCCTGATAAGAACAAGGTCCAGAGAACAGTTGGAGGTCGGAGTAGCACTATCTCAAGTAGTTCTACGACAGCACGGGTGGATTCTAAATATTCCAAAACCGCAGTTGTTCCGACGACACGTCTGCTGGTCCTAGGGATGATTCTGGACACAGTCCAGGAAAAGGTGTTTCTCCCAGAGGAGAAAGCCAGGGAGTTATCCGAGCTAATCAGGATCCTCCTAAAACCAGGAAAACTGGCAGTGCATCATTGCACAAGAGTCCTGGTAAAAATGGTGGCTTATTACGAAGCGCTTCCATTCGGCAGATTTCACGCAAGAACTCTTCAGTGGGATCTGCTGGACAAATGGTCCGGATCGCATCTTCAGATGCATCAGCGGATAACCCTATATCCAAGGACAAGGGTGTCTCTCCTGTGGTGATTACAGAGTGCTCATCTTCTAGAGGGCCGCAGATTCGGCATTCAGGATTGGATGCTCGTGACCACGGAGGCCAGCCTGAGAGGCTGGGGAGCAGTCACACAAGGAGTGTGATCAAGTCTGGAGAATTCTCTCCACATAAATATACTGGAGCTAAGAGCAAATTTATAATGCTCTAAGCTTAGCAAGACCTCTGCTTCAAGGTCAGCCGGTATTGATCCAGTGGGATAACATCACGGCAGTCGCCCACGTAAACAGAAAGGGCGGCACAAGAAGCAGGAGGGCAGTGGCAAAAACTGCAAGGATTTTTCGCTAGGCGGAAAATCATGTGATAGCACTGTCAGCAGTGTTCATTCCGGGAGTGGACGACTGGGAAGCAGACTTCCTCAGCAGGCACGACCTCCACCCGGGAGAGTGGGAACTTCATCGGGAAGTTTTCCGCATGATTGTGAACCGTTGGGAAAGACCAAAGGTGGACATGATGGCGTCCCGCCCGAACAAAAAATGGGACAGGTATTGCGCCAGGTCACGAGACCTTCAGGCGATAGCTGTGGACGTCCTGGTAACACCGTGGGTGTAACAGTCGGTGTATGTGTTCCCTCCTCTGCTTCTCATAACCAAGGTATTGAGAATTATAAGACATAGAGGAGTAAGAACTATACTCGTGGCTCCGGATTGGCCAAGAGGGACTTGGTAACCGGAACTTCAAGAGATGCTCACAGAGGACTAATGGCCTCGGGAGCTAAGAAGGGATTTGCTTTCAGCAAGTACCATGTCTGTTCCAAGAGGAACCGTGGCATCGGCCTTTAAGAAAGGACCTGCTCCAGCAGGGACCTTGTCTGTTCCAAGACTTACCGCGACTGCGTTTGACGGCATGGCGGTTTGAACGCCGGATCCTAAGGGAAAAGGCATTCCGGAAGAGGTCATACCTACCCTGGTCAAAGCCAGGAAGGAAGTGACCGCACAACGTTATCACCACATGTGGTAAAAATATGTTGCGTGGGTGAGGCCAGGAAGGACCCACGAAAAAATTTCAACTAGGTCGATTTCTGCACTTCCTGCAAACAGGAGTGTCTATGAGCCTCAAATTGGGGTCCATTAAGGTTCAAGTTTCGGCCCTATAGATTTTCTTCCAGAAAGAATTGGCTTCAGTTCCTGAAGTCCAGACGTTTGTCAAGGGAGTATTGCATATACAGCCCTTGTGTGCCTCCAGTGGCACCGTGGGATCTCAACGTAGTGTTGGGATTCCTCAAATCATATTGGTTTGAACCACTCAAATCTGTGGATTTGAAATATCTCACATGGAAAGTGACCATGCTGTTGGCCCTGGCCTCGGCCAGGCGATTGTCAAAATTGGCAGCTTTGTCTTACAAAAGCCCATATTTGATTTTCCATTCGGACAGGGCAGAACTGCGGACTCGTCCCCAGTTTCTTCCTAAGGTGGTGTCAGCGTTTCACCTGAAACAACCTATTGTGGTGCCTGCGGCTACTAGGGACTTGGAAGACTCCAAGTTGCTAGACGTTGTCAGGGCCCTGAAAATATATATATATATATATTAGAGATGAGCGGGTTCGGTTTCTCTGAATCCGAACCCGCCCGAACTTCATGGTTTTTTTCACGGGTCCGAGCAGACTCGGATCCTCCCGCCTTGCTCGGTTAACCCGAGCGCGCCCGAACGTCATTATGACGCTGTCGGATTCTCGCGAGACTCGGATTCTATATAAGGAGCCGCGCGTCGCCGCCATTTTCACACGTGCATTGAGATTGATAGGGAGAGGACGTGGCTGGCGTCCTCTCCATTTAGATTATAAGAGAGAGAGATTTACTGGAGCTTAGGACTAGGAGGAGTACTGTAGAAGTGTAGAGAGTGCAGAGAGTTTACTAGTGAGTGACCACCAGACAGTGCAGTTTATTTAATATATCCGTTCTCTGCCTGAAAAAAGCGATACACACAGTGACTCAGTCACATACCATATCTGTGTGCACTGCTCAGGCTCAGCCCAGTGTGCTGCATCATCTATATATATTATATATCTGTCTGACTGCTCAGCTCACACAGCTTATAATTGTGGGGGAGACTGGGGAGCACTGCAGTGCCAGTTATAGGTTATAGCAGGAGCCAGGAGTACATAATATTATATAGTGAGTGACCACCAGACAGTGCAGTTTATTTAATATATCCGTTCTCTGCCTGAAAAAAGCGATACACACAGTGACTCAGTCACATACCATATCTGTGTGCACTGCTCAGGCTCAGCCCAGTGTGCTGCATCATCTATATATATTATATATCTGTCTGACTGCTCAGCTCACACAGCTTATAATTGTGGGGGAGACTGGGGAGCACTGCAGTGCCAGTTATAGGTTATAGCAGGAGCCAGGAGTACATAATATTATATTAAAATTAAACAGTGCACACTTTTGCTGCAGGAGTGCCACTGCCAGTGTGACTGACCAGTGACCTGACCACCAGTATAGTTAGTAGTATACTTATATTGTGATTGCCTGAAAAAGTTAAACACTCGTCGTGTGACTTCACTTGTGTGTTGTTGTTTTTTTTATTCTATAAAAATAAAACTCATTCTGCTGACAGACAGTGTCCAGCAGGTCCGTCATTATATAATATATAATATATACCTGTCCGGCTGCAGTAGTGATATATATATATTTTTTATATCATTTATCATCCAGTCGCAGCAGACACAGTACGGTAGTTCACGGCTGTGGCTACCTGTGTGTCTGCACTCGGCAGGCAGTCCGTCCATAATTGTATACCACCTAACCGTGGTTTTTTTTTCTTCTTTATACATACATACTACTACGACATCTCTTTATCAACCAGTCTATATTAGCAGCAGACACAGTACAGTACGGTAGTTCACGGCTGTGGCTACCTCTGTGTCTGCACTCGGCAGGCAGTCCGTCCATAATTGTATACCACCTAACCGTGGTTTTTTTTTCTTTCTTCTTTATACATACATAGTTACATAGACATCTCTTTATCAACCAGTCTATATTAGCAGCAGACACAGTACAGTACGGTAGTTCACGGCTGTGGCTACCTCTGTGTCTGCACTCGGCAGGCAGTCCGTCCATAATTGTATACCACCTAACCGTGGTTTTTTTTTCTTTCTTCTTTATACATACATAGTTACATAGACATCTCTTTATCAACCAGTCTATATTAGCAGCAGACACAGTACAGTACGGTAGTTCACGGCTGTGGCTACCTCTGTGTCTGCACTCAGCAGGCAGTCCGTCCATAATTGTATACCACCTAACCGTGGTTTTTTTTTCTTTCTTCTTTATACATACATAGTTACATAGACATCTCTTTATCAACCAGTCTATATTAGCAGCAGACACAGTACAGTACGGTAGTTCACGGCTGTGGATACCTCTGTGTCTGCACTCGGCAGGCAGTCCGTCCATAATTGTATACCACCTAACCGTGGTTTTTTTTTCTTTCTTCTTTATACATACATACTACTACGACATCTCTTTATCAACCAGTCTATATTATTAGCAGCAGACACAGTACAGTACGGTAGTTCACGGCTGTGGCTACCTCTGTGTCTGCACTCGGCAGGCAGTCCATAATTGTATACTAGTATCCATCTCCATTGTTTACCTGAGGTGCCTTTTAGTTGTGCCTATTAAAATATGGAGAACAAAAATGTTGAGGTTCCAAAATTAGGGAAAGATCAAGATCCACTTCCACCTCGTGCTGAAGCTGCTGCCACTAGTCATGGCCGAGACGATGAAATGCCAGCAACGTCGTCTGCCAAGGCCGATGCCCAATGTCATAGTACAGAGCATGTCAAATCCAAAACACCAAATATCAGAAAAAAAAGGACTCCAAAACCTAAAATAAAATTGTCGGAGGAGAAGCGTAAACTTGCCAATATGCCATTTACGACACGGAGTGGCAAGGAACGGCTGAGGCCCTGGCCTATGTTCATGGCTAGTGGTTCAGCTTCACATGAGGATGGAAGCACTCAGCCTCTCGCTAGAAAAATGAAAAGACTCAAGCTGGCAAAAGCAGCACAGCAAAGAACTGTGCATTCTTCGAAATCCCAAATCCACAAGGAGAGTCCAATTGTGTCGGTTGCGATGCCTGACCTTCCCAACACTGGACGTGAAGAGCATGCGCCTTCCACCATTTGCACGCCCCCTGCAAGTGCTGGAAGGAGCACCCGCAGTCCAGTTCCTGATAGTCAGATTGAAGATGTCAGTGTTGAAGTACACCAGGATGAGGAGGATATGGGTGTTGCTGGCGCTGGGGAGGAAATTGACCAGGAGGATTCTGATGGTGAGGTGGTTTGTTTAAGTCAGGCACCCGGGGAGACACCTGTTGTCCGTGGGAGGAATATGGCCGTTGACATGCCAGGTGAAAATACCCAAAAAATCAGCTCTTCGGTGTGGAGGTATTTCAACAGAAATGCGGACAACAGGTGTCAAGCCGTGTGTTCCCTTTGTCAAGCTGTAATAAGTAGGGGTAAGGACGTTAACCACCTCGGAACATCCTCCCTTATACGTCACCTGCAGCGCATTCATAATAAGTCAGTGACAAGTTCAAAAACTTTGGGTGACAGCGGAAGCAGTCCACTGACCAGTAAATCCCTTCCTCTTGTAACCAAGCTTACGCAAACTACCCCACCAACTCCCTCAGTGTCAATTTCCTCCTTCCCCAGGAATGCCAATAGTCCTGCAGGCCATGTCACTGGCAATTCTGACGATTCCTCTCCTGCCTGGGATTCCTCCGATGCATCCTTGCGTGTAACGCCTACTGCTGCTGGCGCTGCTGTTGTTGCTGCTGGGAGTCGATGGTCATCCCAGAGGGGAAGTCGTAAGCCCACTTGTACTACTTCCAGTAAGCAATTGACTGTTCAACAGTCCTTTGCGAGGAAGATGAAATATCACAGCAGTCATCCTGCTGCAAAGCGGATAACTGAGGCCTTGACAACTATGTTGGTGTTAGACGTGCGTCCGGTATCCGCCGTTAGTTCACAGGGAACTAGACAATTTATTGAGGCAGTGTGCCCCCGTTACCAAATACCATCTAGGTTCCACTTCTCTAGGCAGGCGATACCGAGAATGTACACGGACGTCAGAAAAAGACTCACCAGTGTCCTAAAAAATGCAGTTGTACCCAATGTCCACTTAACCACGGACATGTGGACAAGTGGAGCAGGGCAGGGTCAGGACTATATGACTGTGACAGCCCACTGGGTAGATGTATGGACTCCCGCCGCAAGAACAGCAGCGGCGGCACCAGTAGCAGCATCTCGCAAACGCCAACTCTTTCCTAGGCAGGCTACGCTTTGTATCACCGCTTTCCAGAATACGCACACAGCTGAAAACCTCTTACGGCAACTGAGGAAGATCATCGCGGAATGGCTTACCCCAATTGGACTCTCCTGTGGATTTGTGGCATCGGACAACGCCAGCAATATTGTGTGTGCATTAAATATGGGCAAATTCCAGCACGTCCCATGTTTTGCACATACCTTGAATTTGGTGGTGCAGAATTTTTTAAAAAACGACAGGGGCGTGCAAGAGATGCTGTCGGTGGCCAGAAGAATTGCGGGACACTTTCGGCGTACAGGCACCACGTACAGAAGACTGGAGCACCACCAAAAACTACTGAACCTGCCCTGCCATCATCTGAAGCAAGAAGTGGTAACGAGGTGGAATTCAACCCTCTATATGCTTCAGAGGTTGGAGGAGCAGCAAAAGGCCATTCAAGCCTATACAATTGAGCACGATATAGTAGGTGGAATGCACCTGTCTCAAGCGCAGTGGAGAATGATTTCAACGTTGTGCAAGGTTCTGATGCCCTTTGAACTTGCCACACGTGAAGTCAGTTCAGACACTGCCAGCCTGAGTCAGGTCATTCCCCTTATCAGGCTTTTGCAGAAGAAGCTGGAGACATTGAAGGAGGCGCTAACACGGAGCGATTCCGCTAGGCATGTGGGACTTGTGGATGGAGCCCTTAATTCGCTTAACAAGGATTCACGGGTGGTCAATCTGTTGAAATCAGAGCACTACATTTTGGCCACCGTGCTCGATCCTAGATTTAAAGCCTACCTTGGATCTCTCTTTCCGACAGACACAAGTCTGCTGGGGTTGAAAGACCTGCTGGTGACAAAATTGTCAAGTCAAGCGGAACGCGACCTGTCAACATCTCCTCCTTCACATTCTCCCGCAACTGGGGGTGCGAGGAAAAGGCTCAGAATTCCGAGCCCACCCGCTGGCGGTGATGCAGGGCAGTCTGGAGCGACTGCTGATGCTGACATCTGGTCCGGACTGAAGGACCTGACAACGATTACGGACATGTCGTCTACTGTCACTGCATATGATTCTCTCAACATTGATAGAATGGTGGAGGATTATATGAGTGACCGCATCCAAGTAGGCACGTCACACAGTCCGTACTTATACTGGCAGGAAAAAGAGGCAATTTGGAGGCCCTTGCACAAACTGGCTTTATTCTACCTAAGTTGCCCTCCCACAAGTGTGTACTCCGAAAGAGTGTTTAGTGCCGCCGCTCACCTTGTCAGCAATCGGCGTACGAGGTTACATCCAGAAAATGTGGAGAAGATGATGTTCATTAAAATGAATTATAATCAATTCCTCCGCGGAGACATTGACCAGCAGCAATTGCCTCCACAAAGTACACAGGGAGCTGAGATGGTGGATTCCAGTGGGGACGAATTGATAATCTGTGAGGAGGGGGATGTACACGGTGATATATCGGAGGGTGATGATGAGGTGGACATCTTGCCTCTGTAGAGCCAGTTTGTGCAAGGAGAGATTAATTGCTTCTTTTTTGGGGGGGGTCCAAACCAACCCGTCATATCAGTCACAGTCGTGTGGCAGACCCTGTCACTGAAATGATGGGTTGGTTAAAGTGTGCATGTCCTGTTTTGTTTATACAACATAAGGGTGGGTGGGAGGGCCCAAGGACAATTCCATCTTGCACCTCTTTTTTCTTTTCTTTTTCTTTGCATCATGTGCTGTTTGGGGAGGGTTTTTTGGAAGGGACATCCTGCGTGACACTGCAGTGCCACTCCTAGATGGGCCCGGTGTTTGTGTCGGCCACTAGGGTCGCTAATCTTACTCACACAGCTACCTCATTGCGCCTCTTTTTTTCTTTGCGTCATGTGCTGTTTGGGGAGGGTTTTTTGGAAGGGCCATCCTGCGTGACACTGCAGTGCCACTCCTAGATGGGCCCGGTGTTTGTGTCGGCCACTAGGGTCGCTAATCTTACTCACACAGCTACCTCATTGCGCCTCTTTTTTTCTTTGCGTCATGTGCTGTTTGGGGAGGGTTTTTTGGAAGGGACATCCTGCGTGACACTGCAGTGCCACTCCTAGATGGGCCCGGTGTTTGTGTCGGCCACTAGGGTCGCTTATCTTACTCACACAGCGACCTCGGTGCAAATTTTAGGACTAAAAATAATATTGTGAGGTGTGAGGTATTCAGAATAGACTGAAAATGAGTGTAAATTATGGTTTTTGAGGTTAATAATACTTTGGGATCAAAATGACCCCCAAATTCTATGATTTAAGCTGTTTTTTAGTGTTTTTTGAAAAAAACACCCGAATCCAAAACACACCCGAATCCGACAAAAAAAATTCGGTGAGGTTTTGCCAAAACGCGTTCGAACCCAAAACACGGCCGCGGAACCGAACCCAAAACCAAAACACAAAACCCGAAAAATTTCAGGCGCTCATCTCTATATAATTCCAGGACGGCTGGAGTCAGAAAGTCTGACTTGCTGTTTATATTGTAGGCACCCAAAAAGCTGGGTGCTCCTGCTTCTAAGCAGACTATTGCTCGTTGGATTTGTAGTACAATTCAGCTTGCACATTCTGTGGCAGGCCTGCCACAGCCAAAATCTGTAAATGCCCATTCCACAAGGAAGGTGGGCTCATCTTGGGCGGCTGCCCGAGGGGTCTCGGCTTTACAACTTTGCCGAGCAGCTACTTGGTCAGGGGCAAACACGTTTGCTAAATTCTACAAATTTGATACCCTGGCTGAGGAGGACCTGGAGTTCTCTCATTCGGTGCTGCAGAGTCATCCGCACTCTCCCGCCCGTTTGGGAGCTTTGGTATAATCCCCATGGTCCTGACGGAGTCCCCAGCATCCACTAGGACGTTAGAGAAAATAAGATTTTACTTACCGATAAATCTATTTCTCATAGTCCGTAGTGGATGCTGGGCGCCCATCCCAAGTGCGGATTGTTTGCATTACTTGTACATAGTTATTGTTACAAAAAAATCGGGTTATTATTGTTGTGAGCCATCTTTTTTAGAGGCTACTTCATTGTTATCATACTGTTAACTGGGTTCAAATCACAAGTTGTACGGTGTGATTGGTGTGGCTGGTATGAGTCTTACCCGGGATTCAAGATCCTTCCTTATTGTGTACGCTCGTCCGGGCACAGTACCTAACTGAGGCTTGGAGGAGGGTCATAGGGGGAGGAGCCAGTACACACCATGTGATCCTAAAAGCTTGCTTTTGTGCCCTGTCTCCTGCGGAGCTGCTATTCCCCATGGTCCTGACGGAGTCCCCAGCATCCACTACGGACTATGAGAAATAGATTTATCGGTAAGTAAAATCTTATTTTTTTCTTTCTTCTTTGTACATACTACTATAGTATAGTAGCTTACTGTAGCAGTCTGCGGTGCTGCTGAGCTGACAGTGTCCAGCAGGTCCGTCATCAGTCATCATTACCTAATAAATATATTATCTACCTGTCCGGCTGCAGTACTAGTGATATTATATATACATACATATATATATTGATTTCATATCATTATCATCCAGTCTATATTAGCAGCAGACACAGTACGTTAGTCCACGGCTGTAGCTACCTCTGTGTCGGCACTCGGCAGTCCATCCATAAGTATACTAGTATCCATCCATCTCCATTGTTTACCTGAGGTGCCTTTTAGTTGTGCCTATTAAAATATGGAGAACAAAAATGTTGAGGTTCCAAAATTAGGGAAAGATCAAGATCCACTTCCACCTCGTGCTGAAGCTGCTGCCACTAGTCATGGCCGAGACGATGAAATGCCAGCAACGTCGTCTGCCAAGGCCGATGCCCAATGTCATAGTACAGAGCATGTCAAATCCAAAACACCAAATATCAGTAAAAAAAGGACTCCAAAACCTAAAATAAAATTGTCGGAGGAGAAGCGTAAACTTGCCAATATGCCATTTACCACACGGAGTGGCAAGGAACGGCTGAGGCCCTGGCCTATGTTCATGGCTAGTGGTTCAGCTTCACATGAGGATGGAAGCACTCAGCCTCTCGCTAGAAAAATGAAAAGACTCAAGCTGGCAAAAGCAGTAGCACCGCAAAGAACTGTGCGTTCTTCGAAATCCCAAATCCACAAGGAGAGTCCGACTCCAATTGTGTCGGTTGCGATGCCTGACCTTCCCAACACTGGACGTGAAGAGCATGCGCCTTCCACCATTTGCACGCCCCCTGCAAGTGCTGGAAGGAGCACCCGCAGTCCAGTTCCTGATAGTCAGATTGAAGATGTCAGTGTTGAAGTACACCAGGATGAGGAGGATATGGGTGTTGCTGGCGCTGGGGAGGAAATTGACCAGGAGGATTCTGATGGTGAGGTGGTTTGTTTAAGTCAGGCACCCGGGGAGACACCTGTTGTCCGTGGGAGGAATATGGCCACTGACATGCCTGGTGAAAATACCAAAAAAATCAGCTCTTCGGTGTGGAAGTATTTCAACAGAAATGCGGACAACAGGTGTCAAGCCGTGTGTTGCCTTTGTCAAGCTGTAATAAGTAGGGGTAAGGACGTTAACCACCTCGGAACATCCTCCCTTATACGTCACCTGCAGCGCATTCATAATAAGTCAGTGACAAGTTCAAAAACTTTGGGTGACAGCGGAAGCAGTCCACTGACCAGTAAATCCCCTCCTCTTGTAACCAAGCTCACGCAAACCACCCCACCAACTCCCTCAGTGTCAATTTCCTCCTTCCCCAGGAATGCCAATAGTCCTGCAGGCCATGTCACTGGCAATTCTGACGATTCCTCTCCTGCCTGGGATTCCTCCGATGCATCCTTGCGTGTAACGCCTACTGCTGCTGGCGCTGCTGTTGTTGCTGCTGGGAGTCGATGGTCATCCCAGAGGGGAAGTCGTAAGACCACTTTTACTACTTCCACCAAGCAATTAACTGTCCAACAGTCCTTTGCGAGGAAGATGAAATATCACAGCAGTCATCCTACTGCAAAGCGGATAACTGAGGCCTTGGCATCCTGGGTGGTGAGAAACGTGGTTCCGGTATCCATCATTACTGCAGAGCCACCTAGAGACTTGTTGGAGGTACTGTGTCCCCGGTACCAAATACCATCTAGGTTCCATTTCTCTAGGCAGGCGATACCGAAAATGTACACAGACCTCAGAAAAAGAGTCACCAGTGTCCTAAAAAATGCAGCTGTACCCAATGTCCACTTAACCACGAACATGTGGACAAGTGGAGCAGGGCAGGGTCAGGACTATATGACTGTGACAGCCCACTGGGTAGATGTATGGACTCCCGCCGCAAGAACAGCAGCGGCGGCACCAGTAGCAGCATCTCGCAAACGCCAACTCTTTCCTAGGCAGGCTACGCTTTGTATCACCGGTTTCCAGAATACGCACACAGCTGAAAACCTCTTACGGCAACTGAGGAAGATCATCGCGGAATGGCTTACCCCAATTGGACTCTCCTGTGGATTTGTGGCATCGGACAACGCCAGCAATATTGTGTGTGCATTAAATATGGGCAAATTCCAGCACGTACCATGTTTTGCACATACCTTGAATTTGGTGGTGCAGAATTATTTAAAAAACGACAGGGGCGTGCAAGAGATGCTGTCGGTGGCCAGAAGAATTGCGGGACACTTTCGGCGTACAGGCACCACGTACAGAAGACTGGAGCACCACCAAAAACTACTGAACCTGCCCTGCCATCATCTGAAGCAAGAAGTGGTAACGAGGTGGAATTCAACCCTCTATATGCTTCAGAGGTTGGAGGAGCAGCAAAAGGCCATTCAGGCCTATACAATTGAGCACGATATAGGAGGTGGAATGCACCTGTCTCAAGCGCAGTGGAGAATGATTTCAACGTTGTGCAAGGTTCTGATGCCCTTTGAACTTGCCACACGTGAAGTCAGTTCAGACACTGCCAGCCTGAGTCAGGTCATTCCCCTCATCAGGCTTTTGCAGAAGAAGCTGGAGACATTGAAGGAGGAGCTAACACGGAGCAATTCCGCTAGGCATGTGGGACTTGTGGATGGAGCCCTTAATTCGCTTAACAAGGATTCACGGGTGGTCAATCTGTTGAAATCAGAGCACTACATTTTGGCCACCGTGCTCGATCCTAGATTTAAAGCCTACCTTGGATCTCTCTTTCCGGCAGACACAAGTCTGCTGGGGTTGAAAGACCTGCTGGTGAGAAAAGTCAAGTCAAGCGGAACGCGACCTGTCAACATCTCCTCCTTCACATTCTCCCGCAACTGGGGGTGCGAGGAAAAGGCTCAGAATTCCGAGCCCACCCGCTGGCGGTGATGCAGGGCAGTTTGGAGCGACTGCTGATGCTGACATCTGGTCCGGACTGAAGGACCTGACAACGATTACGGACATGTCGTCTACTGTCACTGCATATGATTCTCTCAACATTGAAAGAATGGTGGAGGATTATATGAGTGACCGCATCCAAGTAGGCACGTCACACAGTCCGTACTTATACTGGCAGGAAAAAGAGGCAATTTGAAGGCCCTTGCACAAACTGGCTTTATTCTACCTAAGTTGCCCTCCCACAAGTGTGTACTCCGAAAGAGTGTTTAGTGCCGCCGCTCACCTTGTCAGCAATCGGCGTACGAGGTTACATCCAGAAAATGTGGAGAAGATGATGTTCATTAAAATGAATTATAATCAATTCCTCCGTGGAGACATTGACCAGCAGCAATTGCCTCCACAAAGTACACAGGGAGCTGAGATGGTGGATTCCAGTGGGGACGAATTGATAATCTGTGAGGAGGGGGATGTACACGGTGATATATCGGAGGATGATGATGAGGTGGACATCTTGCCTCTGTAGAGCCAGTTTGTGCAAGGAGAGATTAATTGCTTCTTTTTTGGTGGGGGTCCAAACCAACCCGTCATTTCAGTCACAGTCGTGTGGCAGACCCTGTCACTGAAATGATGGGTTGGTTAAAGTGTGCATGTCCTGTTTATACAACATAAGGGTGAGTGGGAGGGCCCAAGGACAATTCCATCTTGCACCTCTTTTTTCTTTAATTTTTCTTTGCGTCATGTGCTGTTTGTGGAATGTTTTTTGGAAGGGCCATCCTGCGTGACACTGCAGTGCCACTCCTAGATGGGCCCGGTGTTTGTGTCGGCCACTAGGGTCGCTTATCTTACTCACACAGCTACCTCATTGCGCCTCTTTTTTTCTTTGCGTCATGTGCTGTTTGGGGAGGGTTTTTTGGAAGGGACATCCTGCGTGACACTGCAGTGCCACTCCTAGATGGGCCCGGTGTTTGTGTCGGCCACTAGGGTCGCTTATCTTACTCACACAGCTACCTCATTGCGCCTCTTTTTTTCTTTGCGTCATGTGCTGTTTGGGGAGAGTTTTTTGGAAGGGACATCCTGCGTGACACTGCAGTGCCACTCCTAGATGGGCCCGGTGTTTGTGTCGGCCACTAGGGTCGCTTATCTTACTCACACAGCTACCTCATTGCGCCTCTTTTTTTCTTTGCGTCATGTGCTGTTTGGGGAGGGTTTTTTGGAAGGGACATCCTGCGTGACACTGCAGTGCCACTTCTAGATGGGCCCGGTGTTTGTGTCGGCCACTAGGGTCGCTTATCTTACTCACACAGCTACCTCATTGCGCCTCTTTTTTTCTTTGCGTCATGTGCTGTTTGGGGAGGGTTTTTTGGAAGGGCCATCCTGCGTGACACTGCAGTGCCACTCCTAGATGGGCCCGGTGTTTGTGTCGGCCACTAGGGTCGCTTATCTTACTCACACAGCTACCTCATTGCGCCTCTTTTTTTCTTTGCGTCATGTGCTGTTTGGGGAGGGTTTTTTGGAAGGGCCATCCTGCGTGACACTGCAGTGCCACTCCTAGATGGGCCCGGTGTTTGTGTCGGCCACTAGGGTCGCTTATCTTACTCACACAGCTACCTCATTGCGCCTCTTTTTTTCTTTGCGTCATGTGCTGTTTGGGGAGGGTTTTTTGGAAGGGCCATCCTGCGTGACACTGCAGTGCCACTCCTAGATGGGCCCGGTGTTTGTGTCGGCCACTAGGGTCGCTTATCTTACTCACACAGCTACCTCATTGCGCCTCTTTTTTTCTTTGCGTCATGTGCTGTTTGGGGAGGGTTTTTTGGAAGGGCCATCCTGCGTGACACTGCAGTGCCACTCCTAGATGGGCCCGGTGTTTGTGTCGGCCACTAGGGTCGCTTATCTTACTCACACAGCTACCTCATTGCGCCTCTTTTTTTCTTTGTGTCATGTGCTGTTTGGGGAGGGTTTTTTGGAAGGGACATCCTGCGTGACACTGCAGTGCCACTCCTAGATGGGCCCGGTGTTTGTGTCGGCCACTAGGGTCGCTTATCTTACTCACACAGCTACCTCATTGCGCCTCTTTTTTTCTTTGCGTCATGTGCTGTTTGGGGAGGGTTTTTTGGAAGGGACATCCTGCGTGACACTGCAGTGCCACTCCTAGATGGGCCCGGTGTTTGTGTCGGCCACTAGGGTCGCTTAGCTTAGTCATCCAGCGACCTAGGTGCAAATTTTAGGACTAAAAATAATATTGTGAGGTGTGAGGTATTCAGAATAGACTGAAAATGAGTGTAAATTATGGTTTTTGAGGTTAATAATACTTTGGGATCAAAATGACCCCCAAATTCTATGATTTAAGCTGTTTTTTAGTGTTTTTAAAAAAAAAACACCCGAATCCAAAACACACCCGAATCCGACAAAAAAAATTCGGTGAGGTTTTGCCAAAACGCGGTCGAACCTGATGTATTACACTGCGGGCGGCATAAGTGTCACACATGAACCAGACATGAAGGCTGTGTCATTATAGTTACATAGAAAAGCAGTGAGTGTGGTGGGTGGTGGTCTGGCCACTGTAATGGTAATCCTGAGAGCATAAGGGGTCTCATTATCTGAGCCCAGGGTCTCATGTATGCGGATTGCATTCCTGTAATTCTACTGCTCTGTCTCTCTCATACAGCCTCCACTCATATTTCCAATTATCCACCCCCTATTTACCTCATCAACATTATGTCCAGGTTTTCTTCAACTCTCCCCATCACTTAGTGTCTACCTAATCCTTTTTTTTGCCTCCTGTTTCCACCTCTATCTCTCCCACGAGTCTCCTACATCTCATCCTCTCTCCTCTGTCTCCTGCCCACACTTCTGCTTCCCTTCCCCTCCATTCCTGTTACCCCACTTTCATTCACCTCTGCCCCACCATGGACCTACTACCCACCCGCTGCTTCCGTTTTCTCCCTGTCACCTCACCTCACCTGCAGCCGCATCACACCATCCCCCTGGCATTCTGTGCAAATTCCTCAACAACTCTGGTATCTGGCTCACTAACTTCCTCTCTCCAGACATTATCTCTATTATCTTAGGTAATTTCAACATCCAATCGATATCCCCACAAAAACATCTTCCTCTAAACTACTGTACTTAACCTCACATCATCACTTGGTTTCTCCCAATGGACCTCCTCACCCTTCCATGTGAGTGGTCACTCATATGATCTGTATCTCTGATTACTTCAACTGCCTCCTCTCTAACCATCACCTGCTCTCTTTATACTTATCACTCTCTGCTTCTCCACCTCTGCCTCCTAAGGCTACCATCACTAGGTGTAACATTGAGACTATCAGTACTGTTTCCTTATCCTCCCTGTTCGATTTGATTCACTTCTCTCTCCTAGGGGTCTATTCATGAAGCAGTGAAAAGTGTGGATAAGTGAGCCAGTGGAGAAGTTGTCCATGGCAACCTATCAGCATTGAAGTAACATTTATAATTTGCATACTATACAATTGTACGGAGCAGCTGATTGGTTGGCAGGGGCAACTTCTCTACAGGCTCGCTTCTCCACTCTTTTCACTGCTTCATGAATAGACCCCCTATTCTCTTTCTTCTGCCCTGAACAAGCCGCTTCCCTATACAATGCCTCCATTACTTCTGCTCTTGACTCTGTTGCTCTGGTGACCACTATTCACCTTCACAGATCAACACCTCAACCCTGGCATTCCAAATTCACCAGATATAAAAATGTTCATGTACTGCTGAGCAACAGTGGAGGAAAACACACTGTAACCGGACTTCCTCCATTTCAAATTTATGCTCTCATCCTACAGTGCTGCCCTCTCCCTTTCTTAACAGTCATATTTCAAGATCCTCATCTCTTCCCAGTCCTCTAATCCCCTGTGTCTCTTTGCCACTGTCAACTCCCTTCTCTGCCCTCCCCCCACCTCAACTTCCCTCCTCACTCTCTGCCCTTGACTTTGCCACCCACTTCCCATCCAAAATTGACTCCATACGTCAGGACATCACATGCCACCAGACTCTCAGCAACCCATCCCTTTCTTTCCCTGATCAACCCTTCACCTCTTTCCTACCAAAACTGACTTCCTTTTCCCCTGTATCTGGAGAAGAAGTAATTGCCCTCATACTGCCTTCCCCCACCACCTTCCCATTAGACCCTATCCCTTTCCACCTCCTCCGCTACCTCACTCCTTCTGTCTGTTCCCATCTTGCCCACCTCCTCAATCTTTCCCTTTCATCAGGCACTGTCCCCTCTATCTTTTAGTATGTACTTGTCTCCCCTATTCTTAAAAAAAATACCCTCAATCCTAACACTTTCTCCAACTACCGCCCCATCTCCCTCCTCCATTTTGTCTCCAAACTCCTTGAGTTTATTGTCTACAACCGCCTTACTGCCTTTTTATCCTCCCACTCCCTGCTTGACCCATTTCAGTCTGGCTTCCATCCTCTCCACTCCACTGAAACTGCCCTCACAAAAGTCTGCAATGACCTCTCTGCTGCCAAATCTAAGAGCTATTACTCTCTGCTTATTCTCCTTGACCTCTCTGCTTTTGACACTTTGGACCACCCTCTCCTCACTCATTTGGCAAATTCTTCACTCATTTGGCCTGTCTACTGATTACCTCCTCCCACTACTACCTCCAAGATTTTACATGTGCTGCTCCCTATCTTTGGAATTCTCTACCTCTACCCACGAGACGCACCCAGCTATCTCTCATCCTAATCCTCTGTTCCATGATCATTGTCTACTCCATGTGTCACCCTTGTTTGTCTGCACCTCGTCATTAGAAGGCAAACTCTCATGAGCAGGACCCTCTCGCCTCATGTACTTTTCCTTATCTTACTTAGACTATCTTCTACTCCACAGGCTCTCACACTCACTCAAGCTCAGTCCTCAGGGACCCACACAGTGCATGTTTTGCAGGTCTCCACACAGAGGGGGTAATTCAGACCTGATAGTAGCAGCAAATTTGTTAGCAGTTGGGCAAAACCATGGGGGTCATTCCGAGTTGATCGCTCGCTAGCTGTTTTTAGCAGCCGTGAAAACGCTATGCCGCCTCCCACTGGGAGTATATTTTAGCTTAGCAGAAGTGCGAACGAAAGGATCGCACAGCGGCTACAAAATAATTTTGTGCAGTTTCTGAGTAGCTTCAGACCTACTAAGCGCTTGCGATGACTTCAGACTGTTCAGTCCCTGTTTTGACGTCACGAACACGCCCTGCGTTCGCCCAGCCACGCCTGCGTTTTTCCTGGCACGCCTGCGTTTTTTCTAACACTCCCTGAAAACGGTCAGTTGCCACCCAGAAATGCCCACTTCATGTCAATCACTCTGCGGCCAGCAGTATGACTGAAACGTGTCGCAAGACCTTGTGTGAAACTACATCGGCCGTTGTGAAAGTACGTTGCACGTGCGCATTACGCCACATACGCATGCGCAGAAGTGCTGTTTTTTGCATCATCGCTGCACAGCGAACATTTTCTGCTAGCGATCAACTTGGAATGACCCCCAATGTGCACTGCAAGTGTGGCAGATATAACATTTGCATAGAGAGTTAGATTTGGGTGGGCTATTTTGTTTCTGTGCAGGGTAAATACTGCCTGCTTTATTTTTACACTGCAATTTAGATTTCAGTTTGAACACACCCCACCCAAATCTAACTCTCTCTGCAAATGTTATATCTGCCTCCCCTGCAGTGCACATGGTTTTGCCCAACTGCTAACAAATTTGCTGCTACGATCAGGTCTGTATTACCCCCATATCAGAAGTTAAATAATTAGATCCACCTGTGGACCTTTTAAAATGTGTCTCTGAGTCATAAATACACCTGTGCACCTGCTGGGTTACCTTGAAAACGTTAACTGGTTTGGGTCCTGAGGACCAAGTTTGAGAAACTACAATATGTTCTACTTTATACTCTTTACAGAGGCTCCTAAATAGGAATGAGCGGGTTTGGTTCTCTGAGAACCGAACCCTACCGAACATCACGTCCCGAGCCCGGATCCGAGTCTGGCTCGGGACTTCCCTCCAGACTCGAAAACCAGAACGAGGCAAAACTTTATCATCCTGCTGTCAGATTCTCGCGGGTTTTGAATTCCATATAAAGAGCCGCATGTCACTGCCATTTTCACTCCGGAATTGGAGAGTGTAGCGAGAGGTCGCGTCTCCTCAGTGTCTGTGCCGGAAAGTGGTGTGGCGCGTGGGGTGGCAACCTGCTCTTATGCATCATTCCAGTGCTGTCTTGTGCTGCATCAGTCTAGTGGTGGTGTCTTCTGCTGCATCAGTCCA
Source organism: Pseudophryne corroboree (assembly GCF_028390025.1). Classification (NCBI taxonomy): domain Eukaryota; kingdom Metazoa; phylum Chordata; class Amphibia; order Anura; family Myobatrachidae; genus Pseudophryne; species Pseudophryne corroboree. The sequence goes on from NC_086444.1 coordinate 484,007,469, forward strand.
GTCACAGTGGTGGTGTCCTGTGCTGCCATAAGTCCAGTGCTGCTGTATAAGTACAGTCCAGTGCAGTGGTGTTGTGTTGTGCTGCATCAGTCCAGTGGTGGTGTCCTCTGCTGCCATAAGTCCAGTGGTGGTGTCCTGTGCTGCCATAAGTCCAGTGCTGCTGCTGTATAAGTCCAGTCCAGTGGTGCTGTGTTGTGCTGCATCAGTCCAGTGGTGGTGTCCTGTGCTGCCATAATTCCAGTGGTGGTGTCCTGTGCTGCCATATGTCCAGTGCTGCTGCTGTATAAGTCCAGTGCAGTGATGCTTCCGTATAAGTCCAGGGCTATTGCCGTATAAGCAGGGCCGGAGCTTCCACTAGGCAGCTTTAGGCAGCTGCCTAGGGGCGCCGGGACCTGAGGGGGGCGGCCTGCTATAGCTGCCTGAAAAAGGAAGCACGGTCCTACCTCTCACAGCAGCCACAATCCCCCCGGCACTCGTATCTTCCATTAGCCGACTGCCAAGCTCCCGTATTGCAGCCTCCAGCTCCGCCTCTACCCGGCACGGGCAGTAACTTTGACAGCTCCTGTTGCACAGACCACTCAGTCCCAACTCTGCATCGCAGCCTGCAGGTAAGGTGGCTGCGCAGTGCACTCTCTGCATTTGATAAGGTAAGAGGGGAAGAGCAGCAGTATGTGTGTGTGTGTGGGGGGGGGAGGCGGAGATGAGCAGCAGGCATGCACACAGTCTGGGGGAACAAGCAGCAGCATGCACACAGATGGTGGGAGTAGGCATTTAACAGAGGAGGGGCCACATAGACTGGGGAGGTGAGAGCAGCAGGCACCCACATAGACTGGGGAGATGGGGGGGAGGTGAGCAGCCATGCAACATACCGGGGGTGGGGGAGAGCAGCAGCATGCCTTTCAACTGAAGGGCAGGTAGGGGGAAGGGGCAGTAGTCAGAAATTTTGCCTTGGGTGCTGAGAAACCTTGCACCGGCCCTGCGTATAAGTCCATTGGTACTGCTGTATAAGTCCAGTGGTACTGCCGTATAAGTCCAGGGGTACTGCCATATAAGTCCAGGGGTACTGCTGTATAAGTCCAGTGGTACTGCTGTACAAGTCCAGTCCAGTGGTACTGCTGTATAAGTCCAGTGGTACTGCCGTATAAGTCCAGTCCAGTGGTACTGCCGTATAAGTCCTGGGGTACTGCTGTATAAGTCCAGTGGTACTGCCGTATAAGTCCAGCCCAGTGGTACTGCCATATAAGTCTAGTGGTACTGCTGTATAAGTCCAGTGGTACTGCCGTATAAGTCCAGTGGTACTGCCGTATAAGTCCAGGGGTACTGCCGTATAAGTCCAGGGGTGCTGCCGTATAACTCCAAGGGTACTGCCGTATAAGTCCACCAATATCGTGCATGCATTACATCTGGGCAAATTCCAGCACGTCCCATGTTTTGCACATACAATTAATTTGGTGGTGCAGAATTTTTTTTTAAAATGACAGGGGCATGCAGGAGATGCTGTCGGTGGCCCTAAAATTTGTGGGCCACTTTCAAAATTCAGCTACTGCAGTGCCATTTCTAGATGGGCAAGGTGTTTGTGCCACACACTTGTGTTGCTTAGCTTAGTCATCCAGCTACCTCATTGCACCCCTTTTTCTTCTTTGCATGATGAGCTGTTTGGGGCCTAGCTTTTAAAAGTGCCATCCCATACCCTCCAACATTTTACACATAAAAATCGGTACAAATCCGAAAAGGGTGCGTGACCACGGGTAAAGGGGGCGTGGCCACGCCACTTTTCCTATACTTTCAATGGAAGTTTGGAAAGCCAAAAATCAGTACAGACCATAAAAAAAGGTACTGTACCTGCCAAAAAGGTACAGTTGAAGGGTATGCCACCCTGTCTGCCATTGCAGTGCCATTCCTTGATGGGCCAGGTGTTTGTGCCGCACACTTGTGTCGCTTAGCAAAGTCATCCAGCTACCTCATTGCACCTCTTTTTCTTCTTCGCATGATGAGCTGTTTGGGGCCTAGTTTTTAACAGTACCATCCTGTCTGACACTACAGTGCCACTCCTAGATGGGCCGGGTGTTTGTGCCACACACTTGTGTTGCTTAGCAAAGTCATCCAGCTACCTCATTGCACCTCTTTATCTTCTTTGCACGATGAGCTGTTTGGGGCCTAGTTTTTAAAAGTGCCATCGTGTCTGTCACTGCAGTGCCACTCCTAGATGGGCCCGGTGTTTGTGCCGCACACTTGTGTCGCTTAGCAAAGTCATCGAGCTACCTCGGTGCAACGTTTTGGACTAAAAACAATATTGTGAGGTGTGAGGTGTTCAGAATAGACTGGAAATGAATGGAAATTAATGTTATTGAGGTAATAATACCGTAGGATCAACATTACCCACAAATTCTGTGATTTTAGCTGTTTTTGTGTTTTTAAAAAAAATCATCCAGATCCAAAACCAAAACCCGAAAGGGTGGTTTCGGCAAAACCAATCCAGATCCAAAACACGAGCAAGGATCCAGATCCAAAACCAAAAACACAAAACCCGTCGCACATCTCTAGTCTTAACCCTCAGTTTCTGCTACCCCGATGCTTATTTCAGTGTCATGTCTGCTGATGGAGAAATGTCTATATACCATGTACTCTTCCTACATTGTATTGTACTGTAAGTCACTGTTTTTCTTGTTACACTCATCTGTTTATGTACTTTGTATGCAATATATACTGCCATATAAAGGATGAAAATAATAATAATAGTAATAATTCTTCCACACAGTACGTCCAGTTCACATTATGCCACACATGGGGCAGGAACCAACCAGCTCCTACGTGAGGGGTATAGTTCCTAATGCAGAGCATAGCACTTTGAGTGAAGAGCTTCTGAATTTAGGAGCAGTGGGCCTAATTCAGATCTGATCACTAGGGTGCTTTTTTTTGTATCCCTGCAATCAGGTAGTCGCTGCCTACAGGGTGAGGGGGAAATTGCTGTGCAGGGGTGCGATCGCATGTGCAGGACAGCTGCACAACAGTAGACTTATTCTGTGTATCAAATATGGGTGTACTTCCCGGAATATATACGTGTTACCGGCAGCCAGGATCCCGGCTGTCATAATCCTGATAGCGGGATCCCGGGCACCAGTATGCCAACAGTAGAGTGAGCACTAGACGCTGCGCTCGCTGGTATTCCAGCAGCGGCATTTCACCGCCTGTTGGGATTCCTGCGTCGGTATTGTGACCGCCGGGATCCCAACCGGCGGTATCGTGATTGCCTCCCCACTCACTACTTGACAACACAGACATCTTCCTACTGAAACATATTGCAAGCTGTAGCACTGCCGGGTTACCAATGTCAAGAAGTAATACATATGGGATAGGTAATGAGTTATGCATAAGTGCAGTGGCGCACCCAGGGGGGGTTTCCGAGCACCCAGAAACCCCCCTCCACCAAAAAAAAAAAATATATATATATATATATATATATATATATATATATTTTTTTTTTATATTTTTTTTTTAGCTGCGTAAGTATTATTAATGGCTGTCTAGCGTACTCTGCAGCCTGCTGTCTTCCTGGTGGAACTTGTAAGTGCTTAATAAAAGTTTATTTTAATTATAGTACATATATATCCATGTGCATACATATATACACACATGTATATACAATACATACATATAAACACACACACACATATGATATATATAAATGCATATATACGTGTACTGTATGTATGTATGTATATATATATATATATATATATATGCATGTTTAATATGCTATGTGTATATGTATATGTGTATATGTGTATATGTATGTATATATATATATATATATGTATATACGGTATATATATATATGTGTGTATATATATACACAGACACACTAGTTTTACGGACCCAGCATATACTGGGTCACCTCAGTCCCCACCCCCGTGCTTGGCTCCACCCAGTTCTGGAAACCCCCCCATGCAAATCCTGCGTTTGCCACTGAAGTATCCCGTCGACTTGTAATCTGCTGCCGAATAGTGCATACGCTTAAAAGCCTTAGTATGCTACGGACAGCTCTATTGGCTGCAGTGTGCATGCCAGAGTGTCCTTTGGATGTTTCAAGTGGCTCTGCAGTATTGATGTTGGCTGCAAGGTGCTGACTTAGCCTCTTGGCACCCTGCAAGTCACATGCAGGTGCTGCAGGACAGCAAAGGTGCCGCCCAGTGGCATAACTACTGAGGGTGCAGGGCAGTGATGTGCGGTTGGGTGAAGCAGGTGAGGCAGAGCCTTTCCTGTCATACTAGCAATTGTGCCAGAGGTTTGACTGTATAAAGGGAGTCATTCAGACCCGTTCGCACGTTGCCTTTTTTCGCAGCCGTGTGATTGGGTCTGAACAGCGCATGCATATGCACCGCAATGCGCAGGCATGTCGGCCGCCAGCGACGGGGATCGCCGGGCAGCAACAGAACTTACGAAGAAAGTGATCGCAACGGCGATCGCAAGAAGACTGACAGGAAGAATGCGTTTGTGGGCGGCAACTCACCGTTTTCAGGGAGTGTCCGGAAAAACGCAGGCATGTCCAGCCGTTCGGGAGGAGGATTCCTGACGTCAGCATCAGCCCAGATCTGAGTAAGTCCTGGGCTGTGCAGAAACTGCACAAACTTTTGTTTGTGCAGCTCACTGCACAGCCGATCCAACCCCTGCACAGCGATAACCCCTCCCCTATAGGCGGCATTTACCTGGTCGCAGCAGCAAAAAAAACTGCCTGCGTATGACCAGGTCTGAATGACAGGGGGTACAGCTGCTATGGGGTCCGAGATGCTTCCAGGGCCCACAGCTCCCCCTGCACCTGGTAAACGCCATCCTCCCCTGTGAAAAACGGCCAGGTGCCCCCCCCCCCCCCCCCCCCCCGGGCCCCCCCCTCCATGTGCCCCACCATTAGTGTGTTTAGTTTTATTTAATGTGCCATCGTGTATGCCCAGGATGCTCTGCGGTGTGACAGCGCCTCCCAATGCACTTTGCCACTGCCAGGAAGGACTTCTAGGAGCACTTTGCTGACTTCACGTCATGCTCCCTGTCCTGCAGAGGCTGTGCTTTGCCTCACTGTCAGCCGACTCATTAAAGAAACAGAAGGCAGCAGTAAGTGCCACTATGGCTGCCAGTGAACAGGGAGGGGAGGAAGCGGGTGCTGGGACAAACAATCAAAGGGGGGGGGGGCGGTGTTGGACTGGTTCTGGGAGATGAATGGAGGAGGGCTGGGAGACACAGAGTGCTGGGGGCAGGCTGAGAGAAACAGAGTGAATGGGGGAGGTGCAGTCTGAGAGGCACAGAGTGAAGGGGGGGGGGGGGGGGGAAGCTGAGAGAGACAGAGTGAAGGGGAGCAGCCTGAGAGGCACAGAGTGAAGAGGAGCAGCCTGAGAGACACAGAGTGAAGGGGAGCAGGTTGAGAGACACAGAGTGAAGAAGAGACAGGCTGAGAGACACAGAATTAAAAGGAACAGGCTGAGAGACACGGATTTAAATGGGGCAGGCTAAGAGTAGTGTGGGTAGATGACGTGTGGCTGAGAGACGCAGGGTGGAGATAATGGTGTGAATGGCAGATGCAAGTGGGAGATAACAATGTGGCTGAGAGTTGCAGGGGGGAGATGATGGTGTGGCTGGGAGATACAGGGGAGAAGATAATGTTGTGGCTAAGAGATGCAGGGCGAGAAGATTATGGTGTGGTTGATAGATGCAGGGGGGGAGATGATTATGTGGCTGAGAGATGCAGAGGGGAAGATGATGGTGTGGTTGAGGGACGCGGGAGCAAAGATGATGGTGTGGATGAGAGACGCAGAGTGAGCTCATGGTGTGGCTGAGAAACACAAGGGCGAAGAAGATGGTGTGGCTGAGAGATGCAGGAGGAAGATAATGTTATGGCTGGGAGACGCAGGTGGTAAACGGTGACACAGGTGACATGAGTCTGGTTGAACCTTTGTTGTATGATGATGACTTTGGTTATATACCTACACAAACAGGCATCTTCCGGACCATGTAATTTCCTACATGAATACTGACCAGGGAGGATACATTTCTTCAGAAGTTCTCCATTGTGAGAAACCACCATATAGGTAAGATGCATTTGCAAGGTGACGAGAAATGGGGGCATGTCATGTTGGCATGCCCCCATCTTCAGAGGCCATGCCCCTTGTGGGCATGTACCACTAAGTACCACCAGTACCACTAAGATTTTTTCTTCTACTTGCACCACTGCTACTACCCCTCTGTCTGTCCCTATGTCCCTGCTGCCCCACTCTCTGTCCCCATGTCCCTGCTACTTCTCTATCTGTCCCTACGTCCCTACTGCCTCTGTCTTTGTCCCTACATCACTGCAGCGTCTCCCTAAGGGGCTGATTTATCACCTTCCGCATCCTCAGATGTGGACGTGCTGTGACAAAATCAACCAAACTCTCAATGCGATTATTGATTAATATCTCGGCTGCCAGAGAGGTGGAGTGAAAACTTCCCCCACCAGCGATACCTGTCAGTGGGCACAGCGCATCAGCCTAGTGCTGATGCACTGAATCTATCCCACCAAGCCGGCTCATTGGGCATGAGCGAGATCGCACACACACCACTGCTGTAATACATAGGGGAGATGCAGTGTCAGTGCACATAACGTGCGCTGATACCACTACTCGCTCATATCGACACTTCTTTCATCGGTCTCACAGCCTGTAACATGGCAGTTAGGAGCTGTATGGCTGGTACTTTATATCCGTCCACTTTCTCTCTCTCCAAGGCTTAGTACATATGGGGTCATTCCGAGTTGACCGCTAGCTGTTTTCAGTCGCTGCGCAGCGATCGGGCAAAAAATCGGCACTTCTGCACATGCGGCGCAATGCGCATGTACGTCGTACTATTACAATGAACGATGTAGTTTCACACAAGAGTGATTGACAGGAAGAGGGCATTTCTTGGTGTCAACTGACCGTTTTCAGGGAGTGTTCGGAAAAATGCAGACGTGCCAGGAAAAACGCAGGCATGGCTGGGCGAACGCAGGGCGTGTTCGTGACGTCAAAACAGGAACTGAATAGTCTGAAGTGATTGCAAGCGCTGAGTAGGTCTGAAGCTACAGATGGGTCTTCCGTTATCTTGACTGTTTCTGTGCCTAGACTAAGGTTTATTGGAAGAAATGGGTCAGTGCACTCTGGGGGTGTGGATATTGAGGAGGGGGGGAGGTATGTATGTGTGTGATACATACACAGACTTTCACCTCCTAATCGTATCACAGATTCCCTTCTCCGGCCGGAGAGGGAGAACACACGGCCTCGGACTTACACTGCCCGCTCACGTGACTTTGCACGTGACGCCGGCACCAGGAAGTAGCAGACGAGACCCCGCAAGCAGGAGAAAGACAACGGCGCCTGTGACAGAGACGGGGACCGGAGCTACAGAAAGAACCCACGGAGGCAAGGTAAGAAGCGGGACGGGACTGCAGACACCGGCGGCAAGCGCGCCAGCTTTGCCCCCGGCGGTAAGTGAGACCCTGTAAGGGCCCAAGCACAGGTGTACTATTTAGGAGGATACACTCAGAAAGGGTAGTCTGCAGGACACACCTGAAGAGGGATGTTCACCCATATGTAACATACAATCAATAAATATACACAACCCATCTTGTCTCACGGGTTATCATTGCACTTACAGGGAACATACATATCGTTGATTATCCTCATACAAGAACAAGGTAAACCCCCCCCCCTCATTTCCTTCCTCCCCCCCTCCTCAATATCCACACCCCCAGAGTGCGCTGACCCATTCCTTCCAATTATCTTGTCACGATCCGGGTATCTGGACGCCATTTCTTACCTATCAGATGCCTTCTAAGGCTGGCTCAGCGCTCCAGGACCGGATCCCATCTGTCATCCTGATGTGCACATTCCCGCATCCTCTCCTGTCTCTCTGGACGCAGTCACAGTAACGCCTTATACATCTGGCATGGCGTCTCCCGCGGCCTCCGCCGCCGTCCCTGAGCTTCTGCATTCAGAGTGGCGATTACGTCAGCCGCGGCCTCCGCTGTGTCCGCGTGGTCGGATGTGCATCTGTCAGCCTGACGTCTCCTGTCTCCGGTGGCCGGCGCCGCCATTACTGTTTTCCAGACCACATGGATTACAATCCAAACTTCCCTCCAAGTGTCTGCATGGGCGCAGCCATCTTGGATTCTGTCAGCTGATCTTTCCTACCAATCCGTTGTCAGTATTATTAATTTGCATAATTGCCTAGCCAATGCCTTCCTTGCTGCAGGTATAAATAGGTTGTGCCTGAGCAAGGAAGGCGTCAGTGCTTTGGTTGTCAAACCTAGTTCCAGTTTGTCTCTTTACTGTGATTGTCTTCCAGGTTCCAGCTCCTGTCTCCAGACTTCTGCTATAGAGACCAGCACCAGCATTCCATCTGCGGTGTAGCCTGACTCTCCGATCCATTCTGGACTCACCTGTTTCCAGCTACAACATCACCTGCTTCCAGCTCAGCTTCCAGCAGTGTACAGCTTCTCTTAAAGGGCCGGTGTCCTTTCTGCAGTTTACCACTCTCCACCGGTATTATTATTTCTCCGCTCTCAAATTCTACATTTCATCTATATTGCATCGCTCTCAACCTTTATTTATTATTTAACTGGTTCCAGCCAGTATCCACTCCGTGCCAACACCTGTCTGGTTCTAACCAGTACCCACAGCAGCATTTTATCTACAGCAGTCCAGCTTTCCCTGGAACACCAGCTGGTACGACCCTGGGCTTTCCTCATTGCTACAGTTGAGCCTGGTAAGGACTTTCCAACTTGCAGATAATAAGAACTGTCTCATACCACCAGAGCTCTGTGGCCCCTGCCACCCTGTAGTACCCAGGAACTGTATTATTATTTCTCTGCTGATTTTTATGTTACTTTTTACTGCTACTGTGATGCATGGAGTTTGTCATAAATAAATATCATTGACTTTTACTCAAGTTGTCGTGGTCACGCCTTCGGGCGGTTTCTCTTCATGTTACTTACATGTCCAGGGGTCTGATACAACCTCCCAGGTTCCGGTACATCTCAGCCCCTACAACTGAGGCTGCCTTCCGTCAGCTCAGGCCCTCAGTTGTGACAGTAAGCACTGACCTAATGAATCCAGCCGGAGACCAGGATCAAGCGGCCAGGCCGATGCAAGAACTGGCTGTTATGATTCCCGTACTCCAGACCAGAGGAGATCTAATGGCAGAGGTCTGAGTACTGGGAAGATTTGCTGGTTGTGGGAGCAGGAGAGCCTAGTAACCCCTGGCGCCCTAACTCCGTTGTCTCGCCCGTGTTATCAGAAATCCCCTGCGAGACTATGGTTGCTTGAGCCCATGGCAGCCGCGTTCGAAGGGCGGATTATGTCTGCCCAACCCCGATGCCCCCTCAGGTCTTAATGGGAGACAAAGGGAAATCCGAGACAGGGTGATAACAAGGGGCCCTCTGACTAAGCAACCAGGCCAGGGGTTACAAGCTAACTAACTTAAACCAAGGTATGTGCGGACTAGCCGCCAGGGAAAAGGACAACCAAAGATCCACTGATCCGTTACTCCTATCCAGCACCGCTGGATACCAGAGTGGATCTGTGGGAGCGGAATCCTCCGCAAAAGCTCCAGAACACAAATAAACTAAATAATAAACAGTAAGCGGACAAGCCGCAATACACGGCTGCGCCGCGACTCACGAACACCACAGGATGTTAAAGGTGCTCGGTCAGACTCCAGGAATAGATGACAAATATCCGAGTGCAGGACCACTGAGGACAGGAACAACCGGATTGAGCAGGACTGAAAACTCTCTGCAACTGACAAAGGCAAACAGGAAGCTATCACCGGCGTCTGTGAGAAGTCCAAAGGGTGCTTATAAGTGTGAGCTCCCCAATCAGGAGCCAAACTGGGTCATCACAATTAATGCCGTGCAGCTTGCATGCTGCACGGCCAGCACACCATGATACAATCAGCACATCATGATACAATTAGAACAGACCCAGCAACGGGGAACGCGGCCCGAACGTGGCGTCCCCGTTGCTAGGGTCAGAGCGGCTCCGTGCGCCCGGCGTCTAGCGTTGCCAGGGAGCCGGCGGCTGTACGCGCACGGCGTCCCTGGTTGCTAGGCGCCGGGCCGCACCGACGAGCGGACCCCGGCGCCTAACAGTACCCCCCCCTTGAGGAGGGGTCAAGGAACCCCTAAAGCCAGGTTTCTGAGGAAATTCTCGAAAAAATGCCCTTTTGAGCCTCGGGGCATGAAGATCCTCATCCAGGACCCAAGACCTTTCCTCTGGCCCATAACCTCTCCAATGTATCAAAAAATAAAGCCGACCCCGGGACAACTTGGAATCGAGAACCTTCTCCACTAAGAACTCCTGCTGACCCTGTACATTTATAGGTGATCTCCCCTGAGATATTTTACGAGGAAATCTACTGGACGAAACATATGGTTTCAGCAATGAGCAATGGAAGGTATTTCCGATCCGTAAAGTTTTTGGTAAACGTAACCGGAAAGCAACTGGATTGACTTTTTTGATAATGTGAAATGGTCCAATAAATTTAGGACCCAATCTGGCTGAGGTTTGTCGAAGTTTAATGTTGCGAGTCGACAACCACACCTTATCTCCTACTTTAAAAGTGCACGGCCGCCGGAGCCTGTCAGAAAATCTTTTTTCCCGGAATTCCGCTTTTCTGAGAGCCAGGTGCACTTTTCTCCAAATAAGTTTAAGATGAGAGGTCAGGGCCAGTGAGGAGACAGAGGAATGTTGAAAAAATGAATTAGCTCTGGGGTGAAAACCAAAAACTGCAAAAAATGGAGACACATTGGTGGAAGAATGACAGGCATTATTATAAGCAAACTCCGCCAATGGAAGAAACTCCGACCAGTCATTTTGGAGTTTGGCCGAGTACAAACGCAAATATTGTTTTAGAGATTGATTAACTCGCTCAGTCTGCCCATTGGATTGGGGATGATAGCCGGACGTTAAAGATAACTTCATCTTTAATGAAGCACAAAAAGACTTCCAAAATTGTGCAATAAATTGTGGACCCCGATCAGAAACAATATCAGTGGGTAAGCCATGAAGTCTGAAAACATGGCGGAGGAACAAGACTGCCAATCCCTGGGCAGATGGCAATCGGGGAAGAGCAATGAAATGGGCCATTTTACTAAAACGGTCCACTACCACCCATATGACTCGGCATCCGGCTGACAGAGGGAGGTCCACCACAAAATCCATGGAGATATGCGACCATGGCCTAAGAGGAACATTCAAGGGCATAAGTTGACCGATGGGTAAAGAACGGGGAACTTTATGCTGTGCACAGACCTGACACGAAAAAACAAACTCTTTAATGTCTTTGGAAAGACCAGGCCACCATACTGAGCGGGAGACTAATTCCAAAGTCTTAGCGATTCCCGGATGCCCGGCAACTTTGCTATCATGAAACTCCGTCAAAACAGTTGCTCTCAAAAACTCAGGGACAAAAAGACGACCAGCAGGAGTATTTCCAGGAGCTTGATGTTGAAGCAGCTTTAACTGGGTAAATACATCCTGTGTGAGGCCTGCCCGAATGGTTGAGGACGGCAGTATGGGAGTAACAGGACTGTTGTCTTGAACTGGAAGAAAACTGCGTGACAGGGCATCTGCCTTAGTATTCTTGGAACCTGGCCTGAAGGTGATAATGAACTTGAAACGAGTAAAAAATAAAGCCCAACGAGCCTGCCGGGCATTCAGTCGCTTAGCTGATTCAATGTATTGAAGATTTTTGTGATCAGTCAAAACTGAAATAGTATGAGTCGCTCCTTCAAGCCAATGTCTCCACTCCTCGAAAGCCCATTTAATAGCCAGCAATTCCCGGTTACCAACATCGTAGTTGGATTCTGCAGATGAGAATTTCCTGGACATAAAGGCACAAGGATGTAATTCAAGGGAATCCGGATCCTTCTGAGATAGGATAGCCCCCACTCCAACCTCCGAGGCATCAACCTCAACAATGAAAGGCAATTCTGGGTTGGGATGTCTGAGGACAGGGGCTGAGACAAAGGCTTGTTTCAAGGCCTGAAAAGATAACTCAGCTTCACGTGACCAATTGGTAGGATCTGCTCCCTTCTTAGTTAGTGCCACAATGGGAGCAACTAGGTCAGAGAAAGAGTGAATAAATCTTCTATAGTAGTTCGCAAACCCTAAAAAGCGCTGAATTGCTTTTAAGTTGGTGGGTTGCGCCCAACTAAGGATGGCTTGGAGCTTCTTTGGTTCCATACAGAATCCCCGAGGGGAAATAATGTACCCTAAAAAGGATACCTCCGTAACATGAAATTCACACTTCTCCAGCTTGGCATACAGGTGATTTTCACGTAATTTTTTTAGAACTTGACGCACCTGGGAAACATGTTGTTCTACAGAATCAGAATATATCAAAATATCGTCTAAGTAGACTACAACGAACCTTCCAAGAAATTCACGGAGCACATCGTTAATGAGATCCTGGAAGACTGCCGGAGCGTTAGACAGGCCAAATGGCATGACCAGATACTCATAGTGGCCTGACTGAGTACTGAATGCCGTTTTCCACTCATCCCCTGACTTGATTCTGATGAGGTTATATGCTCCTCTCAGGTCAATCTTAGAAAAAATCACAGCCGAACGTAGCTGATCAAAGAGGACAGAGATCAGCGGCAGAGGGTAAGTATTCTTTACTGAGATTTTATTCAAAGCTCTAAAATCAATGCAGGGTCTGAGAGAACCATCCTTCTTCTCTACGAAGAAGAAACCTGCACTTAAAGGGGATTTGGATGGCCTGATAAATCCTTTCCCAAGGCTTTCTTTCACATACTCATTCATGGCCACAGTTTCAGGACCAGACAATGCATATAACCTTCCTTTAGGCAACGTGGCACCAGGAATTAGCTCAATGGCACAATCATAAGGCCTATGGGGAGGCAGAATATCCGCATTGCCCTTGGAAAATACATCAACAAAATCCTGGTATTCCACAGGAATGGGTGCGGGAACGGCGGCAGCTACTCGGATAGGAAGCGTAATACATTCTTTATTACAGATGGTACCCCATTGTAAGATCTCCCCCGACTGCCAATCAATGATGGGATTATGAAAGGCCAGCCAAGGGTGACCCAGAACCACAGGAACTGCTGGACAATGGGTAAGGAAAAACTCAATCTTTTCAGAATGTAGAGCTCCTACCGAAAGTAAAACAGGAGGTGTACAGAGAGAAATAACCCCATTGGACAAGGGACTCCCATCTAAACCATGCATGGTGACACACCTACCCAAGGTTAACTGAGGAATACCTAAGGCCTTGGCCCATGTTAAATCCATAAAGTTCCCTGCAGCTCCACTGTCCACAAAAGCAGAGACCGAGGAACAGAGGCTGCCAAAGGAAACTTTAGCAGGAACTAACAGTGAATTATTTGAGGAGATAAGCTGCAGACCAAAGTGAACCCCCTCACAACTCACTTGGTCAGGAAGTTTCCCGACTTGTTCGGACAACTACGGGCAAAATGTCCCTTACCTCCACAGTATAAACAAAGACCAGAATTTTGCCTCCTGGTTCTTTCTTCAGGAGACAATTTGAAGAGACCTATCTGCATAGGCTCCTCCATGTCCACAGGGATGGAAAAAACACAAGGAGTAGACCCGACAGACGCTCCTTTTTCAGCCCTCCGCTCTCTGAGCCGACGATCTATCTTAATAGAGAGCTCCATGAGTTTATCGAGAGTCTCAGGAGCGGGATACTGAAGGAGACTGTCTTTAATAGATTCAGATAAGCCGAGGCGAAACTGACTGCGCAGGGCTGGGTCATTCCATCCACAGTCGTTCGACCAACGGCGAAACTCCGTACAATAAATCTCTGCGGGATTCCTACCCTGTCTGAGAGCACGCAACTGACTCTCAGCGGACGCCTCTCTATCAGGGTCGTCATACAGTAGCCCTAACGATTTTAAAAAGGCGTCTACAGACAATAAGGCTGGATCGTCTGTCTTTAAACCAAAAGCCCAGGTCTGAGGATCCCCCTGAAGCAGAGAAATAATAATTCCAACCCGCTGAGCCTCCGTACCTGAGGAGACTGGTCTTAAACGAAAATAAAGTTTACAAGACTCTTTAAAATTAAAAAACTGTTTTCTATCCCCAGAAAAACGGTCAGGCAGATGCATCTTTGGTTCAGGAATGACCCTCGGGGAAGTCCGTAACAGATCTTCCTGTGACCTCACCCGGAGGGACAGATCCTGAACCATCTGAGTAAGTTCTTGAATCTGACTAACTAGAAGCTGGCCAGGATTTGGCCCAACACCGGTGGGATTCATGAGGCCGACAAAAATCTCCCAACTGAATAAGTAAAAAAAAAAATCAACTCCTGTTAATTTTAATTTTCTTTTTTGTCTGGCCGGTGATAATGTTATGATTCCCGTACTCCAGACCAGAGGAGATCTAATGGCAGAGGTCTGAGTACTGGGAAGATTTGCTGGTTGTGGGAGCAGGAGAGCCTAGTAACCCCTGGCGCCCTAACTCCGTTGTCTCGCCCGTGTTATCAGAAATCCCCTGCGAGACTATGGTTGCTTGAGCCCATGGCAGCCGCGTTCGAAGGGCGGATTATGTCTGCCCAACCCCGATGCCCCCTCAGGTCTTAATGGGAGACAAAGGGAAATCCGAGACAGGGTGATAACAAGGGGCCCTCTGACTAAGCAACCAGGCCAGGGGTTACAAGCTAACTAACTTAAACCAAGGTATGTGCGGACTAGCCGCCAGGGAAAAGGACAACCAAAGATCCACTGATCCGTTACTCCTATCCAGCACCGCTGGATACCAGAGTGGATCTGTGGGAGCGGAATCCTCCGCAAAAGCTCCAGAACACAAATAAACTAAATAATAAACAGTAAGCGGACAAGCCGCAATACACGGCTGCGCCGCGACTCACGAACACCACAGGATGTTAAAGGTGCTCGGTCAGACTCCAGGAATAGATGACAAATATCCGAGTGCAGGACCACTGAGGACAGGAACAACCGGATTGAGCAGGACTGGAAACTCTCTGCAACTGACAAAGGCAAACAGGAAGCTATCACCGGCGTCTGTGAGAAGTCCAAAGGGTGCTTATAAGTGTGAGCTCCCCAATCAGGAGCCAAACTGGGTCATCACAATTAATGCCGTGCAGCTTGCATGCTGCACGGCCAGCACACCATGATACAATCAGCACATCATGATACAATTAGAACAGACCCAGCAACGGGGAACGCGGCCCGAACGTGGCGTCCCCGTTGCTAGGGTCAGAGCGGCTCCGTGCGCCCGGCGTCTAGCATTGCCAGGGAGCCGGCGGCTGTACGCGCACGGCATCCCTGGTTGCTAGGCGCCGGGCCGCACCGACGAGCGGACCCCGGCGCCTAACACTGGCAGCCCGACTAGAACATCAGGAGGCTGCACAGGGCCACATCATCCGCTGTCTCCAGGATCTCTCTATTCGGCTGGATGGGATTCAGACAACTCTCCGTGGATCAGGCGCATCTGGGGCGTCAACCACAGTGACTCCAACTATAACCCCACCCACCTTACCCGTTTCTGCTCCACGTCTTCATCTTCCAACGCCAGCAAAATTTGACGGATCTCCAAGATTCTGCAGGGGATTTCTCAACCAGTGTGAGATTCAGTTTGAGCTACAACCTGGCAATTTTCCCAGTGACCGTACAAAAATTGCCTACATCATCTCACTTCTCAGTGGCTCAGCCCTTGACTGGGCATCACCGTTATGGGAGAGGTCCGACACCCTGCTATCTTCTTACACTGCATTCGTGTCAACATTCAGGCGCATCTTCGACGAGCCAGGCCAGGTAACTTCAGCTTCGTCTGAGATTCTCCGTTTACGCCAGGGATCACATACTGTAGGACAATATCTTATACAGTTCCAGATCCTGGCATCTGAACTGGCATGGAACGACGAGGCCCTGTATGCTGCATTCTGGCATGGTTTATCCGAGCGTATTAAAGATGAGTTAGCTACCAGAGACTTACCCTCCAAGTTAGATGAGCTAATCTCACTTTGTACAAAAGTTGACTTACGTTTCAGAGAGAGAGCAACTGAGCGTGGAAGATCATCTGCTCCAAAATCTTCTGCTCCTCCTCCTCGCCAACTGTCACCAACTAAAGATGAACCCATGCAAATTGGCCGTTCCCGTTTAACTCCTGCTGAGCGCCGAAGACGTCTCTCTGAGTCTCTCTGTCTGTATTGTGCAGCTCCGTCTCACACTATTAATGCCTGTCCCAAACGTCCGGGAAAACTCCAAATCCTAGCTCGCCAAGGAGAGGGCCGGCTAGGAGTAATGATCTCCTCTCCATCTCCTCAAGATTGTAATCTCCCAGTCTCGCTTCAAGTTGCTCAACGTTATCAGAACGTCATTGCCCTCCTGGATTCCGGAGCAGCTGGGAACTTTATTACCGAAGCCTATGTTAAACGGTGGTCCCTACCCACCGAGAGACTTCCTTCCTCCTTTTCCTTAACTGCCGTGGATGGCAGTAAAATTTTTGATACAGTTATTGCTCTAAGGACTCTACCAGTTCGTCTGAGAGTGGGAGTTCTTCATTCCGAACTTATTTCACTTTTAGTGATTCCAAGAGCCACACATCCTGTGGTCCTGGGCCTTCCATGGCTCCGTCTTCACAATCCTACAATTGATTGGACGACTACGCAAATTCTGGCATGGGGTCCCTCCTGTGCTGAGACATGTTTGTTTAAAGTGTTGCCTGTCTGTTCTTCCTCCCCCAGGTCGTCTGATGTTCCACCTCCTCCATATCAAGATTTCACGGATGTGTTCAGTAAAGCTTCTGCTGATATCCTTCCTCCTCATAGAGAATGGGACTGCCCGATTGATCTCGTTCCAGGGAAGGTTCCACCTCGAGGCCGAACTTATCCGTTGTCTCTGCCTGAGACGCATTCTATGGAGGAATACATTAAAGAGAACCTAGCAAAGGGGTTCATTCGACCTTCTTCTTCTCCAGCCGGCGCAGGCTTCTTTTTTGTAAAAAAGAAAGATGGTGGTCTGCGGCCGTGCATCGACTACAGAGGTTTGAACGACATTACCATCAAGAACCGCTATCCTTTACCCCTGATTACTGAGCTCTTTGACAGAGTTAGCGGAGCTACCATCTTTACAAAGCTGGACCTGAGAGGTGCATACAATCTCATCCGGATCCGTGAGGGTGACGAGTGGAAGACCGCATTTAACACCCGTGACGGACATTATGAGTACCTCGTCATGCCCTTCGGATTGAGCAATGCTCCAGCTGTCTTCCAGCATTTCGTCAATGAGATTTTCAGAGACATTCTATACCGTCATGTCGTGGTCTATCTAGATGATATCCTCATTTTTGCCAACAATTTAGAGGAACATCGTTTTTGGGTAAAGGAGGTTCTGTCCCGTCTCCGTGTCAATCATCTCTATTGCAAATTAGAGAAATGCGTCTTTGAAGTCAAGTCCATTCCGTTTCTAGGGTACATTGTGTCCGGTTCCGGACTAGAGATGGATCCTGAGAAACTACAAGCAATCCAGAATTGGCCGGTACCCTTAACCCTCAAAGGGGTCCAGAGGTTCTTAGGGTTCGCCAATTATTACCGAAAGTTTATACGAGACTTTTCCACCATTGTGGCGCCTATTACTGCTTTCACCAAGAAGGGTGCTAACCCGTCCAAGTGGTCTGAAGAAGCCATGCAAGCTTTTCATTTTTTAAAACAGAGGTTCATCTCTGCGCCTGTCCTGAAACAGCCTGACATCGACTCTCCTTTCATCCTAGAGGTGGATGCCTCCTCCGTTGGAGTAGGAGCGGTGTTATCTCAGAGGGCTAAAGATGGCCATTTACATCCTTGCAGTTTCTTCTCACGGAAGTTCTCCCCAGCGGAGCGCAACTATGCCATTGGCGACCAGGAGTTGCTAGCCATCAAGCTCGCTCTAGAGGAGTGGAGATATCTGTTGGAGGGAGCTTCTCATTCAATCACCATCCTTACAGACCACAAGAACCTTCTATATCTGAAAGGCGCACAATGTCTCAACCCTCGTCAGGCCAGATGGGCACTTTTCTTTTCCAGGTTCGACTTTAAACTCCAGTTCTGTCCGGGCTCTCAGAATCGCAAGGCCGATGCCCTTTCCCGCTCATGGGAGCAAGAAAATGAGTCAGAGTCTTCAGACAAGCATCCTATTATAAATCCGTTGGCATTCTCCACGGTAGGGATGGACTCTACGCCCCCATCAGGGAAAAGTTTTGTGAAGCCGACACTAAGGAAGAAGCTCATGCATTGGGCCCATGCTTCCCGCTTTGCCGGACATACAGGTATCCAAAAAACCCTGGAGTTTATCTCTAGGTCCTATTGGTGGCCAACTCTGAAAAAGGACGTTTTGGAGTTTATTGCATCTTGCCCAAAGTGTGCTCAACATAAAGTATCCCGCCAGTCGCCTGCGGGGCAACTGGTTCCACTATCTGTTCCCCGTCGACCATGGACCCATTTGTCGATGGATTTTATTACAGATTTGCCCATGTGCAAGAAGTTTAATACCATCTGGGTGGTAGTTGACCGGTTCACCAAGATGGCACACTTCATTCCTCTCACCGGTCTTCCGTCAGCTTCCAAGTTGGCTCAAATATTCATACAAGAGATCTTCCGACTCCACGGTCTTCCTGAAGAAATCATCTCAGATCGAGGAGTTCAATTCACAGCCAAATTCTGGCGAAGTTTATGTCAAGTCCTCCAAGTCAAGCTAAAGTTTTCCACGGCTTACCATCCTCAGACCAATGGTCAAACTGAGAGGGTGAATCAGGACTTGGAGGCCTTCCTCCGCATCTATGTGTACTCCTCTCAAGATGACTGGGTTCAATTACTTCCCTGGGCCGAGTTCTGTCATAACAACCAGTATCATTCTTCATCTTCTTCAACACCATTCTTCACCAACTTTGGATTCCACCCTAAAGTCCCTGAGTTCCAACCGCTTCCAGCAACTTCTGTTCCCGCAGTGGATATCACCTTGTATCAGTTTGCCAATATCTGGAAGAGCGTACGATCAGCTCTGCTCAAGGCATCGTTCAGGTACAAGAAGTTTGCGGATAAGAAGCGTCGAGCAGTTCCTGCTCTCAAGGTGGGTGATCGGGTATGGTTATCCACGAAGAATTTGAGGTTAAGAGTTCCCAGTATGAAGTTTGCACCTCGCTACATCGGTCCTTTTAAAATTGATCAAGTCATCAATCCTGTTGCTTACAGACTCCAGTTGCCTCCCTTCTTAAAAATACCCAGGACATTCCATGTTTCCCTGTTGAAACCGCTAATCTTGAATCGGTTTCATTCCTCACTTCCTCCAACTCCGAAAGTCCAAACTCAACGAGGCATTGAGTATGAAGTAGCCAAGATCCTGGACTCACGTCACCGTTATGGTCAACTTCAGTATCTTATTGACTGGAAGGGTTATGGCCCTGAGGAACGTTCTTGGACCAATGCTTCTGATGTCCATGCTCCTGCCTTGGTCCGGAGATTCCATTCCAAGTTTCCTCAAAAGCCAAAGAAGTGTCCTGGGGCCACTCCTAAAGGGGGGGGTGCTGTCACGATCCGGGTATCTGGACGCCATTTCTTACCTATCAGATGCCTTCTAAGGCTGGCTCAGCGCTCCAGGACCGGATCCCATCTGTCATCCTGATGTGCACATTCCCGCATCCTCTCCTGTCTCTCTGGACGCAGTCACAGTAACGCCTTATACATCTGGCATGGCGTCTCCCGCGGCCTCCGCCGCCGTCCCTGAGCTTCTGCATTCAGAGTGGCGATTACGTCAGCCGCGGCCTCCGCTGTGTCCGCGTGGTCGGATGTGCATCTGTCAGCCTGACGTCTCCTGTCTCCGGTGGCCGGCGCCGCCATTACTGTTTTCCAGACCACATGGATTACAATCCAAACTTCCTTCCAAGTGTCTGCATGGGCGCAGCCATCTTGGATTCTGTCAGCTGATCTTTCCTACCAATCCGTTGTCAGTATTATTAATTTGCATAATTGCCTAGCCAATGCCTTCCTTGCTGCAGGTATAAATAGGTTGTGCCTGAGCAAGGAAGGCGTCAGTGCTTTGGTTGTCAAACCTAGTTCCAGTTTGTCTCTTTACTGTGATTGTCTTCCAGGTTCCAGCTCCTGTCTCCAGACTTCTGCTATAGAGACCAGCACCAGCATTCCATCTGCGGTGTAGCCTGACTCTCCGATCCATTCTGGACTCACCTGTTTCCAGCTACAACATCACCTGCTTCCAGCTCAGCTTCCAGCAGTGTACAGCTTCTCTTAAAGGGCCGGTGTCCTTTCTGCAGTTTACCACTCTCCACCGGTATTATTATTTCTCCGCTCTCAAATTCTACATTTCATCTATATTGCATCGCTCTCAACCTTTATTTATTATTTAACTGGTTCCAGCCAGTATCCACTCCGTGCCAACACCTGTCTGGTTCTAACCAGTACCCACAGCAGCATTTTATCTACAGCAGTCCAGCTTTCCCTGGAACACCAGCTGGTACGACCCTGGGCTTTCCTCATTGCTACAGTTGAGCCTGGTAAGGACTTTCCAACTTGCAGATAATAAGAACTGTCTCATACCACCAGAGCTCTGTGGCCCCTGCCACCCTGTAGTACCCAGGAACTGTATTATTATTTCTCTGCTGATTTTTATGTTACTTTTTACTGCTACTGTGATGCATGGAGTTTGTCATAAATAAATATCATTGACTTTTACTCAAGTTGTCGTGGTCACGCCTTCGGGCGGTTTCTCTTCATGTTACTTACATGTCCAGGGGTCTGATACAACCTCCCAGGTTCCGGTACATCTCAGCCCCTACAACTGAGGCTGCCTTCCGTCAGCTCAGGCCCTCAGTTGTGACATATCTGTAACAGGAGGTAGGACACCTCCAGGTCTAGCAGCACTCATCCTAACCTTCCCCCAGTGAGCGCTATCTCTCCCCTTTCCTAGACGGAGGTTTAGTTACGCCTAGGCGATAGCTTAGGTTGCTGAGTTTAATCACGGACAGGCGCGTTGAGGCACGACTAGATACTCAGCATACAATACACATCTCCACCACTGGGTGGCTAATGCTTCACTAATCCAGTACTTTAGTTTGAATAGCGGCGGACTGATCTACAGTACAAGCTCTGGCAGAATACACTAATTTATATTTACTGGTATGTCTATAGGTGCTCATTAAAATTACTGCTGTGTATTTTAGATAGCGAATGAGAAACTCTTGCAGATTTACCCCGATTTGTGTGAAACCTGTGTGCACCCTTCCTTTGAATGTTTTACAATGGATTACACAGAAAAAAATAATAATAAAGTGAATGTCACGGGAACACAAAAAAAAAAAAATTGGCACTTTGGGAATTGAACCCGGGACTCTCAGCATGGCAGATGGGAGCCTTCATAGCTTGCCCACAACACTGCATGGAAGATTTTCAAGTTCATGTGTAAAAGTACTGCAAAGAGCGATTCCTTCCCATTGGTGTTCGTTTATGCCGTTAAGGATTCGGAAGCTCATTTCGTGCACTGTACATACTGTAAAGTCAATGAGCTAAATTATTCCTTTCACACATTAGTTGCGTCTGCATACACAAGTGTTTCAACACGTTCATTAGTGTCTGTATAAACTATACACACAGTGATTTGACATCCAGGAACTTAGGGATGAGCTTTTATCTCTCCCCATTATACTTAATACTACGGGATTTGGACACTCACATATCCCTAACATCAATAGACCATACTGTATTTGTAACTTGTTCATTTGCATCTGTATATTCTGTACTATTTGCATCTGTACTGTATATACTGTTATAGACTGTATGACATACTGTAGCATAATGTAGCGTAATGAGACGTACCAGTAAAGTAGCTTTATGCTGTAGTTCAGTATTGTATTTTAATGGAGACCACACGCTTGCGCATTGGTGATTTTAAAAAGCGACATGTGGTGGATGATCTCAGGTATTACACTCAAAGGTAACGCCAAACGCTCTGTGCACCTCCCTTCGACTAGGCGCGCCTCTTTGCGCATAGGTACGCTGCGTATGCCTGATCACGACTAACGCCTCAGTCAGCCAAGATAACGGAGGACCCATCTGTACTCTGAAACTGCACAAAATTATTTTGTAGCCGCTGTGCGATCCTTTCGTTCGCACTTCTGCTAAGCTAAAATACACTCCCAGTGGGAGGCGGCATAGTGTTTGCACGGCTGTTAAAAACTGCTAGCGAGCGAACAACTCGGAATGACCCCCATAGAGCCCATAATTAGTACCTCAGTTATTTTGATTAACCATCATTTACTAAAAAATTGACTGTCAGCGGAGTTGGATTAAGACATTGGGGGGCCCGGTGTACTTAAGACAGGCGAGCCCTAAGGTCTAAAATTAAAATAATACAAAAATATATATATATATATATATATATATATATAGTGACAGGAATAACATTAACTGGATAAACTTCATGTTTCAGCATAGCAGTACAGATGCAGAGCCTTACAGGATCACATCAGTACGAGTTCATAGCAATACAGGTTCACCTTAGTACAGGTCCAGTGGCCCTAACATCCACGCACCCTCATCTGGATGCTAATCAACATCAGAAGCATTGGTCCCTTGTGCTTGGAACCCTATTAAAACACTCTTACAGTCGCCTGTAATCAACTGCTTCTCAACCATGAACAACAGTTACACCTGACCTGGATTCTCATTAGCCACAATGCTGTAATTCTTAATCCGTGTCAGATCTGTGCTCTCTGCCACACTATGGTGGTCATTCCGAGTTGTTCGCTCGTTGCCGATTTTCGCTATATTGCGATTAGTCGCTTAATGCGCAAGGTTCGCAGAGCGCATGTGCTTAGTTATTTTACACAAAAGTTAGGTATTTTACTCACGGCATAACGAGGAATTTTCATCGTTCTGGTGATCGTACTGTGATTGACAGGAAGTGGGTGTTTCTGGGCGGAAACTGGTCGTTTTCTGGGCGTGTGCGAAAAAACGCTGGCGTTTCTGGGAAAAACGCGGGAGTGTCTGAAGAAACGGGGGAGTGTCTGGGCGAACGCTGGGTGTGTTTGTGACGTCAAACCAGGAACGAAGCTAACTGAACTGATCGCAATGGCTGAGTAAGTCTGGAGCTACTCAGAAACTGCTAAGAAATTTCTATTCGCAATTTTGCTAATCTTTCGTTTGCAATTCTGCTAAGCTAAGATACACTCCCAGAGGGCGGCGGCTTAGCGTGTGCAATGCTGCTAAAAGCAGCTAGCGAGCGAACAACTCGGAATAAGGGCCTATATACACAAACACACAGGGCCGGTGCTAAGGTGTTTGGCGCCCCCCTGCAAACTATAAATTTGCGCCCTCCCATACTTTACAAAGGGACAGCGCATGTCGAAAAAGGGATGTGGTCTCACAAGGAAGGGGCATGGGCATACAATTGTACCCCCATTTAAAACGCCCCCAGTAGTGGCGCTGCTTACACATAACACGGCAGTTGTAGCACAGCTTACACATAACACCACAGTAGTAGCGCTGCTTCCACATAACGACCCCAGTAGTAGCGCCACTTAAATATAATGACCCCAGTAGTAGCGCCGCTTACACATAATGACCCCAGTAGTAGCACCGCTTACACATAATAAACCCAGTAGTAGCGCAGCTTACACGTAACACCCCAGTAGTAGCGCAGCTTACGTGTAACGCCCCAGTAGTAGCGTAGCTTACACGTAATGCCCCAGTAGTAGTGCAGCTTACACGTAATGCCCCAGTAGTAGCGCAGCTTACACGTAACGCCCCAGTAGTAGCGCAGCTTACACGTAATGCACCAGTAGTAATGCAGCTTACATGTAATGCCCCAGTAGTAACGCCCAAGTAGTAGCGCAGCTTGCACGTAACGCCCCAGTAGTAACGCCCCAGTAGTAATGCAGATTACATGTAACGCCCCAGTAGTAACGTCCCAGTAGTAGCGCAGCTTGCACGTATCACCCCAGTACTAGCGCAGCTTACACGTAACACCCTAATAGTGGTGCAGCTTACACGTAACGCCCCAGTAGTTGCGCAGCTTACACTTAGCACCCCAGTAGTAATGCAGCTTACATGTAACACCCCAGTAGTAACGCCCCAGTAGCAATGCAGCTTACGTGTAACGCCCCAGTAGTAATGCCCCAGTAGTAGCGCAGCTTGCACGTAACGCCGCAGTAGTAATACAGCTAACATGTAACACCCCAGTAGTAACGCCCCAGTAGTAACGCCCCAGTAGTAGCGCAGCTTGGACATAACGCCCCAGTAGTAATGCCCCAGTAGTAGCACAGCTTACATGTAACGCTCCAGTAGCAACGCCCCAGTAGTAGCGCAGTTTACATGTAACGCCCCAGTAGTAGCGCAGCTTACACATAACGCCCCAGTAGTAGCGCAGCTTGCACGTAATGCCCCAGTAGTAATGCCCCAGTAGTAACGCCCTAGTAGTAGCGCAGCTTACATGTAATGTCCCAGTAGTAATGCCCCAGTAGTAGCACAGCTTACATGTAACGCCCACAGAAGTGCAGTTTATTCACCCCCCCCTCCCCCGCACACATACAAATACATAAATACACATACATACATACATACACACACACACACACACATACACATATACACACGCACACACACAGACTTTTTCACTTACTCTCCCTGACTGGCAGGATCTGGAGCAGCATGTTCTTCTCTGTGGCACTGCAGTCTGATGGTCACGTGTAGCCCCGCCCCTTCTGCCTGATTAGCTCCGTCCCCTCCGTCCGCTTAGCTCCAACCCCTCCATCCCTTCTGTCACAGGAGGGGAGGGGGAGAGGAGGCTTTCAGCTGACGGCGCTGCTGCGTGTCATGCAGTGACAGGCACAGCAGCCGGCAGCAGCAGGGGGCCCAAGTGCAGCAGCAGGGATGCAGAGCAGGTATGGCGCCTCTCCTGCCTGGCGCCTACCTGCTCTGCATCCCTTGCTGAGCGGGTAGCTCCGGGCCTGCACACACACACACACACACACACTTATATTATATATATATATATATATATATATATATATATATAGAACAGTCTCCGCGTGCGGCACTCCTGGGCATAAAGCAATCAACTCTTATATAGGCATATAGGGTAACGTTTCAGTGCCCCCTTCTTTTATTATATCGGCACTTTCATCAGACAAACAAATACAAAATGAAACTCTTAAATAAGTGCTCCCATCACCAGAACGCCAATCGCCGGGCGCCAAGCTGTCCGGCGCACCCGGTCTCATCAGCAGTGACGTAATTTCCCAGACACGCCTCACACGGACTCGCCGGTCCAAAGGTCACCACCCAGTGCACTAATAAAAATAATACATAATACATAGTACATAATACAAGTCTTAAGCTACACACTCGTTACAAGTCTCACAGTTTTACAAGTAACAAAGCGCTTTGTTAAATTCAACACTGATTAAAGATATACTTTTAGACTAGGGACATAGTGACAAGTTAACCATACATCAGACTATTAGGAGAGGCCAGAAGTTATAGATTGGCAGATTCCTTCGTAGAGGATATAATCTGCAACAATTACTGGTAGCGAAGGAAAAAGCCCTTAAGCTTGACAGAGATACATTAATTAGGCAATGTAAAAATAAAAAGGAACTTAATATGATCCCTTGGGTACAGGAATTTAATCAACATAGTGCCAGTATTAGTAAAGTCTCGAAAAATTTGTGGCCCATGATCCAATCGGACGGTGATCTGAAGCTTAATGACACCAGACTTATGAGCTGCTACACTAGAAGTAGAAATCTGAGAGATATATTGGTGCGGACCGATGTTAGATCAGAAGCAACTGTTAGAGATACCTTCCTCAAGAGAAAAATGGGTTGTACGAGATGTGCCTGTACCACCTGTCAATTCTTAATTGCAGGTGATACATTTTACCATCCTGGGTCAGGCAAAAAGTATAAGATCCGACATGCTTTGACGTGCAATTCTAAGTTCACCATTTATCAAATTATTTGCCCTTGCGGAAAATCATATATAGGTAAAACTGAAAGAGCTTTTAAAGAACGTATGGCTGCGCACCGTAGTGCCATTAAGGCAGCCATTAACAAGAGGGGTAGTGAACAGCCTGTAGCCCGTCATTTCTTCATGGCAGCACATCCTTTAAGCACCTTACGATACCGTATGATTGATCATATACCCCCGATGATTCGGGGGGGCAATAGATCACTTAAATTACTTCAGCGCGAGTCTGAGTGGATATTTAGATTAGATACGCTTAGCCCTAAGGGGTTAAACGAACATTTGGGCTTGAATTGGTTTTTATAATCCCTACAATTTCATGATATGTGTGACCCTGTAATGGTTTGTTTAATGATACTATAACTTCTGGCCTCTCCTAATAGTCTGATGTATGGTTAACTTGTCACTATGTCCCTAGTCTAAAAGTATATCTTTAATCAGTGTTGAATTTAACAAAGCGCTTTGTTACTTGTAAAACTGTGAGACTTGTAACGAGTGTGTAGCTTAAGACTTGTATTATGTACTATGTATTATGTATTACTTTTATTAGTGCACTGGGTGGTGACCTTTGGACCGGCGCGTCCGTGTGAGGCGTGTCTGGGAAATTACGTCACTGCTGATGAGACCGGGTGCGCCGGACAGCTTGGCGCCCGGCGATTGGCGTTCTGGTGATGGGAGCACTTATTTAGGTAAGAGTTTCATTTTGTATTTGTTTGTCTGATGAAAGTGCCGATATAATAAAAGAAGGGGGCACTGAAACGTTACCCTATATGCCTACATAAGAGTTGATTGCTTTATGCCCAGGAGTGCCGCACGCGGAGACTGTTCTATTGCAAGAGGAGTGGGGGCACCCGGGCTGGTAACATTTGAATATGGAGAGCCGGACCACCTGTGGAGATATAGATATAGATATATATATATATATATATATATATATAGGATACAGTGCCTTAAATTTAAATTAAATTGATAACATATATATACACATACATAAAAATATATATACACATAAATATATATGTATATATAAAATATATAATATACATATACACAGTACAAATACACATATATATCAGTGCAGCCTAACAACCTCCAAAGTCCACACACGGAATGCAAGGGATCCCCTCTCCTTCAAGTCACTGAGCAGCAGATTGCAGCTGCACATACTGTGGGTCATTCGAAGTTGATCGCTCGCTGCGATCAGATGGGGAGTGTATTTTCGCTTTGCAAGTGTGCAAACGCATGTGCAGCCAAGCTCTGCAAAAACAGTTTGTGCAGTTTATGAGTAGGTCTGAACTTACTCAGCCCTTGCGATCACTTCAGCCTGTCATGGTCCCGGAATTGACTTCAGACACCCGCCCTGCAAACGCTTGGACACGCCTGCGTTTTCCCAAACACTCCCAGAAAACAGTCAGTTGACACCCATAAACGTCTTCTTCCTGTCAATCGCCTTGCGATCGGCAGTGCGAGTGGATTCTTAGTTAAATCCATCGCTCAGCAATGATCCGCTTTGTACCCGTATGACGCGCATGCGCATTGCGGTGCATATGCATGCGCAGTAGTGACCTAATTGCTGCGCTGCGAAAAACGGCAGCGTACGAACAGGTCGGAATGACCCCCACTATTGATTGGTTCAGCCGTTGCTCGGCAGGCCAGTACTGCTCTGTGGCTGTGTGAGGCTATCCGTGGGATGTGCCGCGCTGCGGATCGGATTGATAATATATATCCGATCAGTTGCAAGGGACCTTCTCAGAAACTTGAGGCCTGGGGGTACTTATCCATGGTTCCTCCCCCCCCCCCCCCCCCTTCTTAATCCAGCTCTGACTGTTAGGGTGCCTGAAGTTGGGAAACACTGCTGCACAGTTTTTATTAGATGTTTTAGTGCTTGTTAATACTTGTCCAGTGCTACTGCACAAAGCTTACATTTCTCCGGCAGGGTCCACAGGTTATCCACAGGATAACAATGGGATATGATGGAGCGACAGCGGACTGGCACCAAACGATCACAAGCTTTCAGTCCTCCCAGGATGCAACGGGCTCGTCCATATATCCCCGCCCACTGGCTCAGGCAAATCAGTTTTTTGTTTGGTGCGACAGGAGCCGGACCATGGTCACAGGGCTGCTGTGTTTGGCAGCCCTAAGCTTTCTTATTTTATTTTTATAGTCTTACTACATTTTTTGAGTGCTCTTTTCTTACAGCGTCTTATACGCATATTGGAAAGAGTCGCTCCAACAACTCTCCGCCGGGTCGCAACAACGTTCACCCACGGTACCAGTGCTGTCTCGACGGGCGTCTGTGTCGGATATAACTAGCAGGTCCAGCAGACATTACTAGGCTGTGGCCGGAGCACGGGGAGAAGGTAAGGCATCGGTTCCACTTAGAGGGGAATACGGACACAGCCGCACTGTATTGGGAGACTTCCAAACAGTAGCTGGCGCGCCGCCACCATGGGTGCTCCAGCGCTAGGCCTTAGGTATCATAAGGCACCAGGATTAGTATGAGGCTGCGATCCCTAGGGTTGATGTCAGCGTGGGGAGTTAGACGCTTTCCTGGTCGCCCCTCCCCCCGGTTCATGACCAGTTTCTGCCGGTCTCCTGCCATGAACTGATTGCTTCACTTCCGTCTCAGACGCTACCACAAGGGGTCTCGGTCGCAGCATAGGCCACTATACTGTACACTAAGCGCTACCGCGAGGAGACCGGGTCACAGGCCGTTGCATCTGCATGCACAGTGCGTCTGTGTTCACTGAGCGTCTGTGTTCACTAGTAGCATTTGGATCCACTCAGCGTTTGCTAAAGTATTGATCGATCTTGGAAGTGGGGTGAGTCTCCCTGTATCCCACTCTACTGAGTACGGGTTATACAGCACTAAATTTCTATTTACTTTTTATCAGTATGAATAGTTAACTTTAGTGCCTATTGCATATGAGTCTGTGTACATTACTGTGGTTTTCTTCGCAATGCGTCTGAATATGTTAAATAACTGTATGTAACAGAATTCAGTAAATGTACTCCTACATACTTTGAAATGTGTTTTGTAGTTGATAATATGCTCATATGACTAATATATAACATGTGACTGACTGCTAGTGTGATTGCTGACTTTATATACAGATGTGTCCATGATTACCTTTCTGAAAAAAGTATAATGGCCTGCCATTCCTGGCACGAGATAAGCTTTCCTCCTAATATATACATGGCAGGCCGTGTGTAAGTCGTCTGAAATATAATGCAGTACCACTTTTCAGACAGCAGGTGGCATTTTCAGAAACTGAGTAAGCAGAAAGTCTGAGAGAAAGATTCTAGAGGGGTAATTCAGACCTGATCGCAGCATTTTTGTTAGCAGATAGGCAAAACCATGGGGGTCATTCCGACCTGATCGCATGCTAGGTTTTTTCGCTGCGGTTCGATCAGGACAAAACTGCGCATGCACTGCAATGCGCATGCGCGTCATACGGGTACAAAGCGGATCGTTGCTGAGCGTTGAATTTAATGAAGAATCGATTCGCACAGCCGATCGCAAGGAGATTGACAGGAAGAAGGCGTTTGTGGGTGGCAACTGACCGTTTTCTGGGAGTGTTTGGAAAAATGCAGGCTTGTCCAAGCGTTTGCAGAGCGGGTGTCTGACATCAATTCCGGACACGAACAGGCTAAAGTGATCGCCCAAGTACACAGATGTTCAGATGTCGATATCGCCCGGCGATTAAGATCCTGCATGCAAGATAAATCTAGTCAGATCGTCTGTCAGGGCCAGTGTTCACTCAGCACACATCGTTGATACATCGCTGTGCAGCGCTGTATGCTGAGCGATCTTGCTGAGCCAGCTGCATGTAATTGGAATGGGTCATATTGTCGACAATGAGAAGGTCAACAGTCATTAGGTCGACCAATATTGGTCGACAGGCCATATGTCGACACATCAGAAAGGTCAACATGGTTTAGCTAGACAGTATTGAAAGGTCGACACAAGTAATAGGTCAATATAGAAAGGTTGACACACAAAAGTCGCAATGAGTTTTTCATGATTTTTGGTGGCTATGTCGACATATGTCGTCATGGACACCGTAAAAGTGTACGGCGTCCCCTCGCATGGGGGAAGCTTCAAGCTGCCAGCACTGTTGCCTGTCAAACAGTGTGACGCTTCTTCTAACCAATTTTTGACCATTCTCTGTTTTAAAGTGTGGTGACACTTTGGGAAGGATCACAATTCAGGGCAGCTTTTCCAGGCGCCTGTGTGATAGGATTCCCCTACCCCCTTTTATGTTCTGGAACATTGCTGCCTATATGTTTGTAAAAATCTCTTTCCTTATGATTTATGATGGGCTGATGGAGAGTTCATACAAACTCAACACAGAGATTTGATATGAAAATTATGATACTTATTAAAAGGCACTACTTGTCATTTTTTGCAATTGTTTGATGGTTAAGGTGTGAGTATAGAGAAGCCAATTCTCTCAAAGTATTGTAACGAGGTAATACACCTTTGAGAGAGTTTTTGATATTTCAATATTGAGCCTAATTCAGAACTCCAATAATTTATACTAAAACACAGCACTTACAAACCACCAAAAACTGTTGAATATTTTCTGTATACCAAATTCCTGCAACTCCCACAGGTGGTACTGTCCCACCAATTAATTATTATAAATACAAAGTTAGCAATTACTATCAAGGGAGCGCTAATTCAGATCTGTTCGCTCGCTAGCTATTTTTTGCAGCACTGCGAACAGATAGACGCCGCCTATAGGGGAGTGTATTTTAGCTTTGCAAGTGTGCGAACGCGTGTGCATCCGCCCTGTACAAAAACAGCTTGTGCAGTTTCTGAGTAGCTCTGATCTTACTCAGCCGCTGCGATCACTTCAGCCTATTCAAGCCCGGAAACGACGTCAGACACCCGTCCTGCAAACGCCTCGACACGCCTGCGTTTTTCCAAACACTCCCAGAAAACGGTCAGTTGACACCCACAAACGCCCTCTTCCTGTCTATCTCCTTGCGATCGGCTGTGCGAATGGATTCTTCGCTAGAACCAGTGCACAGCAACGATCCGCTTTGTAACCGTACGACGTGCCTGCGCATTGCGGTGCATACGCATGCGCAGTAGTTACCTGATTGCTGCACAGCGAAAAACGCTAGCGAGCGAACAGATCTGAATTAGGCCCATATTTTGTTATGATATATTGGATTACCGTATCAAAAAGTTTGTGATTACAAATTTTGATTACTGTACCAAAAGTTTATGATTACAATTTTTACATGTCGCCATGTCGCTTTGTGAGATGATCTATTTTAATTGTGAATATTAAAAGTTATATTTTATTAATCATTTTTGACAAGTGTGCCCCAGGACAGACTTATAGGGGGTATATTTACTAAAAATCGTAATTTTCGGATTTTGATTGAAGGTTAAACACGAATGACATCGGAGTGATAATTTTCAACTTTTTGTTTTTTTTACGCCTCATTTACTATGCTGTCGTATTCTGCATTGTCGTGTTTTCCGATGTCGATGTCATTCGTAATGTCTGGCAGTGTTTTACGGGAGTGATTAGTAAAACACTGCCGGACTTAACACAATGAATCCCGGCCAGATTAGTGTAATCCGTGCAGGGCTTCATTGTGTACCTTAAAAGAAGTGTGGACAGTGTTAAAAATCCCCCCAAAAAATTGCGTGGGGTCCCCCCTCCTAAGCATAACCAGCCTCGGGCTCTTTGAGCCGATCCTGGTTGTAAAAATACAGGGAAAAAATTGACAGGGGTTCCCCCATATTTCAACAACCAGCACCAGGCTCTGCGCCTGGTCCTGGTGCAAAAAATACGGGGGCCAAAAAGCGTAGGGGTCCCCCGTATTTTTAACACCAGCACCGGGCTCTACTAGTCAGAGAGATAATGCCACAGCCGGGGGACACTTTTATATTGGTCCCTGCAGCCCTGGCATTAAATCTCCAACTAGTCACCCCTGGCCGGGGTACCCTGGAGGAGGGGGGACCCCTTAAATCAAGGGGTCCCCCCTCCAGCCACCCAAGGACCAGGGGTGAAGCCCGAGGCTATCCCCCCCATCCAAGGGTGGCGGATGAGGGGCTGATAGCCTTTTGTGTAAAAATAAAAGAATATTGTTTTTTTGTAGCAGATCTACAATTCCCAGCAAGCCTCCCCCGCAAGCTGGTACTTGGAGAACCGCAGCACCGGTCCAATAGACGCTTAGGCTCTACCTACTACTGGAAGCTGCAGATTCAATGCAGACAGCATGGAAGACGGCCCTTTAAAAATGGCAGCTGCCTTCTAGGAGACAGATGCTAGAGGTATTACTAGACCATTACCCAGCGCTACCCAGAATGAGCATGTAACTCCCTGGCACTGAGCATGTAACCCCCTGGCACTAAACATGTAACCCCTATGGCAACAAGCATATGTAACCCCTGGCAACGAGCATGTAACCCCTGGCAACGAGCATGTGACCGGGTCCGACTTCCGGTCTTCAGAATCACGGATGCCGGTGGCTTCTCCTCCCACCTCTAGCCACCAATAGCACCGTGGGCAGCAACATGGACATCCGTATGTGCAGGGCAATTTATCCATCAGGCACACGGGAATATCAGCAGCGGCAGCTAATTGTGTAGTATTAATATATCTCCAATACATCTCTCATACTACAGTAACTTCCATACAGGTACCTGGCTCTCTCATCCCAGCAGCCGGGCAAACGTCACACAGAGATTTGATATGGAAATTATGATACTAATTAAAAGGTACTATCGATACTTGTTATTTTTTGCAATTGTTTGGTGGTTAAGGTGTGAGTATAGAGAAGCCAATTCTCTCAAAGTATTGTAACGAGGTAATACACCTCTGAGAGATTTTTTGGTATTTCAATACCGCATACTGTGTATTCCGCTACAATACATTGGATTACCGTATCAAAAAGTTTATGATTACAATTTTTACATGTCACCATGTCGCTTTGTGAGATGATCTTTTTTAATTGTGAATATTAAAAGTTATATTAAATTAATAATTTTTGATAAGTGTGCCCCAGGGTAGACTTAAAGTATCCTTTTGTCTTTACCTCCTATGTAAAGATTTTCCATTTATACAGTTTATTGTACTATTTTTTCTGGGAGCACCACAAACCAAGTGCCAGGAGTATTTGACCCTTTACAGTGCATGTGCTACTTTGTGAGTAAGAGACTGAACAAAAGTCTCAATACAACATCAATTAGCATTAACATAAGGCAGGGGGGAGGGCAAATGGAAACCTAATTAGTTGTCTGTCTTGGGACGGTGCACTGGGCCTGATGTACTAAGCTTAAAGTTTATTGAACTATTTTTTCTGGCAGCACCACCAACCAAGTGCCAGGAGTATTTGACCCTTTATTGCCTTTATGTTGGTTTTTTTTAATTTCTAACTAATCATAGTGTGAACCAAACACATGTCCTGTGCGGTTTTAAAAACCTCTCTTTTTACCTGTCTAATTAATATGCATGTGACCTGAGCATTGTGTCAAAATAAAGAACACTACAAATACACCATTGTACACTCATTATAATGTGCGGAGTTTGTATATTCTCCCCGTACTTGAGTGGGCTTCCTCCGGGTACTCCGGTTTCCTCCCACAATCCCAAAATATAGTGATAGGTTAATTGGTTCCTAACAAAATTAACCCTTGTGCAAATGTGTGTGTGTGTGTACATGTGGTAGGTAATATAGAGTGTAAGCTCCACTGGGGCAGGGACTGATGTGAATGGCTGAATATTCTCTGTAAAGCGCTGCGGAATATGTGTGCGCTATATAAATTACTGGTAATAATGTAAGACACATACACCTAGACATCAGGTGAGCGCAGATATCACCACCCCTGAAACGACATAATACTACCATGAGCCTGGACAGCTCATTATATACCGGCTGCTCCCAAATAAGGAAACAACTACTCACAGCAGCAAATGGTCGACATGGAAATGGTCAAAACACACATATGGTCAACACAAGGTTTTGGGAATTTTTTCATATTTTTTTACTTTTTCCATCCTTGTCTATCCATGTCACAAATCATAACCTTTAGTATCCTTGTAGTGAGCAAAGCATTTAATGCACGTCTGAGCACCAGGCATTCGGGGTCATTTTGAGTTGATCGCTCGCTGGCTAATTTTAGCAGCCGTGCAAATGCTATGCCGCCGCCCACTGGGGAGTCTATTTTAGCTTAGCAGAAGTGCGAACGCATGTGCAGCCGAGCTCTGCAAAAACAGTTTGTGCAGTTTCAGTGCTTGTGATCACTTCAGCCTATTCGTGTCCGGATTTGACATCACACACCCGCCCAGCGAATGCCCGGCCACGCCTGCATTTTTTCAGACACGCCTGCGTTTTTCCAAACACTCCCTGAAAACGGTCAGTTGACACACAGCGACCCCTTCCTGTCAATCTTCTAGCGGGTGCCAGTGTGAAGGAAAACTTCGATAGAACCTGTGCAAAACCACAAAGGGCTTTGTACCCGTACGTCGCGCGTGCGCATTGCGGGGCATATGCATGCACAGAAATGCAGATTTTTAGCCTGATCGCTGTGCTGCGAACAACGGCAGCTAGCGATCAACTTGGAATGACCCCCTTTATGCAGCTCTGTGTGTTCTCCCCTCCCCCAACAGAATGACAACAATCAGGCACAGTGCACACAGCTCAAGCAATTCCCATCCCCCTCCCTCCCCGATCACAGCATTGGCAGCTCTGTGTGATAGCAATTACTTTACACAGTCAC
Organism: Pseudophryne corroboree; assembly: GCF_028390025.1. NCBI lineage: Eukaryota > Metazoa > Chordata > Amphibia > Anura > Myobatrachidae > Pseudophryne > Pseudophryne corroboree. The sequence continues at coordinate 484,042,234 of NC_086444.1, forward strand.
AGTGCACACAAAATAACTAATATTTTTTAAATGGACCAATGGAAAGAATTATGCTGCGCTATGTAAGAAACTGTAAATAAATAGTTATGATGCTATATTTCTTAAACTGGAACCAGACTTCAACAGTGATTATGTGGGTGATAGGTACTGCATATCCCAAGTACATAGATGTTCAGTTGTCGCAATGGTGCAGCGATTAAGATCCTGCATGCAGGATAAATCTAGTCAGATCGCCTGTCAGGGCCAGTGTTCACTGGTCCTGACAGATCGCTCAGCACACATCGTTGACACATTGCTGTGCAGCGCTGTGTGCTGAGTAATCTTGCTGAGTGATCTAGCATCGCTCAGATCGCTCAGCACAGTCACCCCATGTGTACTGTGTAGGCCCTTTTATACAGTAGATGCTGTGATGCCCACTCCCTACTCTCCTCTAAAGCATGGCACAGGCTCCCCTCACAGCCAGGAGAGCATTTCCTGAGCATTTTACATTATTTGACCAGTTATGAAGGAAGCTGAATCAATTATATTTTTAAATACATACCATATTTGTTTATTGCAAGGAACAAGAAATGTATAAAAAAAACTTTTGATATTGTAGCTGCATAGACTAAAGTTAGAAGCTGAAAACACTTAAATTGGAATTGAATTATTCATTTCAAATCCCAGGCCATCCCCCAGACAGGATATATGCTATCTATACTCTCCAAGGAATCTACTTCAAAGGCCTCACACACTGAGATTTCACACCTACTGTACACAATGAGGAATTGGACTCTAAAGCTATGGCATGATTGCTACTTTCCTGTGTTTAATTGGCCACTCACTGTAGTCTGTAAACAGATCTTTATTAATATGGGGTAATATGCTCTTTATTGTGCAGCTCCTTTATGGAGAATGTTTTTTAGCTTGTGTTTTGCTGTGTGGCTGCTAACATTACAATAAACTATCATTGTAATAGTAAACCACGTTTTCAATGTCATTGTACAGTAATGGCTGTAAAATCCCACTGATCGCTGTAGGTCAGCAACAGACTTACTTTGTGACAGAAGCTAGATTTGTTTCTAAATTTTGAAGCACCCACCCATAGCCATGTTTTTGAAGTACCCAAGCACAGGGTTCTGTACAGGGAGGAAGGGAGTAGGGGGGAAGGGAGAAATTTGTAATGGTTACTGATAGTCAGAGGGAGAGGGCTAGAGTCATATGGAAAGAGAAAGTAAAATGGAGAGAAACACTGAGAGACAGAGTTAGGGGGAGAGCGATAGAGTCAGGAGGAGAGAGCAACAAAATCAGGGGACAGAGACACAGAGAAAGATAAGGGGAGAGAGATAGAGTTAGATGGTGAGAGACAAAGTCAGATGGAGAGAGAAAGTGAGACAGTCATGTGAGAGAGATAAAGTCTAGGAGAAAGAAAATTAGAGGGTGTTTGACAATGAGAGAAAGAGTTAGGGGAGTGCAATAGAGTCAGGAGGAGAGAGCGACAAAGTCATGGGACAGAGACACAAAGAGATAGTTTAGGGGAGAGAGATAGAGTCAAGAAGAGAGCAATAGAGTTAGAGGGAGAAAGACAAAGTTTGATAGAGAGACAAAGTGAAACAGAGTCACATGAGAGAGATAGTCAGAGGGAGAGAGATAAAGTCTAGGAGAAAGAAAATTAGAGGGTGGTAGACACAGAGAGTCAGGGGGAGAGCGATAGTCAGGAGGAGAGAGCGACAAATTCAGGGGTCAGAGACAGAGAGATAGTTAAAGGGAGAGAGATAGAGTCAAGGAGAGAGAGCAATAGAGTTAGAGGGAGAGAAACAAAGTTTGATGGAGAGACATAGTGAGACAGAGTCATGTGAGAGAGATAGTCAGAGGGAGAGAGATAAAGTCTAGGAGAAAGAAAATCAAAGGGTGGGAGACACTGAGAGACAGAGTCAGGGGGAGAGCGATAGTGTTAGGAGGAGAGAGTGACAAATTCAGGGGACAGAGACATAGAGAGATAGTTAAGGGGAGAGAGATAGAGTCAAGGAGAGAGAGCAATAGAGTTATAGGGAGAGAGACAAAGTTTGATGGAGATAAAGAGTCATATGAGAAATAGTCAGGGGAGAGAGATAAAGTCTAGGAGAAAGTAAATCAGAGGGTGGGAGACACTGAGAGACAGAGTCAGGGGGGAGCGATAGAGTCAGTAGGAGATAGCGACAAATTCAGGGGACAGAGACACAGATAGTTAAGGGGAGAGATAGAGTAAAGGAGAGAGAGCGATAGAGTTAGAGGGAGAGAGACACTGAGACAGAGTCATGTGAGAGACAGAGTCAGGGGGAAGGAGATAAAGTCTAGGAGAAAGAAAATCAGAGGGTGGGAGACACAGAGATAGAGTTAGGGGGAGAGCGATAGAGTCAGAAGTAGAGAGTGACAAAGTCAGGAGACAGACACAGAGATAATTAAGGGGAGAGAGATAGAGTTAGAGGGAGAGAGAAAGTCAGATGGAGAGAGAAAGTGAGAGAGTCATGTGAGAGAGATAGAGTCAGGGGAGAGAGATAAAGTCTACTTGAAAGACAAAATCAGAGGGTGGGAGACAAAGAGACAGTCAGGGGGAGAGCGATAGAGTCAGGAGGAGAGAGCGACAACGTCATGGGACAGAGACACAGAGAGACAGTAAAGGGGAGAGAGATAGAGTCAAGGAGAGATAGAGTTAGATGGAGAGAGACAAAGTGAGACAGTCATGTGAGAGAGATAGTCAGAGGGGGAGAGAGATAAAGTCTAGGAGAAAGAAAATTAGAGGGTGGTAGACACTGAGAGACAGAGTCAGGGGCAGAGCGATAGAGTCAGGAGAAGAGAGCAAAAAAATTCAGGGAATAGAGACACAGAGATAGTTAAAGGGAGAGAGATAGAGTCAAGGAGAGAAAGCGATAGAGTTAGAGGGAGAGAGACAAAGTTTGATGGAGAGACAAAGTGAGACAAAGTCATGTGAGAGAGATAGTCAGAGGGAGAGAGATAAAGTCTAGGAGAAAGAAAATCAAAGGGTGAGAGACAGAGTCAGGGGGAGAGCGATACAGTTAGGAGGAGAGAGTGACAAATTCAGGGGACAGAGACATAGAGATATAGTTAAGGGGAGAGAGATAGAGTCAAGGAGAGCGAGCGATAGAGTTATAGGGAGAGAAACAAAGTTTGATGGAGATTCAGAGTCATGTGAGAGAGAAATAGTCAGGGGGAGAGAGATAAAGTCTAGGAGAAAGAAAATGAGAGGGTGGGAGACACTGAGAGACAGAGTCAGGGGGAGAGCGATAGAGTCAGGAGGAGATAGCAACAAATTCAGGGGACAGAGACACATAGATAGTGAAGGGGAGAGATAGATTAAAGGAGAGAGAGAGTGATAGAGTTAGAGGGAGAGAGACAGTCAGATGGTGAGAGACACTGAGACAGAGTCATGTGAGAGAGACAGAGTCATGGGGAAGGAGATAAGGTCTAGGAGAAAGAAAATCAGAGGGTGGGAGACACAGAGACAGAGTTAGGGGGAGAGCAATAGAGTCAGGAGGAGAGAACGACAAAGTCAGGGGACAGAGACACAGAGAGAAAATTAAGGGGAGAGAGACAGAGTCAATGAGAGAGATAAAGTTAGAGGGAGAGAGAAAGTCAGATGGAGAGAGACAGTGAGACAGAGTCATGTGAGAGAAATAGAGTCAGGGGAGAGAGATAAAGTCTACTAGAAAGACAATTAGATGGTGGGAGACACTGAGAGACAGAGTCAGGGAAGAGAGAGTCAGGAGGAAAGAGATACAGTAGAGTCAAAGGGAGAGAGTCACACTTAGAGGGAGAGTGACACACAGAGACAGAGTCAGGAGAGAGACAGAGTCAGAGTTGGCTGGTTGGAACAATATCATTCAATGTACAGTATGGACAGCTTTAGCAATGAATTCAAAGCAGGTCTCTTCCTCCACACACCCTCCCTGATCACAGCCAGCAGTGGCTCTGTGTGCCCCTCCCTCACCATAATCGGAGTGAAAGTAATCCCAATACCCTGTTTGCCATTCCTAAAAAAAAATTTCCTCTGAACAAAGCAGCTTATATTTAAATTACATTTTTAAGAATTAAAATTTATATAAAAGTAAAGTTGCTTTCCTGGGGTTCGAACCTGGGTACTTGGTTTACTAAATCAAAGCATTAGTCCACTAGACTACCTTGGTGTACAGTAGTCATTTTTCATTTGTCCTCTTTCTGTAATTGGAAAAAATCCTTTCTAGACCAAATGTACTGTATGTGGAAAGCTACGTTACATGATCCACTGGCCACCCAGTGGTGAAACTATGAATTGTCAAGGCACAACATCACGGCAGAACAACACAATGAACTTATGTCATGCCAAATTGACTGCCATGGCACTCTTTTCAGAAAGGTAATCGTGGACACATCTGTATGTTTGTCAGTGGTTTCTTCTGAGCCTCAATGCTGGTGCATGGGTTGGAGTCAGATTGGTATCACTTTAAATATAGTAAAGTGATTACAGTCACAAATTGTGTAGTACACTGTGAACAGCTGATTATTTATCATGTCTAAGAGCGGTAAAGGTGATGAGGTTACATTAACAGTAACACCAACACTCATAACATGTTTGTCCTGCAAAGTGGGATTATCTTCTTAGGATCTGGCATATGATGGGTTTTGTACAAATTGTTTTGCGTTTTAGCAGATTGCGAGGCAGATCCCTGTTCAACGGCAGGTAGCTCCACCTTCGGCTATGTTTGTACAAACCTTGTCCAGTATAGCTGAACGGATAGTCCCTACAGCTTCAATCTCAGGAGTAGGGTACACTATTAACCCATACATGCAGCTTCCTTCTTATGGTATAGCCCCAACAGCTTCTACAAGTAAACAAGCTGATAAACCAAGGGTAAATATATCATCAAATTCACAGGCTACACAGGAGAGGATAGCTCTATATACTCTGCTTCAGCATATGAAGAACAGGTAGAAGGCATCAGCTCAAAGGATATAGCTGAGTTAATTGGAGCAATGAAGGCTATTCTGTCCCTAGAGAATTCAGCAGAGCCAATATTAAAAACTAAGGCACCTGTGTTTAAACATCCCAAAACAGTTAGGGTCGAGTTTCCAGGGTCAGATCAGTTGACGGAAATTATGAAGGAAGCTTGGGCTACACCCAATAAAAAATTTAGAATTCCAAAAAAATGGGATTCCTATTACCTTTTTCCAACTGGGGACTGTTTAAAAAGAGAAGTGCCTCCTAAGGTAGATACACACGTCATTCGATTAGTGCGAAAATCTATATTGCCTTTACCGTCAACATCATTAAATGATGTCACAGACAGAAGAGTGGATGGGTTTTTGAAAAACATATTTTCTCTGTCAGGGGCAGTCATAAGGCCAGCTATGGCCTTAGCCTGGATGGCAAAGGCGGTAGCTGAATGGGCTGATAAGCTGGAAAACGGGCTTTCGGTACCTACTAGGGCAGTGATGGCTAACCTTGTGACTCCAGCTGTTGTTGAACTACACATCCCAGCATGCCCTGCATCAGTTTTAGCATGGCCAAATTAAAAACCTGTAGCAGGGCATGCTGGGATATGTAGTTCAACAACAGCTGGAGTGTCAAGGTTAGCCATCACTGTACTAGGGAGCAGGAATCCCATATAGCTCACATGAAGCAGGCTGCGGTATTCTTAGAAGAAGATATGGGTACTATTGCCTCCAAAGCGTCAGCCTTAACGGTAGCTGCTCGTAGAGCAATTTGGCTACATACATGGAAAGCTGATTCAGAATCTAAGAAGGTTCTGGAATCTTTGCCTTTTGTTGGGAATATACTCTTTGGTAAGGAATTGACAGGTATTCTGGAGTCAGAATCAGAATCCAAGAAGGTCAGGTTTCCTACCAATTATAACCCCAGGCCTAGGGGTTCGGGGTTTCGGCCATTTCGGTGGCATGGAAAAACAAAAGGAAAAAATTATTCTAAGCAGCTCCAGTACAATAAGTTTGGTAAGGCAAAGAAGCAATGGGCCACCAGAGGGCCAGCTTCCAAACCAGAACATAAGCCATCAGCCTGATGGTGCGGGCCTCCGCCTGGGGGACCCCAGGGTAGGGGGCCGACTTCTTCAGTTTGCACACATATGGCAGCAGTCGACAACAGATGCTTGGGTGCAGGAAGCCGTATCTCTGGGTTATGTTTACCCTTTCAAGAAGCAGCCTCCTCAAAGGTTCTTCTGCAGCAGTCCGTCTCATATAGAGGCGAAGGCCAGAGCCCTGCAAGAAGCAGTTCAGAAATTGCTTCAGTCAGGAGTAATTATTCCACTACCCCCGGCACAACGGGGAAAGGGTTTTTACTCGAACCTATTTTTGGTTCAGAAGCCAAATGGGTAATTCCGGCCAATTCTCAATCTCAAAATGTTAAACAAATACATTTGGGTACCACGGTTCCACATGGAGACGTTACGCTCCATAGTTTTGGCCATGGAACCGGGGGATTACATGGTATCTCTGGATATACAGGATGCTTACCCTGCATGTTCTTATAGCATTGTCCCATCAGTGTTACCTCAGGTTGGCCATCCTCCAGCAACATTTTCAGTTCCGGGCCTTACCCTTGGGGTTAGCTACAGCCCCCAGAGTATTTACCAAGATTATGGTGGTTATGGCAGTTTATCTCTGCAAACAGGGGATAAGAATTTTTCCATACCTCGACGATCTTTTAATCCTGGCACAATCCTAGGAATTGCTCTTGAGCCATCTACAACAGACAATAACTTGTCTACAGAAGCACGGATGGCTCATAAATTGGGCAAAGTCGTCTCTGATTCCGTCACAACGGATGATTCACTTGGGGGCTGTATTGGATTCAAGTCTGCAGAAAATATTTTTACCTCGGAACAAGATATCCAAGGTGCAGTTAATGACTCAGGAATTGTTACACAGCCAAACAATATCAATACACGCAGCAATGCGAGTGATGGGTTTGATGGTGGAAACATTCGACATGGTGGAGTATGTGCAATTCCACTCAAGACCTCTGCAGCGTCTGATTCTGGCCAGATGGAATGGAGTACATCAGACAATAAAGAAACAGACAATGGTACTTCCAGTAAAGGTAAAAAGGTCATTAGCCTGGTGGCTGCAGACATCCCATCTAGACAAGGGGAGTCCCTTTTGGATATCAGATTGGGAGATCCTGACAACGGATTCCAGTCTTCAGGGCTGGGGAGCAGTGTCCCTCATTCCGAGTTGTTCGCTCGTTGCCGAATTTCGTTATATTGCGATTAGTCGCTTACTGCGCATGCACAATGTTCGCAGAGCGCATGCGCTTAGTTATTTTACTCAAAAGTTAGGTATTTTACTCACGGCATTACGAGGATTTTTCTTCGTTCTGGTGATCGGAGTGTGATTGACAGGAAGTGGGTGTTTCTGGGCGGAAACTGGCCGTTTTATGGGTGTGTGTGAAAAAACGCTGCCGTTTCAGGGAAAAACGCAAGAGTGTGTGGAGAAACGGGGGAGTGTCTGGCCGAACGCTGGGTGTGTTTGTGATGTCAAACCAGGAACGAAACTGACTGAACTGATCGCAGTGGCAGAGTAAGTGTCGAGCTACTCAGAAACTGCTAAGAAATTTCTATTCGCAATTTTGCGAATCTTTCGTTCGCAATTCTGCTAAGCTAAGACACACTCCCAGAGGGCGGCGGCTTAGCGTGTGCAATGCTGCTAAAAGCAGCTAGCGAGCGAACAACTCGGAATGAGGGCCAGTGTCCGGAAGATTATGGTTCCAGGGACAATGGACCACAGAAGAAAGTTGCCTGCCAATAAACCTGTTGGAACTTCGGGCCATATACATGGCACTGATTCAGACAAAGGACATTATGCAAGGAAAACCAGTCCAGATCCGCTCGGACAATGCAACGGCAGTAGCGTACCTCAACCATCAGGGAGGAACTCGCAGCCAAAAAAGCAATGAAGGAGGTAAGTCACATACTAAAGTGGGCAGAACTCCATCTCCCAGCATTGTCCGCAGTATTCATTCCGGGAGTCCTAAACTGGGAAGCGGACTTTCTCAGTCGACACACCATTTGAGCAAGCGAATGGGCTTTACACCCGGAAGTTTTTCAGACTTTAGTAGACAAATGGGGGTTGCCAGAGGTAGATCTCATGGCGTCCCGTCTGAACAACAAAGTACCGGCATACGGGTCAAGAACAAAGGATCACGGAGCGATCCTTGTGGACCCACTGTCAGTGAAATGGGACTTTCATCTGGCATATCTGTTTCCTCCGATCTCCCTGTTACCCAGGGTGGTGAGGAAAATAAAGCAAGCAAGGGGTGCCGTGATTCTAATAGCTCCGTCTTGGCCCAGAAGGCATTGGTACATAGATCTACAAAGGATGTCGATGGATGCTCCAATTCTGCTCCCTCAACGTCCAGATCTACTGATGCAGGGTCCTTGTTATCACAGACATCTGGAGCAACGGTCTTTGACGACGTGGCTTTTGAAACCTCTATCCTGAAGTCAAGAGGTTTCTCACAACAAGTAATTCAAACTATGCTCAGAGCAAGGAAACCCTCCTCAGCTCGCATTTATCACGAATATGGCAAACCTATATTCATTGGTGCAGTGAAAGAAGTATGGACCCAAAATACTTTCAGAGTATCCAGAGTCTTAGATTTACTTCAGGCAGGAATGGATAAGGATTTGAGAGTACAAGTATCAGCTATCACTGTATGATTCCAAAAGAAAATTGCCAATTTACAGGATGTGCATACTTTTTTCCAGGGAATGCTGCGCATTCAACCACCTTTTGTTCCTCCTGCAGTACCTTGGGATTTAAGTCTGGTTCTCAAAGCTCTTCAAGTTGCTCAGTTTGAACCACTTAATAAAGTGGATCTTAAATGGTTGACAGCTAAAGTTCTCTTTCTACTGATTATGGCATCAGCTAGAAGTGTGTCAGATTTAGGAGTGCTGTCATGTAAATCTGACCTTTTATCCAGATAAAGCAGTTCTCAGAACTAGGGGGGTCATTCCGAGTTGTTCGCTCGCAAGCTGCTTTTAGCAGCTTTGCACACGCTAAGCCGCCGCCTACTGGGAGTGAATCTTAGCTTATCAAAATTGCGAACGAAAGATTCGCAATATTGCGATAAGACATCTCTGTGCAGTTTCTGAGTAACTCGAGACTTACTCGGCATCTGCGATCAGTTCAGTGCTTGTCGTTCCTGGTTTGACGTCACAAACACACCCAGCGTTCGCCCAGACACTCCTCCGTTTCTCCAGCCACTCCCGCATTTTTCCCAGAAACGGTAGCATTTTTTCACACACTCCCATAAAACGGCCAGTTTCCGCCCAGAAACACCCACTTCCTGTCAATCACATTACGATCACCAGAACGAGGAAAAATCCGTGAGTAAAATTCCTAACTGCATAGCAAATTTACTTGGCGCAGTCGCAGTGCGGACATTGCGCATGCGCACTAAGCGGAAAATCGCTGCGATGCGAAGAAATTTACCGAGCGAACAACTCGGAATGACCCCCTAGGTCTGGTTATCTTCCTAAGGTGGTATCTAAGTTTCTCCTTAACGAATAAATTGTAGTCCGGGCTTTTCAGGATCGGGACTTTCTGCGGAGAAGCGTCGCTGGACGCAGTCCGTGCATTAAGAATCTACGTGGATCGTACCAGTGCCATCAGAAAGATTCTCTCTTCATTCTCTATGGATTTCACAAGAGGGGATGGCCCAGTGGCGTGCAGTGAGGTTGGTGGCTGGGGAGGCACAAGCAGCCACCCCCACCCCCCTCCTCACAGCACCGGGCAGAACCAGCCAGGGGGGGGTAATGCCATAGCAGGGGAGACACTCGGTATGGGGTCCCCCTGCCATAACATTAATCTGCCCCCCCAAACCAGTCAGCCCAGGGCTGGAATTCCTCGGAAGTGGGGACCCCAAAAAATGAAAATGGGGTCCCTCTCCCGAGCAACAACCAGCACTGGGCTGATAGCCCAGTGTTATGCCCAGCACCCCTGGTGGCGGTGGGTGCGGGGTTCATTGTTAATATTGTTCTTGACAGGTGGCCTACAGGTCCCAGCAAGCCTGCCCCAGCATGCTGGCACTTGGAGAACCACAAGTGCCAGCATGCCCGGACATAAATGGCCCACTGGCACCTGTGGTCCACCTGTAAAGAACAGTAATATTGTTCTTTACAAGTGGCCAACAGGTCCCAGCAAGCCTGCCCCAGCATGCTGGCACATGGAGAACCACAAGTGCCAGCATGCCCGGACATAAATGGCCTACTGGCACCTGTTCTCCACCTGTAAAGAAAATATTAAAATAAAAACACCAGTCTCTTTAAAAAAAAAATAGTTTATTTGACAGCGTCTTCACCTGGGGGCGGCGGCCTTTAAGCTCTTTTGCATGGCCGCCGCCTCCCCAGGGCTTCCGGCGTCTTCACCTGGGGGGGCGCCACCTCCCCAGGGCTTCCAGCGTCTTCCTCCGGCGTCTTCACCTGGGAGGCGGTGGCCATTAAGCTCTTTTGCATGGCCGCCGCCTTCCCCAGGGCTTTCAGCATCTTCACCTGGTGGGCGGCGGCTGCTAAGCTCTTTTGCATAGCCGCCGCCCATCCAGGACTTCCGACGTCTTCTGCCTTCAGGAGCTCTTCTCCGCTTCTGCCTTCAGGAGCTCTTCTCCGCTCCCTCGCGCTGACTTATATAAGTCAGCCGGAGAGGGCGGGGCGATGACGTGGCCATCTTGAATTTAAAAAATTACGCTATGGCGCCATTTTTGAAATTGGTACCGTTCCGCTGCCCAAACTCTGCACCGCCGCCCGCGCCCGGCCGCCTGCACCTCCGTCACTCGCACCTCCGCCGCCTATCGCCGCCAGCACCTCCGCCGCCTATCGCCGCCAGCACCTCCGCCGACACCCGCACCTCCGCCGACACCCGCACCTCCGCCGGGCCCACAACAGTGATTGACAGCGGATCCAGTGACGGATCCGCTGGCCAATCACTGTGGCCTGACTGACATGGGACGTGCTTTCATAGGTTGAAAGCACGTCCCTGTGTGAAAGCGGCACCACTAATGGTGCCGCTTTCCCATGTTAGTTTAATGGGCTTTTAATGCCCATTGCTAGGCCCCGCCCGTGCCCGCCCCCCGCTCTCCATACCTTTCCCTATCTGACAGGGAGGCACCACGATCGGTGCCTCCCAACCCCATTTTACACACTAGTAATGAATGATTAGGATAATATAAAGCAGATACTCATGACACAGAATATGTGTCATAAGTATCTTCTTTATAATATTTTAATCATTAATGACAGGGGAGGCACTGCCTCCCCTGCCTCCCCTGACTGCACGTCCCTGGGATGGCCTGCTATTAAACAGACGCTAGCAAGATGGCTTTGAATGACGATTTCAGAAGCATATTCTCAAGCTGATCTCCCTGTTCCGGCTAATGTCTCTGCGCACTCTACATGTAAGGTAGGTCCTTCACGGGCAGCACAATATGGTGCTTCAGCAAAACAGATATGTAAGGCAGCAACATGGTCTTTCATTAACACATTCATTAGACATTATGCCTTGGATACTTTTGCCTCTCGTGACGCTGAATTCGGGCGTAAGGGTCTCATGTCCAATCAGGAGCGTCCCCACCACTAAAAATTGCTTTGGGAAGTCCCATTGTTATCCTGTGGATAACCTGTGGACCCTGCCGGAGAAATATACGTTATGGTAAGAACTTATCGTTGATAACGTTATTTCTCCTATGTCCACAAGTTTCCACAGGGATCCCACCCTGACGCACCTTATTTGAGAATCTTTATACTCACTAAACTCTTCCCTCTTGCATGGAAGAGTGTGCATGTGTGTTCTTCTCGCCTGAATAGGGTTCTACATAATGCTCCTGCCTAAATGCTTTGGAATATATGGACGAGCCCGTTGCATCCTGGGAGGATTGAAAGCTTGTGATTGTTTGGTGTCAATCCGCTGTCGCTCCATCATATCCCATTGTTATCCTGTGGAAACCTGTGGACATAGGAGAAATACCGTTATCAACGGTAAGTTCTTACCATAACGTATATTTTAAAATTAGAATGGATTAATTCTAATTGATTTGTTTCTAACATTGCACTTTAAACTGTTACTAAAAGGGACATTTACTAAGCAGTGATAAGAGCGGAGAAGTAAGCCAGTGGAGCAGTTGCCCATGGCAACCAATCAGCACTGAAGTAACATCTATAATTTGCATACTATAAAATGATACAGAGCCGCTGATTGGTTGATGGGGCAATTTCTCCACTGGCTCACTTCTCCGCTCTTATCACTGATTAGTGAATGTTCCCCTAAATCACTTAAAATACAAGAACTTGCAATACATTACAAGGTTATTAAAAAAAAAGCATTAATAAAGCTTTCAAGGGTTCGGTATGAGTGATCGGCAGACGGAATGCCAGCAGTCAAAATATCACTGCCGGCATCCCGGTCTGAAAATCCTGACAGGGGTGAGGTAAGTAGTCTAGCCCGTCTCCCCTACCCCCTATACTCCCCTTCCAGCAGCCTAACCCTAACCTCCCATTTAGTGCCTAATCCTAATCTCCCCTCGGTGGTGCATAAACCTAATCCTCTCTTTCCCTGAAGCCTTACTCCAACCGCCCCCCCCCCCCCCCCCTATTGCCTAAACCTAACCTCTCCCCGGTGGTGCCTAATCCTAAACCCCCCGCTCTCCACAGCCTAACCCTAACCCCCCCGAGTGGCACCTGAGCCCAAACTCCCCCCTCTCCGGTCCCTAATCCGCCCGCTATACTGACGGTTGGGATGCTGGCTGTCAGGATTCCGCCGTTGGTCTTCTGACCCTGTCAGGATTCCAGCATTGGCATTTTGACGGGTATTGGAATTTTGGCGTCGGTATTCCGACAGCAAGTTTCCCACTTTAAAGTATGCATAATTTACCTATTGTCTAAATGCTCAAATGTGTGAACACACTTTTCGATGTTGATACAGTAAATTAAGCGAAAAATAAAAGGAACAAAATTATTTCATCATCTCATGGAAATAGTAAAAGAAATGTTTCTATGGTAACAATTTTAACCAATGGAATATGATGTGGAAAAAGTAAAAAAAAAATATTTAATTAAAAAAGGGGAAACTGTATAATGAAATAATGTGGGCCATTTCAAAGTTAATTATCTTGCTTTGCATCTTCCCACGTAGACAAATTATTATATATATTTGCCAAGTGAGCTGTATGGCTTATGGACTTCCACACACAGACTGTAGATGGCAGTGCTGTTGTACATTTAGAGCTTGGGTGACCTATAGTATTGTGAAATTCACAAGATGGGGGGGAATGTAATAGGGTGTGAGAATCAGAAAGTGGGAGATTTTAGGAGCGTTCTCCTGGTTTTTTTTTTTGAAGTGGCAATCATTTACATGGCAAAACCAGGTTGATTTTGCCATGTAAATGATTGGCACTTTTAAAAAAACTGTATTCTCCCAAAATCTTTCACTTTCTGTTTCTCACACACTTTTACACCCCACGCCCCCTCATATTTTTCTAGTATCCGGATGCTAGGTCGACATGAATAAGGTCAACATGTCAGTGGTCGACACATGAAAAGGTTGCCGTGATTTTTTATTTTTTTTTGCATTTTTTTAAAAACTTTTTTCATACTTTACAATCCACATGGACTACCATTGGGAATAGCATGACGAGCAAAGTGAGCGGGGGTGACACGGTGCAGTTATTGGGGTTCCCGGTCACTTTACGGAAGTAAACGACACCAAAAACAATTAAAAAACACATGTCGGCATTTCCTGTGTCAACCTTTTCTGTGTTGACCCTTTTCCATGTTGACCTTTTTCAGGTATCGACAATGTGCCTGTTGACCTTTTGGGGTCAACCTAGACACTGTCAATCTTTTTCAGGTGCGCAGCAAAAATATATAGGGGCGTGGCTTTATGGGGAATGGGTATGGCCACAGAATAGTGTCAATTCACATTACACTGCACAGTAGTGTCCGTTACTCACATTACACCCCACAGTAGTGTCCGTTATTCACGTTACACTGCACATTAGTGCCCCTTATACACATTACATAACAGAATAGAGCCCCTTATACACATTTTGCCAGCTACAGCCCCTTATACACATTATGCCAGGTACAGCCCCTTATACACATTATGCCAGGTACAGACCCTAATACACATTATGCCATGTACAGCCCCTTATACACATTATACCAGGTACATCCCCTTTTGCACATTATGCTAGATATAGCACGTTATACACATTATGCCAGGTAGAGCCCCTTATAAACATTATGCCAGGTACATCCCCTTATACACATTTTGCCAGGTACAGTCCCAATAGAGCGTGTGTGTGCATGTGTGTTACATGAGATAAGAGGTTGAGAGGAGAGAGTCCAGTGAGGGTGAGGTTGGGAGGTGAAACAGGCCGGTGAGATTGGGGAGGAGGTTACAGACCAGACAGGTGAGGTGTGAGGAGGAGGTGACAGACCAAACAGGTGAATTATGAGGTTGCGGAGGAGGTTACATGCTACTGAAGGGTAAGATTGGTGAGGAGGTGACAGGCCAGTGAGGTGTGAGGATGGGAGGGGAGACAGGTCAGTGAGGGGTGATAATTGGTCATTGGCTGGGCAGTACACTGGGATATAATGGTTGGGAGCCGGTGGTCAGGGCTGTAGAGGACCGATGGAAGCATGGATTAGAGATGACCAATGTGATGGATGGAGACCCCATCATTAGGGTGCCCTGCTGGTGTTGGTGAGTGCCGGCATTGGTGGCAGAAACAGTCCCCGTGCTCCAGCAGGTGATGCAGGCAGTGACCACACGTTACTGGCTAAGGAGGAGATGTCACTGTCAGCCGCATCCCACCGGAAATGTACCATGGAGCACCAAGACAGACCAGAGCATCAGCGCCCTCTTTTCCTCTCGGTCAATCTTCCAGGAGCGGGGGCGGAGTGGTGGGAGTAGACAGTGCTGCCTACAATATCTACAGTATCTACAGCACAGGGACATATACCGGCGACCACTCGGTGGGATTGTGAACGGTGTGCCCACACTGCAAATGTGCGGTGGGCAAGGCACCATCTGCACACACCAAGGCAAGGCACCATCTGCACACACCTAGTTACACCCATGGTCCTCCATACGGCACCACAATTCCCTGTATGATCTAGTCATCCTGGCTATTTCACTAGGAAGCGGTGAGGGTTGCGGTAGATGTGGACACTCTTCCGTGGCTGCAGAGAACTGTGCGAAAAATTGAGAGTCTCCCGGAACTTGCAGGACAGTAGACAAGTACAGTAGCATTGATTTATTGATACACTGAACCTGGGATAGGACAAGATCTGCTGTTACCCACAAATACCCAGTAAGATAATTACATTTAGTAACCTGCAACTTAAGCAAGTTGTCCCTGAATAAGAACGTGGATCTTATATCTGCATAACAGGCGCCACATACACCGCACCCACACTCTGTGCCCTGACATGTTTACATTTTTCTGGTAGAAACTTTTAGTCTTTATTAGTACATAGAAATTTCTCTGCCAAAGTACTATACAAGTGCAATAATAATATTAGTCAGAGCACTTACAGTAAAGTCAGAGCACTGAGAGCTCAGCACTAAGACAAAAGGTAGGATAATAAAAAGTAAGATTTGTCGTACTATCTATGCTTAGAGTATCGCCTTAACATTATAACCTAGGAGAGGTGGCAGATTTTTTTCATTGACAGACAGTGACTGGATGAACCTGTTATGAAGTATTGCACCAGTAGCTGCCAAGTCAGAATTACAATGCCATGCCAAGTTTACTGAGCATACATTTACAGCAATTTTTTATTTATATATTTTTATTACATTAATACCATTGTAGTAAATCCCACTCATGCATGATGGTTGATGGCAGGAGCTAACAGATTTGTGGTTCTGTTTATGAGTATGTGGCGAAAGGATCGATCGTAGCAATAAAAAAACAATCTTATTGCTGCACTTTACCTATAAATGTTTGCTGCTCCTGCTGAGCGATGCTGAGCTTCCTGGTAATACTGGCTGACAGCAGTAAGAGGGCAGCTTTGCAAGCCAGTTCTTCTGTGCATTTGTGAGCCAGCATACCAGCTAGCATATACACAGTGGGACTGGGATTCTAGTTCCTCTTTTGTGGAAAATAAATTGTTAAAGAACATAAAAGTAATTGCAAATACATAAAAAAATATACTTTCGTTTTTAATACTGTTACTTTTGGAAAAATTGTTTAATTAATGAAGCTTTTTTTCTCTCTGTAGATTTTTTGTTAATATACATCTTGAGATGGGGATGACAAAAGAGAATTGTGGTGGTATCAGTGCTGCCACAATCCTTCTTTATCTAGATCCATACCTCCCAACTGTCCCGATTTTCACAAGACAGTCACGGTTTTCTGGGACTGTCAGGCTGTCCCACCCAGAAGCCGCAGTGTCCCCTGGTGGGTTCAGTTGGGAGGCTCCAGTCACTCGCTGCTGTGCTTAACAGAGCGGCGGTGAATAGATGCTCACGGTGTCTATTCACAGGAGACAGAGGGACTGGAGGCATGCCAACAGCTCACAGAGCGCTAGGCATGGCCCCTCAGTGCCAAAAATGGGGGCATGGCTCGTGATTAAAGCGTTCCAGTGAAGCCACACATCCTTTTTCATAGGCCCGCCCCCTTATCAGTCCAGTGTGCTGAATCTGCACAAGGGCATGCTTTGCTGGCAATATCCTGTAATATAGAACAGCCTTGGTGATACCTTGTCTGTCTCCATCAGAAATAATCTTTTTTGTTTTTTTGTTATAGCTGGTCTCTCTATAATAGACTTCTTAGGCCTTTATACTTAAACTTCAATGAGTCAATTACATCTGGATTGGTACCTAGGGACTGGCGAATAGCAGATGTGGTGCCATTATATAAAAAAGGAAGCAAATCCCATCCTGGAAACTATAGACCAGTAAGTCTAACATCTATAGTGGCAAAAATATTAGAAGGTATACTAAGGGATAGCATACAGGAGTATTTAGGGTCCTGCAAGCTTATTAGTAGGAACCATCATGGATTTGTGAGGGATAGGTCATGTCAGACATACTTAATTATCTTTTATGAGGAAGTGAGTTTGAACTTAGACCTGGGAAATGCGGTGGATGTGGTCTGTTTAGATTTTGTGAAAGCCTTTGACACAGTACCTCGCATGAGGTTGATACACAAATTAAGAGAGGTTGGAGCAAGCAAAATTTGTACATGGGTAAAAAATTGGTTGGAAAATAGGGAACAGAGACTTGTGGTAAATGGCAAGTATTCAAACTGGGCTAAAGTTTTAAGTGGTGTACCTGAAGGGTCTGTAGGGCCATTTCTGTTTAACATATTTATAAATGACCTTGGAGACAGTCTTGAGAGCAATGTGTCCATTTTTTGCAGATGACACTAAATTGTGTAAAGTAAATAAATCAGATAGAGGTATTGATTGTCTACAGAATGACTTAATCAAAGGGGAAGTTTGGACAGCAAAGTGGAGTATGAGGTTTAAAATAGAGAAATGTAAAGTCATGCATTTCGGAACTGATTTATAAATTAAATGGGGAAAAGGTAGGGGAGTCGTTAATGGAGAAAGATTTGGGTGTGCTCATTGACAATAAACTTAGTAATAGTGCCCAGTGTGAGTGTGCAGTGGCAAAGGCAAATAAGGTATTGGCATGCATAAAACGGGGGATGGAGACAAGGGAAGAAAGTGTAATCCTGCCACTATATAAATCATTGGTGCAGTCACATTTGGAATATTGTGTACAGTTCTAAACACCACACTATAAAAAAAGACATATTGGAACTTGAAAAAGTTCAGAGAAGAGCTGCAAAATTGATTAAGGGCAAAGGCTAACTAAGTTTACATTCCATTAGAAGCGACTAAGAGGAGATATGATTAATATTTACATATACATTAAGGGGCAATATTGGGAATTATCAGGTGAATTGTTTATCAAGAGAAATGTACACAGAACACGTGGCCACCCTCTAAGTTTAGAGGAGAAAACCTTTCATACCCAGCAAAGGAAGAGTTTCTTCACAGTGAGGGCAGTAAAGAAAAGGAATTTACTGCCGGAGAAGGTTGTATTAGCTGAATGAATTGATGAATTTAAGAAAGGGTTAGACAAATTTTTAGCAAATTAAGAAATCCAAGAATACATCCTTTGGACAAATTGTCTATTTTCAATCTCAACAACTATGTTACTATGTAGTGTGTTGAAAGATACTAGTTCCAGTAAAGAAAATGATTGGGTGCCCTTCTCAACATGTGATTGCTCCCTTCACACAAAATATTGGTATGCCCTGAGTGGGAGCGGGAAACTGTTAACATGATTAAAATGCTTTCCTGAAGCAAAGCAGCTCTACTATTAAATGTGTGTACCAGAGTAGGAACTAGGGGGGATCAATATGGTATCCCAGGTGTCGGGATCCCAGCGGTCAGGAGACCGATGCCGGGATACCGACAGTCAGAATACGGGGTCCCACTCAGATACTAGTGCAGACTATGTACCAGACCATCAGTAACCAGAGCTCTCATACTTGTCTGCTCCCACTCAGATACTAGTGCAGATTATGCACCGGACCATCAGTAGCCAGAGCTCTTACACTTATCTGCTCCCACTCAGATACTAGTACAGATTATGTACCAGAACATCAGTAGCCAGAGCACTTACACTTGTCTGCTCCCACTCAGATACTAGTACAGACTATACACCGGACCTTTAGTAGCCAGAGCACTTACACTTGCCTGCTCCCACTCAGATACTATTGCAGACTATGTACCAGACCATAAGTAGCCAAAGCTCTTATTCTAATCTGCTCCCACTCAAATACTAGTGCAGACTATGCACCATACCATCATTCGCCAGGGCACTTACACTTATCTGGTCCCACTCAGATACTAGTACAGATTATGTACCAGACCATCAGTAGCCATAGCTCTTATACTTGTCTGCTCCCACTCAGATACTAGTACAGACTATACACCGGACCTTTAGTAGCCAGAGCACTTACACTTGTCTGCTCCCACTCAGATACTAGTACAGACTATGCACCAGACCATCAGTAGCCAGAGCACTTACACTTGCCTGCTCCCACTCAGATACTATTGCAGACTATGTACCAGACCATAAGTAGCCAAAGCTCTTATTCTAATCTGCTCCCACTCAAATACTAGTGCAGACTATGCACCATACCATCATTCGCCAGGGCACTTACACTTATCTGGTCCCACTCAGATACTATTGCAGACTATGTACCGGACCATCAGTAGCCAGAGCACTTAAACTTGTCTGCTCCCACTTAGGTACTAGTGCAGACTATGCACAGGACCATCAGTAGCCAGAGCACTTACACTTGTCTGATCCCACTCAGATACTAGTACAGACTATGCACCGGACCATCAGTAGCCAGAGCACTTACACTTGTCTGCTCCCACTCAGATAATAGTACAGACCATGCACCGGACCATCAGTAGCCAGAGCACCAGGGCCGGTTCTAGACCTTGTGGTGCCCAGGGCGAAAGTTTCCTGTGGTGCCCCCCCTCCAGGTAAAATACAGTTGGTGCACGCCGATGGCACGTGCCCCAAAACAGGGGCGTGGCTTCTTCATAGGGAAGGGGTGCGGCTTATTCATAGGGAAGGGGCCAGGGGCGGATTGGGAACAAAAAGCGGCCCTGGAAAAAATTTGTACTAGTGGCCCCACTTGGGCAGCACCAGAGGTATAAGGTCTAGCCATGGTCCATGGCAGCAGCACCCTCCCCCCAAGACTTTCCAGATAGTGGGGATGTCCAGCATCAATGGGAAGTTAAAAGGAAATAAAATTAAATGTTATGAGCACTAGAGATGTGCACTTGAAATTTTTCGGGTTTTGTGTTTTGGTTTTGGGTTCGGTTCCGCGGCCGTGTTTTGGGTTCGACCGCGTTTTGGCAAAACCTCACCGAATTTTTTTTGTCGGATTCGGGTGTGTTTTGGATTCGGGTGTTTTTTTCAAAAAACACTAAAAAACAGCTTAAATCATAGAATTTGGGGGTCATTTTGATCCCAAAGTATTATTAACCTCAAAAACCATAATTTCCACTCATTTTCAGTCTATTCTGAATACCTCACACCTCACAATATTATTTTTAGTCCTAAAATTTGCACCGAGGTCGCTGGATGACTAAGCTAAGCGACCCTAGTGGCCGACACAAACACCTGGCCCATCTAGGAGTGGCACTGCAGTGTCACGCAGGATGGCCCTTCCAAAAAACACTCCCCAAACAGCACATGACGCAAAGAAAAAAAGAGGCGCAATGAGGTAGCTGTGTAAGTAAGATAAGCGACCCTAGTGGCCGACACAAACACCTGGCCCATCTAGGAGTGGCACTGCAGTGTCACGCAGGATGGCCCTTCCAAAAAACACTCCCCAAACAGCACATGACGCAAAGAAAAAAAGAGGCGCAATGAGGTAGCTGTGTGAGTAAGATAAGCGACCCTAGTGGCCGACACAAACACCTGGCCCATCTAAGAGTGGCACTGCAGTGTCACGCAGGATGGCCCTTCCAAAAAACACTCCCCAAACAGCACATGACGCAAAGAAAAAAAGAGGCGCAATGAGGTAGTGGTGTGAGTAAGCTAAGCGACCCTAGTGGCCGACACAAACACCTGGCCCATCTAGGAGTGGCACTGCAGTGTCACGCAGGATGGCCCTTCCAAAAAACACTCCCCAAACAGCACATGACGCAAAGAAGAAAAAAAGAGGCGCAATGAGGTAGCTGTGTGAGTAAGCTAAGCGACCCTAGTGGCCGACACAAACACCTGGCCCATCTAGGAGTGGCACTGCAGTGTCACGCAGGATGGCCCTTCCAAAAAACACTCCCCAAACAGCACATGACGCAAATAAAAATGAAAGAAAAAAGAGGTGCAAGATTGAATTGTCCTTGGGCCCTCCCACCCACCCTTATGTTGTATAAACAGGACATGCACACTTTAACCAACCCATCATTTCAGTGACAGGGTCTGCCACACGACTGTGACTGAAATGACGGGTTGGTTTGGACCCCCACCGAAAAAGAAGCAATTAATCTCTCCTTGCACAAACTGGCTCTACAGAGGCAAGATGTCCACCTCATCATCATCCTCCGATATATCACCGTGTACATCCCGCTCCTCACAGATTATCAATTCGTCCCCACTGGAATCCACCATCTCAGCTCCCTGTGTACTTTGTGGAGGCAATTGCTGCTGGTCAATGTCTCCACGGAGGAATTGATTATAATTCATTTTAATGAACATCACCTTCTCCACATTTTCTGGAAGTAACCTCGTACGCCGATTGCTGACAAGGTGAGCGGCGGCACTAAACACTCTTTCGGAGTACACACTTGTGGGAGGGCAACTTAGGTAGAATAAAGCCAGTTTGTGCAAGGGCCTCCAAATTGCCTCTTTTTCCTGCCAGTATAAGTACGGACTGTCTGACGTGCCTACTTGGATGCGGTCACTCATATAATCCTCCACCATTCTTTCAATGGGGAGAGAATCATATGCAGTGACAGTAGACGACATGTCCGTAATCGTTGTCAGGTCCTTCAGTCCGGACCAGATGTCAGCATCAGCAGTCGCTCCAGACTGCCCTGCATCACCGCCAGCGGGTGGGCTCGGAATTCTGAGCCTTTTCCTCGCACCCCCAGTTGCGGGAGAATGTGAAGGAGGAGATGTTGACAGGTCGCGTTCCGCTTGACTTGACAATTTTCTCACCAGCAGGTCTTTGAACCCCAGCAGACTTGTGTCTGCCGGAAAGAGAGATCCAAGGTAGGTTTTAAATCTAGGATCGAGCACGGTGGCCAAAATGTAGTGCTCTGATTTCAACAGATTGACCACCCGTGAATCCTTGTTAAGCGAATTAAGGGCTCCATCCACAAGTCCCACATGCCTCGCGGAATCGCTCCCTTTTAGCTCCTCCTTCAATGCCTCCAGCTTCTTCTGCAAAAGCCTGATGAGGGGAATGACCTGACTCAGGCTGGCAGTGTCTGAACTGACTTCACGTGTGGCAAGTTCAAAAGGTTGCAGAACCTTGCACAACGTTGAAATCATTCTCCACTGCGCTTGAGACAGGTACATTCCACCTCCTATATCGTGCTCAATTGTATAGGCTTGAATGGCCTTTTGCTGCTCCTCCAACCTCTGAAGCATATATAGGGTTGAATTCCACCTCGTTACCACTTCTTGCTTCAGATGATGGCAGGGCAGGTTCAGGCGTTTTTGGTGGTGCTCCAGTCTTCTGTACGTGGTGCCTGTACGCCGAAAGTGTCCCGCAATTCTTCTGGCCACCGACAGCATCTCTTGCACGCCCCTGTCGTTTTTAAAAAAATTCTGCACCACCAAATTCAAGGTATGTGCAAAACATGGGACGTGCTGGAATTTGCCCATATTTAATGCACACACAATATTGCTGGCGCTGTCCGATGCCACAAATCCACAGGAGAGTCCAATTGGGGTAAGCCATTCCGCGATGATCTTCCTCAGTTGCCGTAAGAGGTTTTCAGCTGTGTGCGTATTCTGGAAACCGGTGATACAAAGCGTAGCCTGCCTAGGAAAGAGTTGGCGTTTGCGAGATGCTGCTACTGTTGCCGCCGCTGCTGTTCTTGCGGCGGGAGTCCATACATCTACCCAGTGGGCTGTCACAGTCATATAGTCCTGACCCTGCCCTGCTCCACTTGTCCACATATCCGTGGTTAAGTGGACATTGGGTACAACTGCATTTTTTAGGACACTGGTGAGTCTTTTTCTGAGGTCCGTGTACATTCTCGGTATCGCATGCCTAGAGAAGTGGAACCTAGATGGTATTTGGTAACGGGGACACACTACCTCAAGAAATTGTCTAGTTCCCTGTGAACTAACGGCGGATACCGGACGCACGTCTAACACCAACATAGTTGTCAAGGCCTCAGTTATCCGCTTTGCAACAGGATGACTGCTGTGATATTTCATCTTCCTCGCAAAGGACTGTTGGACAGTCAATTGCTTGGTGGAAGTAGTAAAAGTGGTCTTACGACTTCCCCTCTGGGATGACCATCGACTCCCAGCAGCAACAACAGCAGCGCCAGCAGCAGTAGGCGTTACACGCAAGGATGCATCGGAGGAATCCCAGGCAGGAGAGGACTCGTCAGAATTGCCAGTGACATGGCCTGCAGGACTATTGGCATTCCTGGGGAAGGAGGAAATTGACACTGAGGGAGTTGGTGGGGTGGTTTGCGTGAGCTTGGTTACAAGAGGAAGGGATTTACTGGTCAGTGGACTGCTTCCGCTGTCGCCCAAAGTTTTTGAACTTGTCACTGACTTATTATGAATGCGCTGCAGGTGACGTATAAGGGAGGATGTTCCGAGGTGGTTAACGTCCTTACCCCTACTTATTACAGCTTGACAAAGGCAACACACGGCTTGACAAATGTTGTCCGCATTTCTGGTGAAATACTTCCACACCGAAGAGCTGATTTTTTTGGTATTTTCACCAGGCATGTCAACGGCCCTATTCCTCCCACGGACAACAGGTGTCTCCCCGGGTGCCTGACTTAAACAAACCACCTCACCATCAGAATCCTCCTTGTCAATTTCCTCCCCAGCGCCAGCAACACCCATATCCTCCTCATCCTGGTGTACTTCAACACTGACATCTTCAATCTGACTATCAGGAACTGGACTGCGGGTGCTCCTTCCAGCACTTGCAGGGGGCGTGCAAATGGTGGAAGGCGCATGCTCTTCACGTCCAGTGTTGGGAAGGTCAGGCATCGCAACCGACACAACTGGACTCTCCTTGTGGATTTGGGATTTCGAAGAACGCACAGTTCTTTGCGGTGCTTTTGCCAGCTTGAGTCTTTTCATTTTTCTAGCGAGAGGCTGAGTGCTTCCATCCTCATGTGAAGCTGAACCACTAGCCATGAACATAGGCCAGGGCCTCAGCCGTTCCTTGCCACTCCGTGTGGTAAATGGCATATTGGCAAGTTTACGCTTCTCCTCCGACAATTTTATTTTAGATTTTGGAGTCCTTTTTTTACTGATATTTGGTGTTTTGGATTTTACATGCTCTGTACTATGACATCGGGCATCGGCCTTGGCAGACGACGTTGATGGCATTTCATCGTCTCGGCCATGACTAGTGGCAGCAGCTTCAGCACGAGGTGGAAGTGGATCTTGATCTTTCCCTAATTTTGGAACCTCAACATTTTTGTTCTCCATATTTTAATAGGCACAACTAAAAGGCACCTAAGGTAAACAATGGAGATGGATGGATACTAGTATACTTATGGATGGACCATCGACTGCCGACACAGAGGTAGCTACAGCCGTGGACTACCGTACTGTGTCTGCTGCTAATATAGACTGGATGATAATGAGATGAAATTAATATATATATATATATATATATAATATCACTAGTACTGCAGCCGGACAGGTATATATATTTATTATGTAATGACTGATGACGGACCTGCTGGACACTGTCAGCTCAGCAGCACCGCAGACTGCTACAGTAAGCTACTATAGTAGTATGTATCAAGAAGAAAGAAAAAAAAACCACGGGTAGGTGGTATACAATTATGGATGGACCAGCGACTGCCGACACAGAGGTAGCTACAGCTGTGGACTACCGTACTGTGTCTGCTGCTAATATAGACTGGATGATAATGAGATGAAATTAATATATATATATATATATATATATATATATATATATATATAATATCACTAGTACTGCAGCCGGACAGGTATATATATTTATTATGTAATGACTGATGACGGACCTGCTGGACACTGTCAGCTCAGCAGCACCGCAGACTGCTACAGTAAGCTACTATAGTAGTATGTATCAAGAAGAAAGAAAAAAAAAAACCACGGGTAGGTGGTATACAATTATGGATGGACCAGCGACTGCCAACACAGAGGTAGCTACAGCCGTGGACTACCGTACTGTGTCTGCTGCTAATATAGACTGGATGATAATGAGATGAAATTAATATATATATATATATATATATATATATATATATATAATATATCACTAGTACTGCAGCCGGACAGGTATATATATTTATTATGTAATGACTGATGACGGACCTGCTGGACACTGTCAGCTCAGCAGCACCGCAGACTGCTACAGTAAGCTACTATAGTAGTATGTATCAAGAAGAAAGAAAAAAAAAAAAACACGGGTAGGTGGTATACAATTATATATATATTATATACAATTATATATATATATATATATATATATATATATATATATATATATATATTAAACTGGTGGTGATTAATTAAACTGGTGGTCAGGTCACTGGTCACACTATCAGCAACTTGCAAGTAGTACTCCTAAGCAGACAATCACAATATATACTGGTGGTCAGTGTGGTCACAATGGCAGTGTGGCACTCTGGCAGCAAAAGTGTGCACTGTACGTTAAAATATGTACTCCTGCTCTCATACTCTAACTGCTCCCCACTATCTCCCCCACAAGTCACACTATCACTTCAGCAAGTAGTAGTACTCCTCCTAATGCTCCCCAAAATTACTAAAGTAAATACTGTGTCTCTCTCTACTCTAGTCTCACTCTCTTCTCTATAAACGGAGAGGACACCAGCCACGTCCTCTCCCTATCAATCTCAATGCACGTGTGAAAATGGCGGCGACGCGCGGCTCCTTATATAGAATCCGAGTCTCGCGATAGAATCCGAGCCTCGCGAGAATCCGACAGCGGGATGATGACGTTCGGGCGCGCTCGGGTTAACCGAGCAAGGCGGGAAGATCCGAGTCGCTCGGACCCGTGTAAAAAAACCTGAAGTTCGGGCGGGTTCGGATTCCGAGGAACCGAACCCGCTCATCTCTAATGAGTACATTATGTGATACACCTTTAGAATTTAGGAAAGTATATCATTCTTTAGAAAGATATATTTTCTTGCTTATTACACCAACCGTATCCCAATCACTATTCACTCAATCTTATATGTCAGCCAAGCAGGAAGACAGAGCATACACTAGACAGTGGTTCTCAAACTCGGTCCTCAGGACCCCACACAGTGCATGTTTTGCAGGTAACCCAGCAGGTGCACAGGTGTATTAATTACTCAATGACACATTTTAAAAGGTCCACAGGTGGAGCTAATTATGTCACTTGTGATTCTGTGAGGAGGCCTGCAAAACATGCACTGTGTGGGGTCCTGAGGACCGAGTTTGAGAACCTGTGCACTAGATCATCTGCAATCACAGGCTAAGTGGCAAAGTAATTTTCATACATGCAAACTGTTTGGCATCTTATTCATTACGTCTATAAACAATACAACTTGTCCTCAAACAAAACAGGCCCCATGGGTGCGCCGGCCCACCGGGAATCTTCCCTGTAGGCCCTATGGCCAGTCCGCCTCTGGAAGGGGCATGCCCACAGTTATCCCCCTGTACTTGTACCCACCTGTAGCTGTGCACCCAGTAGTTGTGCCCCCAGTAGATGTGCCCCCAGTTAATTTCCCCCCACAAGCTGTTCCTCCTGTAGCAGTGCCCCCTTTAGTAGTGCCCCCTGTAGATGTGCCCCTTGTAGCAGTGCCCCCTGTAGCAGTGCCCCCAGTAGATCGAACAGTAGATCGAACTTAAAAAAGGGAATTCGTGAAGCAAAAAAGACATACTCTGTCATGCTTGAAACTAAATTCAAAAATGACAGGGACGCGAGAAGCATGTGGAGGGGCCTTCAGGATATTACCGACCGCAAGGCAAATAAGAGTTATTCAAAACAACCCCTAGACCCCACGTTCGGCGAAACGTTGAATACTTTCTATTCGCGTTTTGACAAGGATGTTGATTTTTCCTCATACGTGTGTGGTTAGTGAAGGAAATGGTGAACCATTGGTGCTAGATGAGCTGTCCATCAGGAAGTGTTTCGCTGCTATCAACCCCAGTAAAGCCTCAGGCCCTGATGGAATTCCAGGGAGTGTTATTAAGAACTGCTCGGAACAGCTAGCAGGTATTTTTACTAGTGATGAGCGGGTTCGGTTTTACTCGGTTTTACTCGGTTCTCAAAACAGAACCTTATGGGCTATCCAAAACACGTGACATCCGTGAGCCAATAAGATGCCGTTTTGAGAACCGAGTAAAACCGAGTAAAACCGAACCCGCTCATCACTAATTTTTAATCGTTCCTTAGCACAGTGTATTGTTCCTAAAAATTTTAAATCAACAGTAATCACTCCTATCCCAAAAAACGGTAAAATTAATACTAATGAGCCAAATGACTTCCGACCAATTGCCCTTACGTCATTAATTATGAAGTCATTGAAAACTGATTATTAGACATTTAAAGGGCTTTATACCGGCCACCCTTGATCAGTTCCAATTTGCATATAGAGCAAACAGATCTACCGACGATGCAGCCCTTACCTTATTTCACCATGTGCTTACTCATCTGGAAAATAAGGATTCTTCAGTGAGAATTTTATTCGTTGACTATAGTTCGGCTTTTAACACCGTTGTTCCAATTTCTCTAATTAACAAATTGACCCAGTTAGGTGTGGACAGTTTTGTCTGCAGATGGATCTTTGACTTCTTAACCAATAGGCCTCAGGTAGTCAAGATCAACAATAAAATTACAAACGAGGTAACGATTAGCACAGGTGTGCCACAGGGATGTGTGCTGAGTCCGTTACTTTACTCCTTGTTCACCTACGATTGTGTTTCTAAATCAGACAAGGTGCACATACTTAAATTTGCGGATGACATTGCCATCATAGGGCTTATTAGTGGGAATGACGACTTAGAATTCATATTCGAAGTAAGTAGGCTAGAGAAATGGAGCCAGGATAATCATCTAATTCTTAACGTTACAAAGACAAAAGAGATGATCTTGGACTTTAGGACAACCCATCGGTACACTTACAGTCCTTTGGTTCTGGACAAGCAAGAGGTCGAGACAGTGACATCCTTTACATTTTTGGGTATGATCATATCTAATGATTTGTCATGGTATTGCCATATTGACAATGCCATAAAGAAAGCTCAACAACGGTTATATTTTTTAAGGAAACTGCGTTCTGCAGGAATATCTGAGCCAATTTTAGTCAACTTTTACTCTTGTACTATTGAGAGTGTGCTTACTTACGGTATTTCCGTTTGGTATGGAAATTGTAATGTAGCAGAGCGTAAATCGCTCGATAGAATTGTTAAAACTGCCGGAAGAATAGTCGGTTTATCATTGCCAAATATCCAGACCATTTATGAAAAGAGGCTCCTTAAGAAGGCCAGGAGTATACTGAGTGATGAAACTCATCCCAATCACAGGGTATTTACCCTGCTTCCTTCTAAATTACGTTATAGGTCTTTGTTGTGTAAGACTAGTAGAGTGAAATGTAGTTTTTTTCCTAAAGCAATTAGTATGCTAAACGGTTTTGAGGGTAGATAGGAGTTGTACCTGCTTACGTGTCCACTTGTGTTCTTATGGGTTTTGAAATATTTTATTTTATGGTGTTTTATTGGCATTTGTATTCTTGTGATATCTGCTTGTGCATTCGGAAATCTCATTGTTGTTCACATGTGAATATCTAATGATAATAAACTCAAACTCAACTCAAACTCAGTAGCTGTACCCCCAGTAGCTGTGCCCCGTGTAGCTGTGCCCTCAGTTGATTTGCACCCTGTAGCAGTGCCCACTGTAGTAGTGCCCCCAGTAAGTGCCCCCTGTAGATTTGCCCCCAGTAGTTGTATCCCCAGTAGTTGTGCCCCCAGCAGCTGTGCCCCCAGTTAATTCCCCCCCAGTAGCTGTTACCCCTGTAGCTGTTCCCCATGTAGCAGTGCCCCCTTTAGTAGTGCACCCTGTAGTTGTGCACCTAGTAGACTTGCCCCCAGTAGCTGTGCCCCCTGTATGTGCCCCCAGTAGCTGTGCCCCCTGTATGTACCCCCTGTAGCTGTGCCCCTTGTAGCTGTGCCCCTTGTAGCAGTACCCCCTGTAGCAGTGCCCCCAGTAGCTGTGCCCCTTGTAGCTGTGCCCCCAGTTGATTTTCCCTCAGTAGCTGTTCCCCCTGTAGCAGTGCCCCCAGTATGTGCCCCCTGTAGTTGTGCCCCCTGTAGACCTGCCCCCAGTAGCTGTGCCCCCTGTATGTGCCCCCAGTAGCTGTGCCCCCTGTATGTACCCCCAGTAGCTGTGCACCCAGTATGTGCCCCCTGTAGTAGCACCGCTTTGAAACCATAAAAAAACAAGAACAAACAAACAAAAACACAATACTTACCAGCCTCGCTCCTGCTTTCGAACCGCTGCTGCCGCTGCTGCTGTCTCCGGGCGTCGGCTTCTCTCTATGGGAGAGACAGCATGACGTCTCTTCCATAGCAGCGCCGCACTGACACTAGGGGTCAATTTTGACATCTAGCGCCAGTCAGCGTCGCCGGCTGCAGTGGGCGCACACGGCGCCCGCTGCAGCCGGGGGCCGGGGAGCGGGGAGGGAGGGTGAATTAGTAGCGTCTCTTGCCACGGCAGTGGCGGCACCCTCGGGGTAGCAGCGCCCCGGGCAAAAAGCCTGCTTGCCCGTGGAAATAACCGCTACTGCAGAGCACTTACATTTATCTGGTCCCACTCAGATACTAGTACAGACTATGGACCGGACCATCAGTAGCCAGAGCACTTACACTTGTCTGCTCCCACTCAGAAACTATTACAGACTATGCACCATACTATCAGTCGCCAGAGCACTTATACTTGTCTGCTCCCACTCAGATACTAGTACAGACTATGCAACAGACCATAAGTAGCCAGAGCTCTTACATTTGTCTGCTCCCACTCAGATACTAGTACAGACTATGTACCAGATCATCAGTAGCCAGAGCACTTACACTTGTCTGCTCCCACTCAGATACTAGTGCAGACTATGCACCAGACCATCAGTAGCCAGAGCACTTACACATGTCTGCTCCCACTCAGATACTAGTGCAGACTATGCACCAGACCATCAGTAGCCAGAGCACCTACACTTGTCTGCTCCCACTCAGATACTAGTGCAGACTATGCACCGGACCATCAGTCGCCAGAGCACTTATGCTTATCTGCTCCCACTCAGATACTAGTACAGACTACTATGCACCAGACCATCAGTAGCCAGAGCACTTACACTTATCTGCTCCCACTCAGATACTAGTACAGACTATGCACCGGACCATCAGTAGCCAGAGCTCAAACACTTGTCTGCTCCCACTCAGATACTAGTGCAGACTATGCACCGGACCATCAGTAGCCAGAGCACTTACACTTGTCTGCTCCCACTCAGATACTAGTACAGACTATGTACCAGATCATCAGTAGCCAGAGCACTTACACTTGTCTGCTCCCACTCAGATACTAGTGCAGACTATGCACCAGACCATCAGTAGCCAGAGCACTTACACATGTCTGCTCCCACTCAGATACTATTACAGACTATGCACCAGATCATCAGTCGCCAGAGCACTTACACTTATCTGCTCCCACTCAGATACTAGTGCAGACTATGCACCAGACCATCAGTAGCCATAGCTCTTACACTTGTCTGCTCCCACTCAGATACTAGTGCAGACTATGCACCAGACCATCAGTAGCCAGAGCACCTACACTTGTCTGCTCCCACTCAGATACTAGTGCAGACTATGCACCGGACCATCAGTCGCCAGAGCACATACACTTATCTGCTCCCACTCAGATACTAGTACAGACTATGCACCGGACCATCAGTAGCCAGAGCTCAAACACTTGTCTGCTCCCACTCAGATACTAGTGCAGACTATGCACCAGACCATCAGTCACCAGAGCACATACACTTATCTGGTCCCACTCAGATACTAGTACAGACTATGCACCATACTATCAGTCGCCAGAGCACTTACACTTATCTGGTCCCACTCAGATACTAGTACAGACTATGCACCATACTATCAGTCGCCAGAGCTCTTACACTTGTCTGCTCCCACTCAGATACTAGTACAGACTATGCACCATACTATCAGTCGCCAGAGCTCTTACACTTGTCTGCTCCCACTCAGATACTAGTGCAGACTATGCACCATACTATCAGTAGCCAGAGCTCTTACACTTGTCTGCTCCCACTCAGATACTAGTACAGACTATGCACCATACTATCAGTCGCCAGAGCACTTACACTTGTCTGCTCCCACTCAGATACTAGTACAGACAGGGCCGGCTCCGGGGTTTTGAGCGCCCCGGGCAGGCGATGGGGGCGTGGCTTCATACAGGGGGCGTTGTCACTTACGCCCCCTGTACAGTAGTAGCGCCGATGAAAGATGTGCGGTGCGCGATGACGTCATCGCGCACCGCACAGCAAAGGTCCTCTCCACGAAGGGAAACTAGACGCTACGCGTCTAGTTACCTTCACGGCGGGGGACAGCGGCGGGGGACAGCGGGCAGCGGGGGGCGCACGGCACATCAGCAGCGGATCTTGCCGTGGTGCGGCGCCCTCCGGATGGCGCCGGCGCCCTCCGGAAGGCGGCGCCCCGGGCAAAAGTCCTGCTTGCCCGTGGCAAGATCCGCTACTGAGTACAGACTATGCACCAGACCATCAGTCGCCAGAGCTCTTACACTTGTCTGCTCCCACTCAGATACTATTACAGACTATGCACCAGACCATCAGTCCCCAGAGCACTTACACTTATCTGGTCCCACTCAGATACTAGTACAGACTATGCACCGGACCATCAGTAGCCAGAGCACTTACACTTGTCTGCTCCCACTCAGATACTAGTACAGACTATGCACCAGACCATCAGTAACCAGAGCACTTACACTTATCTGGTCCCACTCAGATAATAGTACAGACCATGCACCGGACCATCAGTAGCCAGAGCACCAGGGCCGGTTCTAGACCTTGTGGCGCCCAGGGCGAAAGTTTCCTGTGGAGTCCCCCCTCCAGGTAAAATACAGTTGGTGCACGCCGATGGCGCTTGCCCCAAAACAGGGGCGTGGCTTCTTCATAGGGAAGGGGCATGCCCACAGTTATCCCCCTGTAATTGTACCCCCCTGGAGCTGTGCACCCAGTAGTTGTGCCCCCAGTTAATTTCCCCCCACTAGCTGTTCCCCCTGTAGCAGTGCCCCCTTTAGTAGTGCCCCCTGTAGTTGTGCCCCTTGTAGCAGTGCCCCCTGTAGCAGTGCCCCCAGTAGCTGTACCCCTTGTAGCTGTGCCCTCAGTTGATTTGCACCCTGTAGCAGTGCCCACTGTAGTAGTGCCCCCAGTAAGTGCCCCATGTATATTTGCCCCCAGTAGCTGTATCCCCAGTAGTTGTGCCCCCAGCAGCTCTGCCCCCAGTTTATTTCCCCCCAGTAGCTGTTCCCCCTGTAGCTGTTCCCCATGTAGCAGTGCCCCCTTTAGTAGTGCACCCTGTAGTTGTGCCCCTAGTAGTGGTGCCCCCTGTAGCTGTGCCCCCTGTAGCTGTGCCCCTTGTAGCAGTACCCCCTGTAGTAGTGCCCCCAGTAGCTGTGCCCCTTGTAGCTGTGCCCCCAGTTGATTTTCCCTCAGTAGCTGTTCCCCCTGTAGCAGTGCCCCCAGTATGTGCCCCCTGTAGTTGTGCACCCTGTAGACTTGCCCCCAGTAGCTGTTCCCCCTGTATGTGCCCCTAGTAGCTGTGCCCCCTGTATGTACCCCCAGTAGCTGTGCACCCAGTATGTGTCCCCTGTAGTAGCGCCGCTTTGAAACCATAAAAAAACAAGAACAAACAAACAAAAACACAATACTTACCAGCCTCGCTCCTGCTTCCGGACCGCTGCTGCCGCTGCTGCTGTCTCCGGGCGCCGGCTCCTCTCTATGGGAGAGACAGCGTGACGTCTCATCCATAGCAGCGCCGCACTGACACTAGGGGTCAATTTTGACCTCTAGCGTCAGTCAGCGTCGCCGGCTGCAGTGGGCGCACACGGCGCCCGCTGCAGCTGGGGGCCGGGGAGCGGGGAGGGAGGGTGGATTAGTAGCGGCTCTTGCCACGGCGGTGGCGGCACCCTCGGGGTAGCAGCGCCCCGGGCAAAAAGCCTGCTTGCCCGTGGAAATAACCGCTATTGCAGAGCACTTACATTTATCTGGTCCCACTCAGATACTAGTACAGACTATGCACCGGACCATCAGTAGCCAGAGCACTTACACTTGTCTGCTCCCACTCAGATACTATTACAGACTATGCACCATACTATCAGTCCCCAGAGCACTTACACTTGTCTGCTCCCACTCAGATACTAGTACAGACTATGCACCAGACCATCAGTAGCAAGAGCTCTTACACTTGTCTGCTCCCACTCAGATACTAGTACATACCCTCCAACATGACCCGCCCCACTAGGTACAAAATGCTCTGTTTCTGGACTTCCCTCTTAATTTATTATTGCCATCACCTGTGAAGAAACAGCTTTCTTATCATTTAACTAGTGCAACACAGGTGATGGAAATCATAAATTAAGAGGGAAGTCCAGGAACAGAGCATTTTGTACCTAGTGGGGCGGGTCATGTTGGAGGGTCTGCTAGTACAGACTATGCACCATACTATCAGTCGCCAGGAGCATTTACACTTGTCTGCTCCCGTTCAGATACTAGTACAGACTATGCACCAGACCATCAGTAGCCAGAGCTCTTACACTTGTCTGCTCCCACTCAGGTACTAGTACAGACTATGCACCAGACCATCAGTCCCCAGAGCACTTACACTTGTCTGCTCCCACTCAGATACTATTACAGACTATGCACCAGATCATCAGTAGCCAGAGCACTTACACTTGTCTGCTCCCACTCAGATACTAGTACAGACTATGCACCATACTATCAGTCGCCAGAGCACTTACACTTGTCTGCTCCCACTCAGATACTAGTACAGACTATGCACCAGACCATTAGTCCCCAGAGCACTTACACTTATCTGGTCCCACTCAGATACTAGTACAGACTATGCACCGGACCATCAGTAGCCAGAGCACTTACACTTATCTGCTCCCACTCAGATACTAGTACAGACTATGCACCGGACCATCAGTAGCCAGAGCACTTACACTTATCTGGTCCCACTCAGATACTAGTACAGACTATGCACCAGACCATCAGTAGCCAGAGCACTTACACTTGTCTGCTCCCACTCAGATACTAGTACAGACTATGCACCAGACCATTAGTCCCCAGAGCACTTACACTTATCTGGTCCCACTCAGATACTAGTACAGACTATGCACCATACTATCAGTCGCCAGAGCACTTACACTTGTCTGCTCCCACTCAGATACTAGTACAGACTATGCACCGGACCATCAGTAGCCAGAGCACTTACACTTATCTGGTCCCACTCAGATACTAGTACAGACTATGCACCAGACCATCAGTAGCCAGAGCACTTACACTTATCTGCTCCCACTCAGATACTAGTACAGACTATGCACCGGACCATCAGTAGCCAGAGCACTTACACTTGTCTGCTCCCACTCAGATACTAGTACAGACTATGCACCATACTATCAGTCGCCAGAGCACTTACACTTGTCTGCTCCCACTCAGATACTAGTACAGACTATGCACCAGACCATCAGTCCCCAGAGCACTTACACTTATCTGGTCCCACTCAGATACTAGTACAGACTATGCACCAGACCATCAGTAGCCAGAGCACTTACACTTATCTGGTCCCACTCAGATACTAGTACAGACTATGCACCATACTATCAGTCGCCAGAGCACTTACACTTGTCTGCTCCCACTCAGATACTAGTACAGACTATGCACCATACTATCAGTCGCCAGAGCACTTACACTTGTCTGCTCCCACTCAGATACTAGTACAGACTATGCACCAGACCATCAGTCCCCAGAGCACTTACACTTATCTGGTCCCACTCAGATACTAGTACAGACTATGCACCAGATTATCAGTCGCCAGAGCATTTCCACTTATCTGGTCCCACTCAGATACTAGTACAGACTATGCACCATACCATCAGTCCCCAGAGCACTTACACTTATCTGGTCCCACTCAGATACTAGTACAGACTATGCACCAGATTATCAGTCTCCAGAGCACTTACACTTGTCTGCTCCCACTCAGATACTAGTACAGACTATGCACCAGACCATCAGTCCCCAGAGCACTTACACTTATCTGGTCCCACTCAGATACTAGTACAGACTATGCACCAGATTATCAGTAGCCAGAGCACTTACACTTGTCTGCTCCCACTCAGATACTAGTACAGACTATGCACCAGATTATCAGTCGCCAGAGCATTTCCACTTATCTGGTCCCACTCAGATACTAGTACAGACTATGCACCAGACCATCAGTAACCAGAGCACTTACACTTATCTGGTCCCACTCAGATACTAGTGATGAGCGCCTGAAATTTTTCGGGTTTTGTGTTTTGGTTTTGGGTTCGGTTCCGCGGCCGTGTTTTGGGTTCGACCGCGTTTTGGCAAAACCTCACCGAATTTTTTTTTGTCGGATTCGGGTGTGTTTTGGATTCGGGTGTTTTTTTCAAAAAACCCTAAAAAACAGCTTAAATCATAGAATTTGGGGGGTCATTTTGATCCCATATTATTATTAACCTCAAAAACCATAATTTCCACTCATTTTCAGTCTATTCTGAATACCTCACACCTCACAATATTATTTTTAGTCCTAAAATTTGCACCGAGGTCGCTGGATGACTAAGCTAAGCGACCCTAGTGGCCGACACAAACACCTGGCCCATCTAGGAGTGGCACTGCAGTGTCACGCAGGATGTCCCTTCCAAAAAACCCTCCCCAAACAGCACATGACGCAAAGAAAAAAAGAGGCGCAATGAGGTAGCTGTGTGAGTAAGATTAGCGACCCTAGTGGCCGACACAAACACCGGGCCCATTTAGGAGTGGCACTGCAGTGTCACGCAGGATGTCCCTTCCAAAAAACCCTCCCCAAACAGCACATGACGCAAAGAAAAAAAGAGGCGCAATGAGGTAGCTGTGTGAGTAAGATTAGCGACCCTAGTGGCCGACACAAACACCGGGCCCATCTAGGAGTGGCACTGCAGTGTCACGCAGGATGTCCCTTCCAAAAAACCCTCCCCAAACAGCACATGACGCAAAGGAAAAAAGAGGCGCAATGAGGTAGCTGTGTGAGTAAGATTAGCGACCGTAGTGGCCGACACAAACACCGGGCCCATTTAGGAGTGGCACTGCAGTGTCACGCAGGATGTCCCTTCCAAAAAACCCTCCCCAAACAGCACATGACGCAAAGAAAAAAAGAGGCGCAATGAGGTAGCTGTGTGAGTAAGATTAGCGACCCTAGTGGCCGACAAACACCGGGCCCATCTAGGAGTGGCACTGCAGTGTCACGCAGGATGGCCCTTCCAAAAAACCCTCCCCAAACAGCACATGACGCAAAGAAAAAAAGAGGCGCAATGAGGTAGCTGACTGTGTGAGTAAGATAAGCGACCCTAGTGGCCGACACAAACACCGGGCCCATCTAGGAGTGGCACTGCAGTGTCACGCAGGATGTCCCTTCCAAAAAACCCTCCCCAAACAGCACATGACGCAAAGAAAAATAAAAGAAAAAAGAGGTGCAAGATGGAATTGTCCTTGGGCCCTCCCACCCACCCTTATGTTGTATAAACAAAACAGGACATGCACACTTTAACCAACCCATCATTTCAGTGACAGGGTCTGCCACACGACTGTGACTGATATGACGGGTTGGTTTGGACTCCCCCCAAAAAAGAAGCAATTAATCTCTCCTTGCACAAACTGGCTCTACAGAGGCAAGATGTCCACCTCATCATCATCCTCCGATATATCACCGTGTACATCCCCCTCCTCACAGATTATCAATTCGTCCCCACTGGAATCCACCATCTCAGCTCCCTGTGTACTTTGTGGAGGCAATTGCTGCTGGTCAATGTCTCCGCGGAGGAATTGATTATAATTCATTTTAATGAACATCATCTTCTCCACATTTTCTGGATGTAACCTCGTACGCCGATTGCTGACAAGGTGAGCGGCGGCACTAAACACTCTTTCGGAGTACACACTTGTGGGAGGGCAACTTAGGTAGAATAAAGCCAGTTTGTGCAAGGGCCTCCAAATTGCCTCTTTTTCCTGCCAGTATAAGTATGGACTGTGTGACGTGCCTACTTGGATGCGGTCACTCATATAATCCTCCACCATTCTTTCAATGGTGAGAGAATCATATGCAGTGACAGTAGACGACATGTCCGTAATCGTTGTCAGGTCCTTCAGTCCGGACCAGATGTCAGCATCAGCAGTCGCTCCAGACTGCCCTGCATCACCGCCAGCGGGTGGGCTCGGAATTCTGAGCCTTTTCCTCGCACCCCCAGTTGCGGGAGAATGTGAAGGAGGAGATGTTGACAGGTCGCGTTCCGCTTGACTTGACAATTTTCTCACCAGCAGGTCTTTCAACCCCAGCAGACTTGTGTCTGCCGGAAAGAGAGATCCAAGGTAGGCTTTAAATCTAGGATCGAGCATGGTGGCCAAAATGTAGTGCTCTGATTTCAACAGATTGACCACCCGTGAATCCTTGTTAAGCGAATTAAGGGCTCCATCCACAAGTCCCACATGCCTAGCGGAATCGCTCCGTGTTAGCTCCTCCTTCAATGTCTCCAGCTTCTTCTGCAAAAGCCTGATGAGGGGAATGACCTGACTCAGGCTGGCAGTGTCTGAACTGACTTCACGTGTGGCAAGTTCAAAGGGCAGCAGAACCTTGCACAACGTTGAAATCATTCTCCACTGCGCTTGAGACAGGTGCATTCCACCTCCTATATCGTGCTCAATTGTATAGGCTTGAATGGCCTTTTGCTGCTCCTCCAACCTCTGAAGCATATAGAGGGTTGAATTCCACCTCGTTACCACTTCTTGCTTCAGATGATTGCAGGGCAGGTTCAGTAGTTTTTGGTGGTGCTCCAGTCTTTTGTACGTGGTGCCTGTACGCCGAAAGTGTCCCGCAATTCTTCTGGCCACCGACAGCATCTCTTGCACGCCCCTGTCGTTTTTTAAATAGTTCTGCACCACCAAATTCAAGGTATGTGCAAAACATGGGACGTGCTGGAATTTGCCCATATTTAATGCACACACAATATTGCTGGCGTTGTCCGATGCCACAAATCCACAGGAGAGTCCAATTGGGGTAAGCCATTCCGCGATGATCTTCCTCAGTTGCCGTAAGAGGTTTTCAGCTGTGTGCGTATTCTGGAAAGCGGTGATACAAAGCGTAGCCTGCCTAGGAAAGAGTTGGCGTTTGCGAGATGCTGCTACTGGTGCCGCCGCTGCTGTTCTTGCGGCGGGAGTCCATACATCTACCCAGTGGGCTGTCACAGTCATATAGTCCTGACCCTGCCCTGCTCCACTTGTCCACATGTCCGTGGTTAAGTGGACATTGGGTACAGCTGCATTTTTTAGGACACTGGTGACTCTTTTTCTGAGGTCTGTGTACATTTTCGGTATCGCCTGCCTAGAGAAATGGAACCTAGATGGTATTTGGTACCGGGGACACAGTACCTCCAACAAGTCTCTAGTTGGCTCTGCAGTAATGATGGATACCGGAACCACGTTTCTCACCACCCAGGATGCCAAGGCCTCAGTTATCCGCTTTGCAGTAGGATGACTGCTGTGATATTTCATCTTCCTCGCAAAGGACTGTTGGACAGTCAATTGCTTGGTGGAAGTAGTAAAAGTGGTCTTACGACTTCCCCTCTGGGATGACCATCGACTCCCAGCAGCAACAACAGCAGCGCCAGCAGCAGTAGGCGTTACACGCAAGGATGCATCGGAGGAATCCCAGGCAGGAGAGGAATCATCAGAATTGCCAGTGACATGGCCTGCAGGACTATTGGCATTCCTGGGGAAGGAGGAAATTGACACTGAGGGAGTTGGTGGGGTGGTTTGCGTGAGCTTGGTTACAAGAGGAAGGGATTTACTGGTCAGTGGACTGCTTCCGCTGTCACCCAAAGTTTTTGAACTTGTCACTGACTTATTATGAATGCGCTGCAGGTGACGTATAAGGGAGGATGTTCCGAGGTGGTTAACATCCTTACCCCTACTTATTACAGCTTGACAAAGGGAACACACGGCTTGACACCTGTTGTCCGCATTTCTGTTGAAATACCTCCACACCGAAGAGCTGATTTTTTTGGTATTTTCACCAGGCATGTCAACGGCCATATTCCTCCCACGGACAACAGGTGTCTCCCCGGGTGCCTGACTTAAACAAACCACCTCACCATCAGAATCCTCCTGGTCAATTTCCTCCCCAGCAACACCCATATCCTCCTCATCCTGGTGTACTTCAACACTGACATCTTCAATCTGACTATCAGGAACTGGACTGCGGGTGCTCCTTCCAGCACTTGCAGGGGGCGTGCAAATGGTGGAAGGCGCATGCTCTTCACGTCCAGTGTTGGGAAGGTCAGGCATCGCAACCGACACAATTGGACTCTCCTTGTGGATTTGGGATTTCGAAGAACGCACAGTTCTTTGCGGTGCTACTGCTTTTGCCAGCTTGAGTCTTTTCATTTTTCTAGCGAGAGGCTGAGTGCTTCCATCCTCATGTGAAGCTGAACCACTAGCCATGAACATAGGCCAGGGCCTCAGCCGTTCCTTGCCACTCCGTGTGGTAAATGGCATATTGGCAAGTTTACGCTTCTCCTCCGACAATTTTATTTTAGGTTTTGGAGTCCTTTTTTTACTGATATTTGGTGTTTTGGATTTGACATGCTCTGTACTATGACATTGGGCATCGGCCTTGGCAGACGACGTTGCTGGCATTTCATCGTCTCGGCCATGACTAGTGGCAGCAGCTTCAGCACGAGGTGGAAGTGGATCTTGATCTTTCCCTAATTTTGGAACCTCAACATTTTTGTTCTCCATATTTTAATAGGCACAACTAAAAGGCACCTCAGGTAAACAATGGAGATGGATGGATACTAGTATACAATTATGGACGGACTGCCGAGTGCCGACACAGAGGTAGCTACAGCCGTGGACTACCGTACTGTACTGTGTCTGCTGCTAATATAGACTGGTTGATAAAGAGATGTAGTAGTATGTATGTATAAAGAAGAAAGAAAAAAAAACCACGGGTAGGTGGTATACAATTATGGACGGACTGCCGAGTGCCGACACAGAGGTAGCTACAGCCGTGAACTACCGTACTGTACTGTGTCTGCTGCTAATATAGACTGGTTGATAAAGAGATGTAGTAGTATGTATGTATAAAGAAGAAAGAAAAAAAAACCACGGGTAGGTGGTATACAATTATGGACGGACTGCTGAGTGCCGACACAGAGGTAGCTACAGCCGTGGACTACCGTACTGTACTGTGTCTGCTGCTAATATAGACTGGTTGATAAAGAGATGTAGTAGTATGTATGTATAAAGAAGAAAGAAAAAAAAACCACGGGTAGGTGGTATACAATTATGGACGCACTGCCGAGTGCCGACACAGAGGTAGCTACAGCCGTGGACTACCGTACTGTACTGTGTCTGCTGCTAATATAGACTGGTTGATAAAGAGATGTAGTAGTATGTATGTATAAAGAAGAAAGAAAAAAAAACCACGGGTAGGTGGTATACAATTATGGATGGACTGCCGAGTGCCGACACAGAGGTAGCTACAGCCGTGAACTACCGTACTGTGTCTGCTGCGACTGGATGATAATGATATAAAAAATATATATATATATATATCACTACTGCAGCCGGACAGGTATATATTATATAATGACGGACCTGCTGGACACTGTCAGCAGAATGAGTTTTTTATAGAATAAAAAAAAAAACACCACACAAGTGAAGTCACACGACGAGTGTTTAACTTTTTCAGGCAATCACAATATAGTATACTACTAACTATACTGGTGGTCAGTGTGGTCAGGTCACTGGTCAGTCACACTGGCAGTGGCACTCCTGCAGCAAAAGTGTGCACTGTTTAATTTTAATATAATATGTACTCCTGGCTCCTGCTATAACCTATAACTGGCACTGCAGTGCTCCCCAGTCTCCCCCACAATTATAAGCTGTGTGAGCTGAGCACAGTCAGATATATATACATAGATGATGCAGCACACTGGGCTGAGCAGTGCACACAGATATGGTATGTGACTGAGTCACTGTGTGTATCGTTTTTTTCAGGCAGAGAACGGATATATTAAATAAAACTGCACTGTCTGGTGGTCACTGTGGTCAGTCACTAGTAAACTCTGCACTCTCTACACTTCTACAGTACTCCTAAGCTCCAGTAAATCAGGTCAATCTCTCTCTCTCTCTCTCTCTTCTAATCTAAATGGAGAGGACGCCAGCCACGTCCTCTCCCTATCAATCTCAATGCACGTGTGAAAATGGCGGCGACGCGCGGCTCCTTATATAGAATCCGAGTCTCGCGAGAATCCGACAGCGTCATGATGACGTTCGGGCGCGCTCGGGTTAACCGAGCAAGGCGGGAGGATCCGAGTCTGCTCGGACCCGTGAAAAAAACCATGAAGTTCGGGCGGGTTCGGATTCAGAGAAACCGAACCCGCTCATCTCTAGTACAGACTATGCACCAGATTATCAGTCGCCAGAGCATTTCCACTTATCTGGTCCCACTCAGATACTAGTACAGACTATGCACCAGACCATCAGTCGCCAGAGCACTTACACTTATCTGGTCCCACTCAGATACTAGTACAGACTATGCACCATACTATCAGTCGCCAGAGCACTTACACTTGTCTGCTCCCACTCAGATACTAGTACAGACTATGCACCGGACCATCAGTCCCCAGAGCACTTACACTTATCTGGTCCCACTCAGATACTAGTACAGACTATGCACCAGATTATCAGTCGCGAGAGCACTTACACTTATCTGGTCCCACTCAGATACTATTACAG
The DNA here is from genome assembly GCF_028390025.1 of Pseudophryne corroboree. Taxonomy (NCBI): domain Eukaryota; kingdom Metazoa; phylum Chordata; class Amphibia; order Anura; family Myobatrachidae; genus Pseudophryne; species Pseudophryne corroboree. Next base: position 484,084,089 of record NC_086444.1, read on the forward strand.
ACTATGCACCAGATCATCAGTAGCCAGAGCACTTACACTTGTCTGCTCCCACTCAGATACTAGTACAGACTATGCACCAGACCATCAGTCCCCAGAGCACTTACACTTATCTGGTCCCACTCAGATACTAGTACAGACTATGCACCATACTATCAGTCGCCAGAGCACTTACACTTGTCTGCTTCCACTCAGATACTAGTACAGACTATGCACCATACTATCAGTCGCCAGAGCACTTACACTTATCTGCTCCCACTCATATACTAGTACAGACTATTAGAGATGAGCGGGTTCGGTTCCTCGGAATCCGAACCCGCCCGAACTTCAGGTTTTTTTACACGGGGGCCGAGCGACTCGGATCTTCCCGCCTTGCTCGGTTAACCCGAGCGCGCCTCCGAACGTCATCATCACGCTGTCGGATTCTCGCGAGGCTCGGATTCTATATAAGTCGCCGCCATTTTCACACGTGCATTGAGATTGATAGGGAGAGGACGTGGCTGGCGTCCTCTCCGTTTAGAAATAGATAGGAGAGTGAGAGTGAGACACTTCATTTACTGGAGCTTAGGAGGAGTACTCAGAGAGTGCAGAATTTTGCTGATAGTAGTTAGTTAGTTATACTAGTGACTGACCAGTGAGACCACCAGTGCAGTTTTATTATTATTTAATATAATCCGTTCTCTGCCTGAAAAAAACGATACACAGTGACTCAGTCACACTCACATACCATATCTGTGCTCAGCCCAGTGTGCTGCATCATCTATGTATAATATCTGACTGTGCTCACACAGCTTAATTGTGGGGGAGACTTGGGAGCAGTTATAGGTTATAGCAGGAGCCAGGAGTACATATTAAACAGTGCACACTTTTGCTGCCAGAGTGCCACTGCCAGTGTGACTGACCAGTGACCTGACCACACTGACCACCAGTATATTGTGATTGTCTGCCTGAAAAAGTTAAACACTCGTCGTGTGACTTGTGTGGTGTTTTTTTATTCTATAAAAAACTCATTCTGCTGACAGTGTCCAGCAGGTCCGTCATTATATAATATATACCTGTCCGGCTGCAGTAGTGATATATATATATTTTTTATATCATTATTTATCATCCAGTCTATACTAGCAGCAGACACAGTACGGTAGTTCACGGCTGTAGCTACCTCTGTGTCGGCACTCGGCAGTCCATCCATAATTGTATACCACCTACCCGTGGTTTTTTTTTCTTTCTTCTTTATACATACTACATCTCATTATCAACCAGTCTATATTAGCAGCAGACACAGTACGGTAGTTCACGGCTGTAGCTACCTCTGTGTCGGCACTCGGCAGTCCATCCATAATTGTATACCACCTACCCGTGGTTTTTTTTTTTTCTTTCTTCTTTATACATACTACATCTCATTATCAACCAGTCTATATTAGCAGCAGACACAGTACAGTACGGTAGTCCACGGCTGTAGCTACCTCTGTGTCGGCACTCGGCAGTCCATCCATAATTGTATACCACCTACCCGTGGTTTTTTTTTTCTTTCTTCTTTATACATACTACATCTCATTATCATCCAGTCTATATTAGCAGCAGACACAGTACAGTACGGTAGTCCACGGCTGTAGCTATCTCTGTGTCGGCACTCGGCAGTCCATCCATAATTGTATACCACCTACCCGTGGTTTTTTTTTCTTTCTTCTTTATACATACTACATCTCATTATCATCCAGTCTATATTACCAGCAGACACAGTACAGTACGGTAGTCCACGGCTGTAGCTACCTCTGTGTCGGCACTCGGCAGTCCATCCATAATTGTATACCACCTACCCGTGGTTTTTTTTTCTTTCTTCTTTATACATACTACATCTCATTATCATCCAGTCTATATTACCAGCAGACACAGTACAGTACGGTAGTCCACGGCTGTAGCTACCTCTGTGTCGGCACTCGGCAGTCCATCCATAATTGTATACCACCTACCTGTGGTTTTTTTTTCTTTCTTTTTTATACATACTACATCTCATTATCATCCAGTCTATATTAGCAGCAGACACAGTACAGTACGGTAGTCCACGGCTGTAGCTATCTCTGTGTCGGCACTCGGCAGTCCATCCATAATTGTATACCACCTACCCGTGGTTTTTTTTTTCTTTCTTTTTTATACATACTACATCTCATTATCATCCAGTCTATATTAGCAGCAGACACAGTACAGTACGGTAGTCCACGGCTGTAGCTATCTCTGTGTCGGCACTCGGCAGTCCATCCATAATTGTATACCACCTACCCGTGGTTTTTTTTTCCTTTCTTCTTTATACATACTACATCTCATTATCATCCAGTCTATATTAGCAGCAGACACAGTACAGTACGGTAGTCCACGGCTGTAGCTATCTCTGTGTCGGCACTCGGCAGTCCATCCATAATTGTATACCACCTACCCGTGTTTTTTTTTTTCTTTCTTCTTTATACATACTACATCTCATTATCATCCAGTCTATATTAGCAGCAGACACAGTACAGTACGGTAGTCCACAGCTGTAGCTATCTCTGTGTCGGCACTCGGCAGTCCATCCATAATTGTATACCACCTACCCGTGGTTTTTTTTTTCTTCTTTATACATACTACATCTCATTATCAACCAGTCTATATTAGCAGCAGACACAGTACAGTACGGTAGTCCACGGCTGTAGCTACCTCTGTGTCGGCACTCGGCAGTCCATCCATAATTGTATACCACCTACCCGTGGTTTTTTTTTCTTTCTTCTTTATACATACTACATCTCATTATCATCCAGTCTATATTACCAGCAGACACAGTACAGTACGGTAGTCCACGGCTGTAGCTACCTCTGTGTCGGCACTCGGCAGTCCATCCATAATTGTATACCACCTACCTGTGGTTTTTTTTTCTTTCTTTTTTATACATACTACATCTCATTATCATCCAGTCTATATTAGCAGCAGACACAGTACAGTACGGTAGTCCACGGCTGTAGCTATCTCTGTGTCGGCACTCGGCAGTCCATCCATAATTGTATACCACCTACCCGTGGTTTTTTTTTTCTTTCTTCTTTATACATACTACATCTCATTATCAACCAGTCTATATTAGCAGCAGACACAGTACGGTAGTTCACGGCTGTAGCTACCTCTGTGTCGGCACTCGGCAGTCCATCCATAATTGTATACTAGTATCCATCCATCTCCATTGTTTACCTGAGGTGCCTTTTAGTTGTGCCTATTAAAATATGGAGAACAAAAATGTTGAGGTTCCAAAATTAGGGAAAGATCAAGATCCACTTCCACCTCGTGCTGAAGCTGCTGCCACTAGTCATGGCCGAGACGATGAAATGCCAGCACCGTCGTCTGCCAAGGCCGATGCCCAATGTCATAGTACAGAGCATGTCAAATCCAAAACACCAAATATCAGTAAAAAAAGGACTCCAAAACCTAAAATAAAATTGTCGGAGGAGAAGCGTAAACTTGCCAATATGCCATTTACCACACGGAGTGGCAAGGAACGGCTGAGGCCCTGGCCTATGTTCATGGCTAGTGGTTCAGCTTCATATGAGGATGGAAGCACTCAGCCTCTCGCTAGAAAACTGAAAAGACTCAAGCTGGCAAAAGCACCGCAAAGAACTGTGCGTTCTTCGAAATCCCAAATCCACAAGGAGAGTCCAATTGTGTCGGTTGCGATGCCTGACCTTCCCAACACTGGACGTGAAGAGCATGCGCCTTCCACCATTTGCACACCCCCTGCAAGTGCTGGAAGGAGCACCCGCAGTCCAGTTCCTGATAGTCAGATTGAAGATGTCAGTGTTGAAGTACACCAGGATGAGGAGGATATGGGTGTTGCTGGCGCTGGGGAGGAAATTGACCAGGAGGATTCTGATGGTGAGGTGGTTTGTTTAAGTCAGGCACCCGGGGAGACACCTGTTGTCCGTGGGAGGAATATGGCCACTGACATGCCTGGTGAAAATACCAAAAAAAATCAGCTCTTCGGTGTGGAAGTATTTCAACAGAAATGCGGACAACAGGTGTCAAGCCGTGTGTTGCCTTTGTCAAGCTGTAATAAGTAGGGGTAAGGACGTTAACCACCTCGGAACATCCTCCCTTATACGTCACCTGCAGCGCATTCATCATAAGTCAGTGACAAGTTCAAAAACTTTGGGCGACAGCGGAAGCAGTCCACTGACCAGTAAATCCCTTCCTCTTGTAACCAAGCTCACGCAAACCACCCCACCAACTCCCTCAGTGTCAATTTCCTCCTTCCCCAGGAATGCCAATAGTCCTGCAGGCCATGTCACTGGCAATTCTGACGAGTCCTCTCCTGCCTGGGATTCCTCCGATGCATCCTTGCGTGTAACGCCTACTGCTGCTGGCGCTGCTGTTGTTGCTGCTGGGAGTCGATGGTCATCCCAGAGGGGAAGTCGTAAGCCCACTTGTACTACTTCCAGTAAGCAATTGACTGTTCAACAGTCCTTTGCGAGGAAGATGAAATATCACAGCAGTCATCCTACTGCAAAGCGGATAACTGAGGCCTTGGCATCCTGGGTGGTGAGAAACGTGGTTCCGGTATCCATCATTACTGCAGAGCCAACTAGAGACTTGTTGGAGGTACTGTGTCCCCGGTACCAAATACCATCTAGGTTCCATTTCTCTAGGCAGGCGATACCGAAAATGTACACAGACCTCAGAAAGAGAGTCACCAGTGTCCTAAAAAATGCAGCTGTACCCAATGTCCACTTAACCACGGACATGTGGACAAGTGGAGCAGGGCAGGGTCAGGACTATATGACTGTGACAGCCCACTGGGTAGATGTATGGACTCCCGCCGCAAGAACAGCAGCGGCGGCACCAGTAGCAGCATCTCGCAAACGCCAACTCTTTCCTAGGCAGGCTACGCTTTGTATCACCGGTTTCCAGAATACGCACACAGCTGAAAACCTCTTACGGCAACTGAGGAAGATCATCGCGGAATGGCTTACCCCAATTGGACTCTCCTGTGGATTTGTGGCATCGGACAACGCCAGCAATATTGTGTGTGCATTAAATATGGGCAAATTCCAGCACGTCCCATGTTTTGCACATACCTTGAATTTGGTGGTGCAGAATTTTTAAAAAAACGACAGGGGCGTGCAAGAGATGCTGTCGGTGGCCAGAAGAATTGCGGGACACTTTCGGCGTACAGGCACCACGTACAGAAGACTGGAGCACCACCAAAAACTACTGAACCTGCCCTGCCATCATCTGAAGCAAGAAGTGGTAACGAGGTGGAATTCAACCCTCTATATGCTTCAGAGGTTGGAGGAGCAGCAAAAGGCCATTCAAGCCTATACAATTGAGCACGATATAGGAGGTGGAATGCACCTGTCTCAAGCGCAGTGGAGAATGATTTCAACGTTGTGCAAGGTTCTGATGCCCTTTGAACTTGCCACACGTGAAGTCAGTTCAGACACTGCCAGCCTGAGTCAGGTCATTCCCCTCATCAGGCTTTTGCAGAAGAAGCTGGAGACTTTGAAGGAGGAGCTAACACGGAGCGATTCCGCTAGGCATGTGGGACTTGTGGATGGAGCCCTTAATTCGCTTCACAAGGATTCACGGGTGGTCAATCTGTTGAAATCAGAGCACTACATTTTGGCCACCGTGCTCGATCCTAGATTTAAAGCCTACCTTGGATCTCTCTTTCCGGCAGACACAAGTCTGCCGGGGTTGAAAGACCTGCTGGTGAGAAAATTGTCAAGTCAAGCGGAACGCGACCTGTCAACATCTCCTCCTTCACATTCTCCCGCAACTGGGGGTGCGAGGAAAAGGCTCAGAATTCCGAGCCCACCCGCTGGCGGTGATGCAGGGCAGTCTGGAGCGACTGCTGATGCTGACATCTGGTCCGGACTGAAGGACCTGACAACGATTACGGACATGTCGTCTACTGTCACTGCATATGATTCTCTCAACATTGAAAGAATGGTGGAGGATTATATGAGTGACCGCATCCAAGTAGGCACGTCACACAGTCCGTACTTATACTGGCAGGAAAAAGAGGCAATTTGGAGGCCCTTGCACAAACTGGCTTTATTCTACCTAAGTTGCCCTCCCACAAGTGTGTACTCCGAAAGAGTGTTTAGTGCCGCCGCTCACCTTGTCAGCAATCGGCGTACGAGGTTACATCCAGAAAATGTGGAGAAGATGATGTTCATTAAAATGAATTATAATCAATTCCTCCGCGGAGACATTGACCAGCAGCAATTGCCTCCACAAAGTACACAGGGAGCTGAGATGGTGGATTCCAGTGGGGACGAATTGATAATCTGTGAGGAGGGGGATGTACACGGTGATATATCGGAGGATGATGATGAGGTGGACATCTTGCCTCTGTAGAGCCAGTTTGTGCAAGGAGAGATTAATTGCTTCTTTTTTGGTGGGGGTCCAAACCAACCCGTCATATCAGTCACAGTCGTGTGGCAGACCCTGTCACTGAAATGATGGGTTGGTTAAAGTGTGCATGTCCTGTTTATACAACATAAGGGTGGGTGGGAGGGCCCAAGGACAATTCCATCTTGCACCTCTTTTTTCTTTAATTTTTCTTTGCGTCATGTGCTGTTTGGGGAGTGTTTTTTGGAAGGGCCATCCTGCGTGACACTGCAGTGCCACTCCTAGATGGGCCCGGTGTTTGTGTCGGCCACTAGGGTCGCTTATCTTACTCACACAGCTACCTCATTGCGCCTCTTTTTTTCTTTGCGTCATGTGCTGTTTGGGGAGGGTTTTTTGGAAGGGACATCCTGCGTGACACTGCAGTGCCACTCCTAGATGGGCCAGGTGTTTGTGTCGGCCACTAGGGTCGCTTAGCTTAGTCATCCAGCGACCTCGGTGCAAATTTTAGGACTAAAAATAATATTGTGAGGTGTGAGGTATTCAGAATAGACTGAAAATGAGTGGAAATGATGGTTTTTGAGGTTAATAATACTTTGGGATCAAAATGACCCCCAAATTCTATGATTTAAGCTGTTTTTTAGGTTTTTTGGAAAAAAAACACCCGAATCCAAAACACACCCGAATCCGACAAAAAAAATTCGGTTAGGTTTTGCCAAAACGCGGTCGAACCCAAAACACGGCCGCGGAACCGAACCCAAAACCAAAACACAAAACCCGAAAAATTTCCGGCGCTCATCTCTACAGACTATGCACCAGACCATCAGTCCCCAGAGCACTTACACTTATATGGTCCCACTCAGATACTAGTACAGACTATGCACCAGATTATCAGTCGCCAGAGCACTTACACTGATCTGGTCCCACTCAGATACTAGTACAGACTATGCACCAGATTATCAGTAGCCAGAGCACTTACACTTATCTGGTCCCACTCAGATACTAGTATAGACTATGCACCGGACCATCAGTAGCCAGAGCACTTACACTTATCTGGTCCCACTCAGATACTAGTACAGACTATGCACCGGACCATCAGTCCCCAGAGCACTTACACTTATCTGGTCCCACTCAGATACTAGTACAGACTATGCACCAGATTATCAGTCGCCAGAGCACTTACACTTATCTGGTCCCACTCAGATACTAGTACAGACTATGCACCAGATTATCAGTCGCGAGAGCACTTACACTTATCTGGTCCCACTCAGATACTATTACAGACTATGCACCAGATCATCAGTAGCCAGAGCACTTACACTTGTCTGCTCCCACTCAGATACTAGTACAGACTATGCACCAGACCATCAGTCGCCAGAGCACTTACACTTATCTGGTCCCACTCAGATACTAGTACAGACTATGCACCGGACCATCAGTAGCCAGAGCACTTACACTTGTCTGCTCCCACTCAGATACTAGTACAGACTATGCACCAGACCATCAGTAACCAGAGCACTTACACTTATCTGGTCCCACTCAGATACTAGTACAGACTATGCACCAGATTATCAGTCGCCAGAGCACTTACACTTATCTGGTCCCACTCAGATACTAGTACAGACTATGCACCATACTATCAGTCGCCAGAGCACTTACACTTGTCTGCTCCCACTCATATACTAGTACAGACTATGCACCAGACCATCAGTCCCCAGAGGATTTACACTTATATGGTCCCACTCAGATACTAGTACAGACTATGCACCAGATTATCAGTCGCCAGAGCACTTACACTTATCTGGTCCCACTCAGATACTAGTACAGACTATGCACCAGATTATCAGTAGCCAGAGCACTTACACTTATCTGGTCCCACTCAGATACTAGTATAGACTATGCACCGGACCATCAGTAGCCAGAGCACTTATACTTATCTGGTCCCACTCATATACTAGTACAGACTATGCACCATACTATCAGTCGCCAGAGCACTTACACTTATCTGCTCCCACTCATATACTAGTACAGACTATGCACCAGACCATCAGTCCCCAGAGGATTTACACTTATATGGTCCCACTCAGATACTAGTACAGACTATGCACCAGATTATCAGTCGCCAGAGCACTTACACTTATCTGGTCCCACTCAGATACTAGTACAGACTATGCACCATACTATCAGTCGCCAGAGCACTTACACTTGTCTGCTCCCACTCAGATACTAGTACAGACTATGCACCATACTATCAGTCGCCAGAGCACTTACACTTGTCTGCTCCCACTCAGATACTAGTACAGACTATGCACCAGACCATCAGTCCCCAGAGCACTTACACTTATCTGGTCCCACTCAGATACTAGTACAGACTATGCACCAGACCATTAGTCCCCAGAGCACTTACACTTATCTGGTCCCACTCAGATACTAGTACAGACTATGCACCAGACCATCAGTAGCCAGAGCACTTACACTTATCTGGTCCCACTCAGATACTAGTACAGACTATGCACCGGACCATCAGTCCCCAGAGCACTTACACTTATCTGGTCCCACTCAGATACTAGTACAGACTATGCACCAGATTATCAGTCGCCAGAGCACTTACACTTATCTGGTCCCACTCAGATACTAGTACTATGCACCATACTATCAGTCGCCAGAGCACTTACACTTGTCTGCTCCCACTCAGATACTAGTACAGACTATGCACCATACTATCAGTCGCCAGAGCACTTACACTTGTCTGCTCCCACTCAGATACTAGTACAGACTATGCAACAGACCATCAGTCCCCAGAGCACTTACACTTATCTGGTCCCACTCAGATACTAGTACAGACTATGCACCAGATTTTCAGTCGCCAGAGCACTTACACTTATCTGGTCCCAGCCAGATACTAGTACAGACTATGCACCAGACCATCAGTAGCCAGAGCACTTACACTTATCTGGTCCCACTCAGATACTAGTACAGACTATGCACCGGACCATCAGTCCCCAGAGCACTTATACTTATCTGGTCCCACTCAGATACTAGTACAGACTATGCACCAGATTATCAGTCGCCAGAGCACTTACACTTATCTGGTCCCACTCAGATACTAGTACAGACTATGCACCAGATTATCAGTCGCCAGAGCACTTACACTTATCTGGTCCCACTCAGATACTAGTACAGACTATGCACCATACTATCAGTCGCCAGAGCACTTACACTTGTCTGCTCCCACTCAGATACTAGTACAGACTATGCACCATACTATCAGTCGCCAGATCACTTACACTTGTCTGCTCCCACTCAGATACTAGTACAGACTATGCACCAGACCATCAGTCCCCAGAGCACTTACACTTATCTGGTCCCACTCAGATACTAGTACAGACTATGCACCAGACCATCAGTAGCCAGAGCTCTTACACTTGTCTGCTCCCACTCAGATACTAGTACAGACTATGCACCATACTATCAGTCGCCAGAGCACTTACACTTGTCTGCTCCCACTCAGATACTAGTACAGACTATGCACCGGACCATTAGTCCCCAGAGCACTTACACTTATCTGGTCCCACTCAGATACTAGTACAGACTATGCACCGGACCATCAGTCCCCAGAGCACTTATACTTATCTGGTCCCACTCAGATACTAGTACAGACTATGCACCAGATTATCAGTCGCCAGAGCACTTACACTTATCTGGTCCCACTCAGATACTAGTACAGACTATGCACCAGATTATCAGTCGCCAGAGCACTTACACTTATCTGGTCCCACTCAGATACTAGTACAGACTATGCACCATACTATCAGTAGCCAGAGCACTTACACTTATCTGGTCCCACTCAGATACTAGTACAGACTATGCACCGGACCATCAGTCCCCAGAGCACTTATACTTATCTGGTCCCACTCAGATACTAGTACAGACTATGCACCAGATTATCAGTCGCCAGAGCACTTACACTTATCTGGTCCCACTCAGATACTAGTACAGACTATGCACCAGATTATCAGTCGCCAGAGCACTTACACTTATCTGGTCCCACTCAGATACTAGTACAGACTATGCACCATACTATCAGTCGCCAGAGCATTTACACTTGTCTGCTCCCACTCAGATACCAGTACAGACTATGCACCAGACCATTAGTCCCCAGAGCACTTACACTTGTCTACTCCCACTCAGATACTAGTACAGACTATGCACCATACTATCAGTCGCCAGAGCACTTACACTTATCTGGTCCCACTCAGATACTAGTACAGACTCTGCACCATACTATCAGTCGCCAGAGCACTTACACTTGTCTGCTCCCACTCAGATACTAGTACAGACTATGCACCATACTATCAGTCGCCAGAGCACTTACACTTACACTTGTCTGCTCCCACTCAGATACTAGTACAGACTATGCACCATACTATCAGTCGCCAGAGCACTTACACTTGTCTGCTCCCACTCAGATACTAGTACAGACTATGCACCAGACCATTAGTCCCCAGAGCACTTACACTTATCTGGTCCCACTCAGATACTAGTACAGACTATGCACCAGACCATCAGTAGCCAGAGCACTTACACTTATCTGGTCCCACTCAGATACTAGTACAGACTATGCACCGGACCATCAGTAGCCAGAGCACTTACACTTATCTGGTCCCACTCAGATACTAGTACAGACTATGCACCATACTATCAGTCGCCCGAGCACTTACACTTGTCTGCTCCCACTCAGATACTAGTACAGAGACTATGCACCGGACCATCAGTCCCCAGAGCACTTACACTTATCTGGTCCCACTCAGATACTAGTACAGACTATGCACCAGATTATCAGTCGCCAGAGCACTTACACTTATCTGGTCCCACTCAGATACTAGTACAGACTATGCACCAGACCATCAGTAGCCAGAGCACTTACACTTATCTGGTCCCACCAGACTTTCCTGGTAATGTATGATTGCCATCACCTGTGGTGAAACACCTTTCTTATCAATTACCTAGCTCACCACAGGTGATGGCAATCATACATTACCAGGAAAGTCCAGGAACAGAGCATTTTCTCCCTCATGGAGAGGGCCAGGTAGGCAAGTATGACTTACACTTGTCTGCTCCCACTCAGATACTAGTACAGACTATGCACCATACTATCAGTCGCCAGAGCACTTACACTTGTCTGCTCCCACTCAGATACTAGTACAGACTATGCACCAGACCATTAGTCCCCAGAGCACTTACACTTATCTGGTCCCACTCAGATACTATTACAGACTATGCACCAGATTTTCAGTCGCCAGAGCACTTACACTTATCTGGTCCCACTCAGATACTAGTACAGACTATGCACCAGATTATCAGTCGCCAGAGCACTTACACTTATCTGGTCCCACTCAGATACTAGTACAGACTATGCACCATACTATCAGTCGCCAGAGCACTTACACTTGTCTGCTCCCACTCAGATACTAGTACAGACTAAGCACCAGACCATCAGTAGCCAGAGCACTTACACTTATCTGGTCCCACTCAGATACTAGTACAGACTATGCACCGGACCATCAGTCGCCAGAGCACTTACACTTATCTGGTCCCACTCAGATACTAGTACAGACTATGCACCATACTATCAGTCGCCAGAGCACTTACACTTGTCTGCTCCCACTCAGATACTAGTACAGACTATGCACCAGACCATTAGTCCCCAGAGCACTTACACTTATCTGGTCCCACTCAGATACTAGTACAGACTATGCACCAGATTTTCAGTCGCCAGAGCACTTACACTTATCTGGTCCCACTCAGATACTAGTACAGACTATGCACCAGACCATCAGTAGCCAGAGCACTTACACTTATCTGGTCCCACTCAGATACTAGTACAGACTATGCACCATACTATCAGTCGCCAGAGCTCTTACACTTGTCTGCTCCCACTCAGATACTAGTACAGACTATGCACCGGACCATCAGTCCCCAGAGCACATACACTTATCTGGTCCCACTCAGATACTAGTACAGACTATGGACCAGACCATCAGTAGCCAGATCACTTACACTTATCTGCTCCCACTCAGATACTAGTACAGACTATGCACCATACTATCAGTCGCCAGAGCACTTACACTTATCTGGTCCCACTCAGATACTAGTACAGACTATGCACCGGACCATCAGTCCCCAGAGCACTTACACTTATCTGCTCCCACTCAGATACTAGTACAGACTATGCACCAGATTATCTGTCGCCAGAGCACTTACACTTATCTGGTCCCACTCAGATACTAGTACAGACTATGCACCATACTATCAGTCGCCAGAGCACTTACACTTGTATGCTCCCACTCAGATACTAGTACAGACTATGCACCATACTATCAGTCGCCAGAGCACTTACACTTGTCTGCTCCCACTCAGATACTAGTACAGACTATGCACCAGACCATCAGTCCCCAGAGCACTTACACTTATCTGGTCCCACTCAGATACTAGTACAGACAATGCACCAGACCATCAGTAGCCAGAGCACTTACACTTATCTGGTCCCACTCAGATACTAGTACAGACTATGCACCAGACCATCAGTAGCCAGAGCACTTACACTTATCTGGTCCCACTCAGATACTAGTACAGACTATGCACCGGACCATCAGTCCCCAGAGCACTTACACTTAACTGGTCCCACTCAGATACTAGTACAGACTATGCACCAGATTATCAGTCGCCAGAGCACTTACACTTATCTGGTCCCACTCAGATACTAGTACAGACTATGCACCATACTATCAGTCGCCAGAGCACTTACACCATACTTGCCTACCTGAACCTCTCCATGAGGGAGAAAATGCTCTGTTCCTGGACTTTCCTTGTAATGTATGATTGCCATCAACTATGGTGAAACACCTTTCTTATCAATTACCTAGCTCACCACAGGTGATGGCAATCATACATTACCAGGAAAGTCCAGGAACAGAGCATTTTCTCCCTCATGGAGAGGGCCAGGTAGGCAAGTATGACTAAAGGGCCCTACTCACTGGCCGACCCGCCGCCGAGCTGCCCGACGGCGGATACGGCCGACGAGCGACCCGGCGGCGGGGGGGCAGTGACGGGGGGAGTGAAGTTTCTTCACTCCCCCCGTCACCCGGCTGCACTGAAGTGCAGGCTAATATGGACGAGATCGTCCATATTGGCCTGCATGCACAGCCGACGGGAGACCAGCGATGAACGAGCGCGGGGACGCGCATCGTTCATCGCTGGAGTCTCCACACTGAAAGATATGAACGAGTTCTCGTTCATTTATGAACGAGATCGTTCATATCTTTCAGTATATCGGCCAGTGTGTAGGGCCTATTACACTTGTCTGCTCCCACTCAGATAGTAGTACAGACTATGCACCATACTATCAGTCGCCAGAGCACTTACACTTGTCTGCTCCCACTCAGATACTAGTACAGACTATGCACCAGACCATTAGTCCCCAGAGCACTTACACTTATCTGGTCCCACTCAGATACTATTACAGACTATGCACCAGATTTTCAGTCGCCAGAGCACTTACACTTATCTGGTCCCACTCAGATACTAGTACAGACTATGCACCAGATTATCAGTCGCCAGAGCACTTACACTTATCTGGTCCCACTCAGATACTAGTACAGACTATGCACCATACTATCAGTCGCCAGAGCACTTACACTTGTCTGCTCCCACTCAGATACTAGTACAGACTATGCACCAGACCATCAGTAGCCAGAGCACTTACACTTATCTGGTCCCACTCAGATACTAGTACAGACTATGCACCGGACCATCAGTCGCCAGAGCACTTACACTTATCTGGTCCCACTCAGATACTAGTACAGACTATGCACCAGATTATCAGTCGCAAGAGCACTTACACTTATCTGGTCCCACTCAGATACTAGTACAGACTATGCACCAGACCATCAGTAGCCAGATCACTTACACTTATCTGGTCCCACTCAGATACTAGTACAGACTATGCACCAGACCATCAGTAGCCAGAGCACTTACACTTATCTGGTCCCACTCAGATACTAGTACAGACTATGCACCAGATTATCAGTCGCCAGAGCACTTACACTTGTCTGCTCCCACTCAGATACTAGTACAGACTATGCACCATACTATCAGTCGCCAGAGCACTTACACTTGTCTTCTCCCACTCAGATACTAGTACAGACTATGCACCAGACCATCAGTCCCCAGAGCACTTACACTTATCTGGTCCCACTCAGATACTAGTACAGATTATGCACCGGACCATCAGTCCCCAGAGCACTTACACTTGTCCGCTCCCACTCAGATACTAGTACAGACTATGCACCAGATTATCAGTCGCCAGAGCACTTACACTTATCTGGTCCCACTCAGATACTAGTACAGACTATGCACCAGACCATCAGTAGCCAGAGCACTTACACTTATCTGGTCCCACTCAGATACTAGTACAGACTATGCACCGGACCATCAGTCCCCAGAGCACTTACACTTATCTGGTCCCACTCAGATACTAGTACAGACTATGCACCATACTATCAGTCGCCAGAGCACTTACACTTGTATGCTCCCACTCAGATACTAGTACAGACTATGCACCATACTATCAGTCGCCAGAGCACTTACACTTGTCTGCTCCCACTCAGATACTAGTACAGACTATGCACCAGACCATCAGTCCCCAGAGCACTTACACTTATCTGGTCCCACTCAGATACTAGTACAGACTATGCACCAGACCATCAGTAGCCAGAGCACTTACACTTATCTGATCCCACTCATATACTAGTACAGACTATGCACCAGATTATCAGTCGCCAGAGCACTTACACTTATCTGGTCCCACTCAGATACTAGTACAGACTATGCACCAGATTATCAGTCGCCAGAGCACTTACACTTATCTGGTCCCACTCAGATACTAGTACAGACTATGCACCAGACCATCAGTAGCCAGAGCACTTACACTTATCTGGTCCCACTCAGATACTAGTACAGACTATGCACCGGACCATCAGTCCCCAGAGCACTTACACTTATCTGGTCCCACTCAGATACTAGTACAGACTATGCACCATACTATCAGTCGCCAGAGCACTTACACTTGTATGCTCCCACTCAGATACTAGTACAGACTATGCACCATACTATCAGTCGCCAGAGCACTTACACTTGTCTGCTCCCACTCAGATACTAGTACAGACTATGCACCAGACCATCAGTCCCCAGAGCACTTACACTTATCTGGTCCCACTCAGATACTAGTACAGACTATGCACCAGACCATCAGTAGCCAGAGCACTTACACTTATCTGGTCCCACTCAGATACTAGTACAGACTATGCACCAGACCATCAGTAGCCAGAGCACTTACACTTATCTGATCCCACTCAGATACTAGTACAGACTATGCACCAGACCATCAGTAGCCAGAGCACTTACACTTATCTGCTCCCACTCAGATACTAGTACAGACTATGCACCATACTATCAGTCGCCAGAGCACTTACACTTGTCTGCTCCCACTCAGATACTAGTACAGACTATGCACCATACTATCAGTCGCCAGAGCACTTACACTTGTCTTCTCCCACTCAGATACTAGTACAGACTATGCACCAGACCATCAGTCCCCAGAGCACTTACACTTATCTGGTCCCACTCAGATACTAGTACAGATTATGCACCGGACCATCAGTCCCCAGAGCACTTACACTTGTCCGCTCCCACTCAGATACTAGTACAGACTATGCACCAGATTATCAGTCGCCAGAGCACTTACACTTATCTGGTCCCACTCAGATACTAGTACAGACTATGCACCAGACCATCAGTAGCCAGAGCACTTACACTTATCTGGTCCCACTCAGATACTAGTACAGACTATGCACCGGACCATCAGTCCCCAGAGCACTTACACTTATCTGGTCCCACTCAGATACTAGTACAGACTATGCACCAGATTATCAGTCGCCAGAGCACTTACACTTATCTGGTCCCACTCAGATACTAGTACAGACTATGCACCATACTATCAGTCGCCAGAGCACTTACACCATACTTGCCTACCTGAACCTCTCCATGAGGGAGAAAATGCTCTGTTCCTGGACTTTCCTTGTAATGTATGATTGCCATCACCTGTG
Organism: Pseudophryne corroboree; assembly: GCF_028390025.1. Taxonomy (NCBI): domain Eukaryota; kingdom Metazoa; phylum Chordata; class Amphibia; order Anura; family Myobatrachidae; genus Pseudophryne; species Pseudophryne corroboree. The sequence continues at coordinate 484,100,615 of NC_086444.1, forward strand.
GTGAAACACCTTTCTTATCAATTACCTAGCTCACCACAGGTGATGGCAATCATACATTACCAGGAAAGTCCAGGAACAGAGCATTTTCTCCCTCATGGAGAGGGTCAGGTAGGCAAGTATGACTTACACTTGTCTGCTCCCACTCAGATACTAGTACAGACTATGCACCATACTATCAGTCGCCAGAGCACTTACACTTGTCTGCTCCCACTCAGATACTAGTACAGACTATGCACCAGACCATTAGTCCCCAGAGCACTTACACTTATCTGGTCCCACTCAGATACTAGTACAGACTATGCACCAGATTTTCAGTCGCCAGAGCACTTACACTTATCTGGTCCCACTCAGATACTAGTACAGACTATGCACCAGACCATCAGTAGCCAGAGCACTTACACTTATCTGCTCCCACTCAGATACTAGTACAGACTATGCACCAGACCATCAGTAGCCAGAGCACTTACACTTATCTGGTCCCACTCACAGGGCCGGCGCTACCATTAGGCAGCTTTAGGTAGCTGCCTATGGGCGCTGGCCACTGGAGGGCGGCAGGCTCCAATTAAATATATTTTACAAAAAAAAATATATATTTTGATAAGTAAGCCCAGACCAGGGGCGGCCGCGGCGAGGGTCTAGCCTGCCGTCAGTCACCTCACCGGCCAGTGTATTGCTTTCCCTGCGGGCCTGCGGCTGCTCCATGTCTAAACAGAAATAGACGGAGCCGCGCGTATGAGAGAGCAGGTCAGGAGACGGGCGCCGCCCACACTGACAGCCTAACACGCATCCTGCTAGGCGCCGTCAGCACGAACGTCAGCGCTTGTGTGGCGCCCGTCTCCTGACCTGCTCTCTCATACGCGCGGCTCCGTCTATTTCTGTTAGAGACATGGAGCAGCCACAGGGAAATCACACTGGCGTAGGTGAGGTGACTGACGGCTGTGGCAGGCTAGACCCTCGCCGCGGCCGCCCCTGGTCTGGGCTTACTTATCAAAATATATTTTTTTTTGTGTAAAATATATTTAATTGGAACATCTGAAAGACAAGAGAAGTCTCTCTATCCCCTCCCTCCCCGCCGCCCCGCGCCTCCCTATTCCCTCCCTGCCGCCACGCGTCTCCCTATCCTCTCTCTCCCACCCAGCGTCTCACTATCCCCTAACTGCCGCCCCGCGTCTCGCTATCCCCTCCCTCCCTGCCGCCCCGCGCCTCCCTATCTCCTCCCTCCCACCCCGCATCTCCCTATCCCCTCCCTTCCACCCCGCGTCTCCCTATCCCCTCCCTCCCACCCCACGTCTCCCTATCCCCTCCCTCCCTGCCGCCCCGCGTCTCCCTATCCTTTCCCTCCCACCCGCGTCTCACTATCCCCTCACTGCCGCCCCGCGTCTCGCTATCCCCTCCCTCCCACCCCACGTCTCCCTATCCCCTCCCTCCCACCCCGCGTCTCACTATCCCCTCACTGCCGCCCCGCGTCTCGCTATCCCCTCCCTCCCTGCCGCCCCGCGCCTCCCTATCTCCTCCCTCCCACCCCGCATCTCCCTATCCCCTCCCTTCCACCCCGCGTCTCCCTATCCCCTCCCTCCCACCCCACGTCTCCCTATCCCCTCCCTCCCACCCCACGTCTCCCTATCCCCTCCCTCCCTGCCGCCCCGCGTCTCCCTATCCTCTCCCTCCCACCTGCGTCTCACTATCCCCTCACTGCTGCCCGCGTCTCGCTATCCCCTCCCTCCCACCCCACGTCTCCCTATCCCCTCCCTCCCTGCCGCCCCGCGTCTCCCTATCCTCTCCCTCCCACCCCGCGTCTCACTATCCCCTCACTGCCGCCCCGCGTCTCGCTATCCCCTCCCTCCCTGCCGCCCCGCGCCTCCCTATCTCCTCCCTCCCACCCCGCATCTCCCTATCCCCTCCCTTCCACCCTGCGTCTCTACCTATCCCCTCCCTCCCACCCCACGTCTCCCTATCCCCTCCCTCCCTGCCGCCCCGCGTCTCCCTATCCTCTCCCTCCCACCCGCGTCTCACTATCCCCTCACTGCCGCCCCGCGTCTCGCTATCCCCTCCCTCCCTGCCGCCCCGCGCCTCCCTATCTCCTCCCTCCGACCCCGCATCTCCCTATCCCCTCCCTTTCACCCCACGTCTCCCTATCCCCTCACTCCCTGCCACCCCGCATCTCCCTATCCCCTCCCTTCCACCCCGCGTCTCCCTATCCCCTCCCTCCCACCCCACGTCTCCCTATCCCCTCCCTCCCTGCCGCCCCGCGTCTCCCTATCCTCTCCCTCCCACCTGCGTCTCACTATCCCCTCACTGCCGCCCCGCGTCTCGCTATCCCCTCCCTCCCACCCCACGTCTCCCTATCCCCTCCCTCCCTGCCGCCCCGCGTCTCCCTATCCTCTCCCTCCCACCCCGCGTCTCACTATCCCCTCACTGCCGCCCCGCGTCTCGCTATCCCCTCCCTCCCTGCCGCCCCGCGCCTCCCTATCTCCTCCCTCCCACCCCGCATCTCCCTATCCCCTCCCTTCCACCCTGCGTCTCCCTATCCCCTCCCTCCCACCCCACGTCTCCCTATCCCCTCCCTCCCTGCCGCCCCGCGTCTCCCTATCCTCTCCCTCCCACCCGCGTCTCACTATCCCCTCACTGCCGCCCCGCGTCTCGCTATCCCCTCCCTCCCTGCCGCCCCGCGCCTCCCTATCTCCTCCCTCCGACCCCGCATCTCCCTATCCCCTCCCTTTCACCCCACGTCTCCCTATCCCCTAACTCCCTGCCGCCCCGCGTCTCCCTATCCTCTCCCTCCCACCCGCGTCTCACTGTCCCCTCACTGCCGCCCCGCGTCTCGCTATCCCCTCCCTCCCCGCGCCTCCCTCCCTGCTGCCCCGCGCCTCCCTATCCCCTCACTCCCTGCCGCCCCGCGTCTCCCTATCCCCTCCCTCGCACCCCGCGTCTCACTATCCCCTCCCTGCCGCCCCACGTCTCGCTATCCCCTCCCTCCCTCCCTGCCGCCCCGCGCCTCCCTATCTCCTCCCTCCCACCCCGCATCTCCCTATCCCCTCCCTTCCACCCCGCGTCTCCCTATCCCCTCCCTCCCACCCCACGTCTCCCTATCCCCTCCCTCCCTGCCGCCCTGCGTCTCCCTATCCCCTCCCTCCCACTCCACGTCTCCCTATCCCCTCCCTCCCTGCCGCCCCGCACCTCCCGATGTTGGAGTTGCCTACAGCAGCGGCAGCTCCGGAGACAACAGGCAGCGCTGTTACCTCTATTTCCGTGCCCTCAGCATCTCCGGCAGCATCTGCTTCCTCCGGGACTGAGGAACCAGGACCACTAAGGCGAGGGGTGGGGAGTTGTGCTTGGTGGCAAGTGTCTGGGCAGCTCACCCCCAGATCACTTGGACTGCAGCTCCCCGCCTTGTGATCTGGGGGTGAGCTGCAGTCCAAGTGATCTGGGGGTGAGCTGCAGTCCAAGTGATCTGGGCAAGATCACTTGGACTGCAGCACACCCCCAGATCACTTGGACACAGGGAAAAATAAATAAAATAAATGTAAAAAAATTATATATTTATATCACAGCTGCCCGCCTCCCACCGCTGACCAGCGCTCACTTCTGCACGCTGCACCGCCATTGAAAGCTGACCACCGCAAACCACAACTGGCGGTGGTCAGAGGGACATCAACGCCGCAGCGAAGAAGGACAGCTTAGTACTGCCGCATCCCCCGCAGACCATGGGCTCATACGCCACCAACAACCACAGTCCCTTCCGCACCTCCGCTGCACATATCAGGTAATGTTACCCTATGTCCCTGCTGTCACGCTCTCAGTCCCTGCTGTCACTCTCTCAGTCCTTGCTGTCACTCTCTCTCCCTGTCCCTGAATTGTGGGTCATACCGTTTGCTATAATGTGAATTTCGTCTCATACCATATGGTAAAATCAGAATTTTGGCTCATACAGTATGCTGTAATGTGAATTTCGGGTCATACCGTGTGCTATAATGTGAATTTCGGCTCATACAGTGTGGTAAAATCTGAAATTTTGGGTCATAGCGTGTTCTGTAACGTGAATTTCGGCTCATACCGTGTGCTGTAATGTGAATTTCGGCTCATACTGTGTAGTAAAATATGAATTTTGGCTCATACTGTGTGCTGTAATGTGAATTTCGGCTCATACCGTGTGCTGTAATGTGAATTTCGGCTCATACCGTGTGCTATAATGTGAATTTCGGCTCATACCGTGTGCTGTAATGTGAATTTCGGCTCATACCGTGTGCTGTAATGTGAATTTCGGCTCATACTGTGTGGTAAAATATGAATTTCGGATCATACGGTGTGCTGTAATGTGAATTTCGGCTCATACGGTGTGCTGTAATATGAATTTCGGCTCATACGGTGTGCTGTAATGTGAATTTCGGCTCATACTGTGTGGTAAAATATGAATTTTGGCTCATACCATGTGCTGTAGTGTGAATTTTGGCTCATACCATGTGCTGTAGTGTGAATTTCGGCTCATTCCGTGTGCTGTAATGTGAATTTCTAGATAGTATAAGAATTTCTAGATAGTATAAGGGGTCCTAATACACTGAAGGACACGCCCCCATTTGAGTGGCCACACCCCCTCTCCCGGAGGCGCGCGCATAATTGCAACCTTCACTTTTCCATACCCCCACTTCAAAATGTCTACTTCGACCACTGTATATGTATGTATGTGTGTGTGTATATATATATATATATATATATATATATATATATAGTATTCATTCTAGCACCCTGCACCTTTCAAAATCCATGCAGTTCCCCTTTCCTGCCTGGGGTGTCACTCTCTGCTCTGGTGTTTCTCAGCACACACAGGTCTGTATCACAGCACTGAGTAACAGATCAGAGTGTGCGGAGAAGCACCACAGCAGAGAGCGACACCCCAGGCAGGAAAGAGGAACTGCACAGTATTTGAAAGGTGCAGGGTGCTAGAATGAACACCTGGGGGGGGGGGGGTGTAGGCAGAAATTTTGCCTAGGGTGCCGAGAAACCTTGCACCGGCCCTGCCCACTCAGATACTAGTACAGACTATGCACCAGACCATCAGTAGCCAGAGCACTTATACTTATCTGGTCCCACTCAGATACTAGTACAGACTATGCACTGGACCACCAGTCCCCAGAGCACTTACACTTATCTGGTCCCACTCAGATACTAGTACAGACTAAGCACCAGATTATCAGTCGCCAGAGCACTTACACTTATCTGGTCCCACTCAGATACTAGAACAGACTATGCACCAGACCATCAGTAGCCAGAGCACTTACACTTATCTGGTCCCACTCAGATACTAGTACAGACTATGCACCAGACCATCAGTAGCCAGAGCACTTACACTTATCTGGTCCCACTCAGATACTAGTACAGACTATGCACCGGACCATCAGTCCCCAGAGCACTTACACTTATCTGGTCCCACTCAGATACTAGTACAGACTATGCACCAGATTATCAGTTGCCAGAGCACTTACACTTATCTGGTCCCACTCAGATACTAGTACAGACTATGCACCAGATTATCAGTCGCCAGAGCACTTACACTTATCTGGTCCCACTCAGATACTAGTACAGACTATGCACCATACTATCAGTCGCCAGAGCACTTACACTTGTCTGCTCCCACTCAGATACTAGTACAGACTATGCACAATACTATCAGTCGCCAGAGCACTTACACTTGTCTGCTCCCACTCAGATACTAGTACAGACTATGCACCAGACCATTAGTCCCCAGAGCACTTACACTTATCTGGTCCCACTCAGATACTAGTACAGACTATGCACCAGATTATCAGTCGCCAGAGCACTTACACTTATCTGGTCCCACTCAGATACTAGTACAGACTATGCACCAGACCATCAGTAGCCAGAGCACTTACACTTATCTGGTCCCACTCAGATACTAGTACAGACTATGCACCGGACCATCAGTCCCCAGAGCACTTACACTTATCTGGTCCCACTCAGATACTAGTACAGACTATGCACCAGATTATCAGTTGCCAGAGCACTTACACTTATCTGGTCCCACTCAGATAGTTTACTAGTACAGACTATGCACCAGACCATCAGTAGCCAGAGCACTTACACTTATCTGGTCCCACTCAGATACTAGTACAGACTATGCACCATACTATCAGTCGCCCGAGCACTTACATTTGTCTGCTCCCACTCAGATACTAGTACAGACTATGCACCGGACCATCAGTCCCCAGAGCACTTACACTTGTCTGCTCCCACTCAGATACTAGTACAGACTATGCACCGGACCATCAGTCCCCAGAGCACTTACACTTATCTGGTCCCACTCAGATACTAGTACAGACTATGCACCAGATTATCAGTCGCCAGAGCACTTACACTTATCTGGTCCCACTCAGATACTAGTACAGACTATGCACCATACTATCAGTCGCCAGAGCACTTACACTTGTCTGCTCCCACTCAGATACTAGTACAGACTATGCACCATACTATCAGTCGCCAGAGCACTTACACTTGTCTTCTCCCACTCAGATACTAGTACAGACTATGCACCGGACCATCAGTCCCCAGAGCACTTACACTTGTCCGCTCCCACTCAGATACTAATACAGACTATGCACCAGATTATCAGTCGCCAGAGCACTTACACTTATCTGGTCCCACTCAGATACTAGTACAGACTATGCACCAGACCATCAGTAGCCAGAGCACTTACACTTATCTGGTCCCACTCAGATACTAGTACAGACTATGCACCGGACCATCAGTCCCCAGAGCACTTACACTTATCTGGTCCCACTCAGATACTAGTACAGACTATGCACCAGATTATCAGTCGCCAGAGCACTTACACTTATCTGGTCCCACTCAGATACTAGTACAGACTATGCACCATACTATCAGTCGCCAGAGCACTTACACTTGTCTGCTCCCACTCAGATACTAGTACAGACTATGCACCATACTATCAGTCGCCAGAGCACTTACACTTGTCTTCTCCCACTCAGATACTAGTACAGACTATGCACCGGACCATCAGTCCCCAGAGCACTTACACTTGTCCGCTCCCACTCAGATACTAGTACAGACTATGCACCAGACCATCAGTCGCCAGAGCACTTACACTTATCTGGTCCCACTCAGATACTAGTACAGACTATGCACCAGACCATCAGTAGCCAGAGCACTTACACTTATCTGGTCCCACTCAGATACTAGTACAGACTATGCACCGGACCATCAGTCCCCAGAGCACTTACACTTATCTGGTCCCACTCAGATACTAGTACAGACTATGCACCATACTATCAGTCGCCAGAGCACTTACACTTGTCTGCTCCCACTCAGATACTAGTACAGACTATGCACCATACTATCAGTCGCCAGAGCACTTACACTTGTCTTCTCCTACTCAGATACTAGTACAGACTATGCACCAGACCATCAGTCCCCAGAGCACTTACACTTATCTGGTCCCACTCAGATACTAGTACAGACTATGCACCGGACCATCAGTCCCCAGAGCACTTACACTTGTCTGCTCCTACTCAGATACTAGTACAGACTATGCACCAGACCATCAGTCCCCAGAGCACTTACACTTATCTGGTCCCACTCAGATACTAGTACAGACTATGCACCAGACCATCAGTAGCCAGAGCACTTACACTTATCTGGTCCCACTCAGATACTAGTACAGACTATGCACCAGACCATCAGTAGCCAGAGCACTTACACTTATCTGGTCCCACTCAGATACTAGTACAGACTATGCACCGGACCATCAGTCCCCAGACCACTTACACTTATCTGGTCCCACTCAGATACTAGTACAGACTATGCACCAGATTATCAGTCGCCAGAGCACTTACACTTATCTGGTCCCACTCAGATACTAGTACAGACTATGCACCATACTATCAGTCGCCAGAGCACTTACACTTGTCTGCTCCCACTCAGATACTAATACAGACTATGCACCATACTATCAGTCGCCAGAGCACTTACACTTGTCTGCTCCCACTCAGATACTAGTACAGACTATGCACCAGACCATTAGTCCCCAGAGCACTTACACTTATCTGGTCCCACTCAGATACTAGTACAGACTATGCACCAGATTTTCAGTCGCCACAGCACTTACACTTATCTGGTCCCACTCAGATACTAGTACAGACTATGCACCAGACCATCAGTAGCCAGAGCACTTACACTTATCTGGTCCCACTCAGATACTAGTACAGACTATGCACCGGACCATCAGTCCCCAGAGCACTTACACTTATCTGGTCCCACTCAGATACTAGTACAGACTATGCACCAGATTATCAGTCGCCAGAGCACTTACACTTATCTGGTCCCACTCAGATACTAGTACAGACTATGCACCAGATAATCAGTCGCCAGAGCACTTACACTTATCTGGTCCCACTCAGATACTAGTACAGACTATGCACCATACTATCAGTCGCCAGAGCACTTACACTTGTCTGCTCCCACTCAGATACTAGTACAGACTATGCACCAGACCATCAGTCCCCAGAGCACTTACACTTATCTGGTCCCACTCAGATACTAGTACAGACTATGCACCAGACCATCAGTAGCCAGAGCACTTACACTTATCTGGTCCCACTCAGATACTTGTACAGACTATGCACCAGACCATCAGTAGCCAGAGCACTTACACTTCTCTGGTTCCACTCAGATACTAGTACAGACTATGCACCGGACCACCAGTCCCCAGAGCACTTACACTTATATGGTCCCACTCAGATACTAGTACAGACTATGCACCGGACCATCAGTCCCCAGAGCACTTACACTTATCTGGTCCCACTCAGATACTAGTACAGACTATGCACCAGATTATCAGTCGCCAGAGCACTTACACTTATCTGGTCCCACTCAGATACTAGTACAGACTATGCACCATACTATCAGTCGCCAGAGCACTTACACTTGTCTGCTCCCACTCAGATACTAGTACAGACTATGCACCATACTATCAGTCGCCAGAGCACTTACACTTGTCTTCTCCCACTCAGATACTAGTACAGACTATGCACCAGACCATCAGTCCCCAGAGCACTTACACTTGTCCGCTCCCACTCAGATACTAGTACAGACTATGCACCAGATTATCAGTCGCCAGAGCACTTACACTTATCTGGTCCCACTCAGATACTAGTACAGACTATGCACCAGATTATCAGTCGCCAGAGCACTTACACTTATCTGGTCCCACTCAGATACTAGTACAGACTATGCACCATACTATCAGTCGCCAGAGCACTTACACTTGTCTGCTCCCACTCAGATACTAGTACAGACTATGCACCATACTATCAGTCGCCAGAGCACTTACACTTGTCTGCTCCCACTCAGATACTAGTACAGACTATGCACCAGACCATCAGTCCCCAGAGCACTTACACTTATCTGGTCCCACTCAGATACTAGTACAGACTATGCACCAGACCATCAGTAGCCAGAGCACTTACACTTATCTGGTCCCACTCAGATACTAGTACAGACTATGCACCAGACCATCAGTAGCCAGAGCACTTACACTTATCTGGTCCCACTCAGATACTAGTACAGACTATGCACCGGACCATCAGTCCCCAGAGCACTTACACTTATCTGGTCCCACTCAGATACTAGTACAGACTATGCACCAGATTATCAGTCGCCAGAGCACTTACACTTATCTGGTCCCACTCAGATACTAGTACAGACTATGCACCATACTATCAGTCGCCAGAGGACTTACACTTGTCTGCTCCCACTCAGATACTAGTACAGACTATGCACCATACTATCAGTCGCCAGAGCACTTACACTTGTCTGCTCCCACTCAGATACTAGTACAGACTATGCACCAGACCATTAGTCCCCAAAGCACTTACACTTATCTGGTCCCACTCAGATACTAGTACAGACTATGCACCAGACCATCAGTAGCCAGAGCACTTACACTTATCTGGTCCCACTCAGATACTAGTACAGACTATGCACCGGACCATCAGTCCCCAGAGCACTTACACTTATCTGGTCCCACTCAGATACTAGTACAGACTATGCACCAGATTATCAGTCGCCAGAGCACTTACACTTATCTGGTCCCACTCAGATACTAGTACAGACTATGCACCAGATTATCAGTCGCCAGAGCACTTACACTTATCTGGTCCCACTCAGATACTAGTACAGACTATGCACCATACTATCAGTCGCCAGAGCACTTACACTTGTCTGCTCCCACTCAGAAACTAGTACAGACTATGCACCAGACCATCAGTCCCCAGAGCACTTACACTTATCTGGTCCCACTCAGATACTAGTACAGACTATGCACCAGACCGTCAGTAGCCAGAGCACTTACACTTATCTGGTCCCACTCAGATACTAGTACAGACTATGCACCAGACCATCAGTAGCCAGAGCACTTACACTTATCTGGTCCCACTTAGATACTAGTACAGACTATGCACCGAACCACCACTCCCCAGAGCACTTACACTTATCTGGTCCCTCTCAGATACTAGTACAGACTAAGCACCAGATTATAAATCGCCAGAGCACTTACACTTATCTGGTCCCACTCAGATACTAGTACAGACTATGCACCAGACCATCAGTAGCCAGAGCACTTACACTTATCTGGTCCCACTCAGATACTAGTACAGACTATGCACCAGACCATCAGTAGCCAGAGCACTTACACTTATCTGGTCCCACTCAGATACTAGTACAGACTATGCACCGGACCATCAGTCCCCAGAGCACTTACACTTATCTGGTCCCACTCAGATACTAGTACAGACTATGCACCATACTATCAGTCGCCAGAGCACTTACACTTGTCTGCTCCCACTCAGATACTAGTACAGACTATGCACCATACTATCAGTCGCCAGAGCACTTACACTTGTCTTCTCCTACTCAGATACTAGTACAGACTATGCACCAGACCATCAGTCCCCAGAGCACTTACACTTATCTGGTCCCACTCAGATACTAGTACAGACTATGCACCGGACCATCAGTCCCCAGAGCACTTACACTTGTCTGCTCCTACTCAGATACTAGTACAGACTATGCACCAGACCATCAGTCCCCAGAGCACTTACACTTATCTGGTCCCACTCAGATACTAGTACAGACTATGCACCAGACCATCAGTAGCCAGAGCACTTACACTTATCTGGTCCCACTCAGATACTAGTACAGACTATGCACCAGACCATCAGTCCCCAGAGCACTTACACTTATCTGGTCCCACTCAGATACTAGTACAGACTATGCACCGGACCATCAGTCCCCAGACCACTTACATTTATCTGGTCCCACTCAGATACTAGTACAGACTATGCACCAGATTATCAGTCGCCAGAGCACTTACACTTATCTGGTCCCACTCAGATACTAGTACAGACTATGCACCATACTATCAGTCGCCAGAGCACTTACACTTGTCTGCTCCCACTCAGATACTAATACAGACTATGCACCATACTATCAGTCGCCAGAGCACTTACACTTGTCTGCTCCCACTCAGATACTAGTACAGACTATGCACCAGACCATTAGTCCCCAGAGCACTTACACTTATCTGGTCCCACTCAGATACTAGTACAGACTATGCACCAGATTTTCAGTCGCCACAGCACTTACACTTATCTGGTCCCACTCAGATACTAGTACAGACTATGCACCAGACCATCAGTAGCCAGAGCACTTACACTTATCTGGTCCCACTCAGATACTAGTACAGACTATGCACCGGACCATCAGTCCCCAGAGCACTTACACTTATCTGGTCCCACTCAGATACTAGTACAGACTATGCACCAGATTATCAGTCGCCAGAGCACTTACACTTATCTGGTCCCACTCAGATACTAGTACAGACTATGCACCAGATTATCAGTCGCCAGAGCACTTACACTTATCTGGTCCCACTCAGATACTAGTACAGACTATGCACCATACTATCAGTCGCCAGAGCACTTACACTTGTCTGCTCCCACTCAGATACTAGTACAGACTATGCACCAGACCATCAGTCCCCAGAGCACTTACACTTATCTGGTCCCACTCAGATACTAGTACAGACTATGCACCAGACCATCAGTAGCCAGAGCACTTACACTTATCTGGTCCCACTCAGATACTTGTACAGACTATGCACCAGACCATCAGTAGCCAGAGCACTTACACTTCTCTGGTTCCACTCAGATACTAGTACAGACTATGAACCGGACCACCAGTCCCCAGAGCACTTACACTTATATGGTCCCACTCAGATACTAGTACAGACTATGCACCGGACCATCAGTCCCCAGAGCACTTACACTTATCTGGTCCCACTCAGATACTAGTACAGACTATGCACCAGATTATCAGTCGCCAGAGCACTTACACTTATCTGGTCCCACTCAGATACTAGTACAGACTATGCACCATACTATCAGTCGCCAGAGCACTTACACTTGTCTGCTCCCACTCAGATACTAGTACAGACTATGCACCATACTATCAGTCGCCAGAGCACTTACACTTGTCTTCTCCCACTCAGATACTAGTACAGACTATGCACCAGACCATCAGTCCCCAGAGCACTTACACTTATCTGGTCCCACTCAGATACTAGTACAGACTATGCACCGGACCATCAGTCCCCAGAGCACTTACACTTGTCCGCTCCCACTCAGATACTAGTACAGACTATGCACCAGATTATCAGTCGCCAGAGCACTTACACTTATCTGGTCCCACTCAGATACTAGTACAGACTATGCACCAGACCATCAGTAGCCAGAGCACTTACACTTATCTGGTCCCACTCAGATACTAGTACAGACTATGCACCGGACCATCAGTCCCCAGAGCACTTACACTTATCTGGTCCCACTCAGATACTAGTACAGACTATGCACCAGATTATCAGTCGCCAGAGCACTTACACTTATCTGGTCCCACTCAGATACTAGTACAGACTATGCACCATACTATCAGTCGCCAGAGCACTTACACTTGTCTGCTCCCACTCAGATACTAGTACAGACTATGCACCATACTATCAGTCGCCAGAGCACTTACACTTGTCTGCTCCCACTCAGATACTAGTACAGACTATGCACCAGACCATCAGTCCCCAGAGCACTTACACTTATCTGGTCCCACTCAGATACTAGTACAGACTATGCACCAGACCATCAGTAGCCAGAGCACTTACACTTATCTGGTCCCACTCAGATACTAGTACAGACTATGCACCAGACCATCAGTAGCCAGAGCACTTACACTTATCTGGTCCCACTCAGATACTAGTACAGACTATGCACCGGACCATCAGTCCCCAGAGCACTTACACTTATCTGGTCCCACTCAGATACTAGTACAGACTATGCACCAGATTATCAGTCGCTAGAGCACTTACACTTATCTGGTCCCACTCAGATACTAGTACAGACTATGCACCATACTATCAGTCGCCAGAGTACTTACACTTGTCTGCTCCCACTCAGATACTAGTACAGACTATGCACCATACTATCAGTCGCCAGAGCACTTACACTTGTCTGCTCCCACTCAGATACTAGTACAGACTATGCACCAGACCATTAGTCCCCAAAGCACTTACACTTATCTGGTCCCACTCAGATACTAGTACAGACTATGCACCAGACCATCAGTAGCCAGAGCACTTACACTTATCTGGTCCCACTTAGATACTAGTACAGACTATGCACCGGACCATCAGTCCCCAGAGCACTTACACTTATCTGGTCCCACTCAGATACTAGTACAGACTATGCACCAGATTATCAGTCGCCAGAGCACTTACACTTATCTGGTCCCACTCAGATACTAGTACAGACTATGCACCATACTATCAGTCGCCAGAGCACTTACACTTGTCTGCTCCCACTCAGAAACTAGTACAGACTATGCACCAGACCATCAGTCCCCAGAGCACTTACACTTATCTGGTCCCACTCAGATACTAGTACAGACTATGCACCAGACCATCAGTAGCCAGAGCACTTACACTTATCTGGTCCCACTCAGATACTAGTACAGACTATGCACCAGACCATCAGTAGCCAGAGCACTTACACTTATCTGGTCCCACTTAGATACTAGTACAGACTATGCACCGAACCACCACTCCCCAGAGCACTTACACTTATCTGGTCCCACTCAGATACTAGTACAGACTAAGCACCAGATTATAAATCGCCAGAGCACTTACACTTATCTGGTCCCACTCAGATACTAGTACAGACTATGCACCAGACCATCAGTAGCCAGAGCACTTACACTTATCTGGTCCCACTCAGATACTAGTACAGACTATGCACCAGACCATCAGTAGCCAGAGCACTTACACTTATCTGGTCCCACTCAGATACTAGTACAGACTATGCACCGGACCATCAGTCCCCAGAGCACTTACACTTATCTGGTCCCACTCAGATACTAGTACAGACTATGCACCAGATTATCAGTCGCCAGAGCACTTACACTTATCTGGTCCCACTCAGATACTAGTACAGACTATGCACCAGATTATCAGTCGCCAGAGCACTTACACTTATCTGGTCCCACTCAGATACTAGTACAGACTATGCACCATACTATCAGTCGCCAGAGCACTTACACTTGTCTGCTCCCACTCAGATACTAGTACAGACTATGCACAATACTATCAGTCGCCAGAGCACTTACACTTGTCTGCTCCCACTCAGATACTAGTACAGACTATGCACCAGACCATTAGTCCCCAGAGCACTTACACTTATCTGGTCCCACTCAGATACTAGTACAGACTATGCACCAGATTATCAGTCGCCAGAGCACTTACACTTATCTGGTCCCACTCAGATACTAGTACAGACTATGCACCAGATTATCAGTTGCCAGAGCACTTACACTTATCTGGTCCCACTCAGATACTAGTACAGACTATGCACCAGACCATCAGTAGCCAGAGCACTTACACTTATCTGGTCCCACTTAGATACTAGTACAGACTATGCACCGAACCACCACTTCCCAGAGCACTTACACTTATCTGGTCCCACTCAGATACTAGTACAGACTAAGCACCAGATTATAAATCGCCAGAGCACTTACACTTATCTGGTCCCACTCAGATACTAGTACAGACTATGCACCAGACCATCAGTAGCCAGAGCACTTACACTTATCTGGTCCCACTCAGATACTAGTACAGACTATGCACCAGACCATCAGTAGCCAGAGCACTTACACTTATCTGGTCCCACTCAGATACTAGTACAGACTATGCACCGGACCATCAGTCCCCAGAGCACTTACACTTATCTGGTCCCACTCAGATACTAGTACAGACTATGCACCAGATTATCAGTCGCCAGAGCACTTACACTTATCTGGTCCCACTCAGATACTAGTACAGACTATGCACCATACTATCAGTCGCCAGAGCACTTACACTTGTCTGCTCCCACTCAGATACTAGTACAGACTATGCACCATACTATCAGTCGCCAGAGCACTTACACTTGTCTTCTCCCACTCAGATACTAGTACAGACTATGCACCGGACCATCAGTCCCCAGAGCACTTACACTTGTCCGCTCCCACTCAGATACTAGTACAGACTATGCACCAGATTATCAGTCGCCAGAGCACTTACACTTATCTGGTCCCACTCAGATACTAGTACAGACTATGCACCAGACCATCAGTAGCAAGAGCACTTACACTTATCTGGTCCCACTCAGATACTAGTACAGACTATGCACCGGACCATCAGTCCCCAGAGCACTTACACTTATCTGGTCCCACTCAGATACTAGTACAGACTATGCACCATACTATCAGTCGCCAGAGCACTTACACTTGTCTGCTCCCACTCAGATACTAGTACAGACTATGCACCATACTATCAGTCGCCAGAGCACTTACACTTGTCTTCTCCCACTCAGATACTAGTACAGACTATGCACCAGACCATCAGTCCCCAGAGCACTTA
Source organism: Pseudophryne corroboree (assembly GCF_028390025.1). NCBI lineage: Eukaryota > Metazoa > Chordata > Amphibia > Anura > Myobatrachidae > Pseudophryne > Pseudophryne corroboree. The sequence continues at coordinate 484,116,639 of NC_086444.1, forward strand.
CACTTATCTGGTCCCACTCAGATACTAGTACAGACTATGCACCGGACCATCAGTCCCCAGAGCACTTACACTTGTCTGCTCCCACTCAGATACTAGTACAGACTATGCACCAGACCATCAGTCCCCAGAGCACTTACACTTATCTGGTCCCACTCAGATACTAGTACAGACTATGCACCAGACCATCAGTAGCCAGAGCACTTACACTTATCTGGTCCCACTCAGATACTAGTACAGACTATGCACCAGACCATCAGTAGCCAGAGCACTTACACTTATCTGGTCCCACTCAGATACTAGTACAGACTATGCACCGGACCATCAGTCCCCAGACCACTTACACTTATCTGGTCCCACTCAGATACTAGTACAGACTATGCACCAGATTATCAGTCGCCAGAGCACTTACACTTATCTGGTCCCACTCAGATACTAGTACAGACTATGCACCATACTATCAGTCGCCAGAGCACTTACACTTGTCTGCTCCCACTCAGATACTAATACAGACTATGCACCATACTATCAGTCGCCAGAGCACTTACACTTGTCTGCTCCCACTCAGATACTAGTACAGACTATGCACCAGACCATTAGTCTCCAGAGCACTTACACTTATCTGGTCCCACTCAGATACTAGTACAGACTATGCACCAGATTTTCAGTCGCCACAGCACTTACACTTATCTGGTCCCACTCAGATACTAGTACAGACTATGCACCAGACCATCAGTAGCCAGAGCACTTACACTTATCTGGTCCCACTCAGATACTAGTACAGACTATGCACCGGACCATCAGTCCCCAGAGCACTTACACTTATCTGGTCCCACTCAGATACTAGTACAGACTATGCACCAGATTATCAGTCGCCAGAGCACTTACACTTATCTGGTCCCACTCAGATACTAGTACAGACTATGCACCAGACCATCAGTAGCCAGAGCACTTACACTTATCTGGTCCCACTCAGATACTTGTACAGACTATGCACCAGACCATCAGTAGCCAGAGCACTTACACTTCTCTGGTTCCACTCAGATACTAGTACAGACTATGCACCGGACCACCAGTCCCCAGAGCACTTACACTTATATGGTCCCACTCAGATACTAGTACAGACTATGCACCGGACCATCAGTCCCCAGAGCACTTACACTTATCTGGTCCCACTCAGATACTAGTACAGACTATGCACCAGATTATCAGTCGCCAGAGCACTTACACTTATCTGGTCCCACTCAGATACTAGTACAGACTATGCACCATACTATCAGTCGCCAGAGCACTTACACTTGTCTGCTCCCACTCAGATACTAGTACAGACTATGCACCATACTATCAGTCGCCAGAGCACTGACACTTGTCTTCTCCCACTCAGATACTAGTACAGACTATGCACCAGACCATCAGTCCCCAGAGCACTTACACTTATCTGGTCCCACTCAGATACTAGTACAGACTATGCACCGGACCATCAGTCCCCAGAGCACTTACACTTGTCCGCTCCCACTCAGATACTAGTACAGACTATGCACCAGATTATCAGTCGCCAGAGCACTTACACTTATCTGGTCCCACTCAGATACTAGTACAGACTATGCACCAGACCATCAGTAGCCTGAGCACTTACACTTATCTGGTCCCACTCAGATACTAGTACAGACTATGCACCGGACCATCAGTCCCCAGAGCACTTACACTTATCTGGTCCCACTCAGATACTAGTACAGACTATGCACCAGATTATCAGTCGCCAGAGCACTTACACTTATCTGGTCCCACTCAGATACTAGTACAGACTATGCACCATACTATCAGTCGCCAGAGCACTTACACTTGTCTGCTCCCACTCAGATACTAGTACAGACTATGCACCATACTATCAGTCGCCAGAGCACTTACACTTGTCTGCTCCCACTCAGATACTAGTACAGACTATGCACCAGACCATCAGTCCCCAGAGCACTTACACTTATCTGGTCCCACTCAGATACTAGTACAGACTATGCACCAGACCATCAGTAGCCAGAGCACTTACACTTATCTGGTCCCACTCAGATACTAGTACAGACTATGCACCAGACCATCAGTCCCCAGAGCACTTACACTTATCTGGTCCCACTCAGATACTAGTACAGACTATGCACCAGACCATCAGTAGCCAGAGCACTTACACTTATCTGGTCCCACTCAGATTCTAGTACAGACTATGCACCGGACCATCAGTCCCCAGAGCACTTACACTTATCTGGTCCCACTCAGATACTAGTACAGACTATGCACCGGACCATCAGTCCCCAGAGCACTTACACTTATCTGGTCCCACTAAGATACTAGTACAGACTATGCACCAGATTATCAGTCGCCAGAGCACTTACACTTATCTGGTCCCACTCAGATACTAGTACAGACTATGCACCAGATTATCAGTCGCCAGAGCACTTACACTTATCTGGTCCCACTCAGATACTAGTACAGACTATGCACCATACTATCAGTCGCCAGAGCACTTACACTTGTCTGCTCCCACTCAGATACTAGTACAGACTATGCACAATACTATCAGTCGCCAGAGCACTTACACTTGTCTGCTCCCACTCAGATACTAGTACAGACTATGCACCAGACCATCAGTCCCCAGAGCACTTACACTTATCTGGTCCCACTCAGATACTAGTACAGACTATGCACCAGATTATCAGTCGCCAGAGCACTTACACTTATCTGGTCCCACTCAGATACTAGTACAGACTATGCACCATACTATCAGTCGCCAGAGCACTTACACTTGTCTGCTCCCACTCAGTATGGTGCATAGTCTGTACTAGTATCTGAGTGGGAGCAGACAAGTGTAAGTGCTCTGGCGACTGATAGTATGGTGCATAGTCTGTACTAGTATCTATCAGTCGCCAGAGCACTTACACTTGTCTTCTCCCACTCAGATACTAGTACAGACTATGCACCAGACCATCAGTTCCCAGAGCACTTACACTTATCTGGTCCCACTCAGATACAAGTACAGACTATGCACCGGACCTTCAGTCCCCAGAGCACTTACACTTGTCTGCTCCCACTCAGATACTAGTACAGACTATGCACCAGATTATCAGTCGCCAGAGCACTTACACTTATCTGGTCCCACTCAGATACTAGTACAGACTATGCACCAGACCATCAGTAGCCAGAGCACTTACACTTATCTGGTCCCACTCAGATACTAGTACAGACTATGCACCGGACCATCAGTCCCCAGAGCACTTACACTTATCTGGTCCCACTCAGATACTAGTACAGACTATGCACCAGATTATCAGTCGCCAGAGCACTTACACTTATCTGGTCCCACTCAGATACTAGTACAGATTATGCACCATACTATCAGTCGCCAGAGCACTTACACTTGTCTGCTCCCACTCAGATACTAGTACAGACTATGCACCATACTATCAGTCGCCAGAGCACTTACACTTGTCTGCTCCCACTCAGATACTAGTACAGACTATGCACCAGACCATCAGTCCCCAGAGCACTTACACTTATCTGGTCCCACTCAGATAGTAGTACAGACTATGCACCAGACCATCAGTAGCCAGAGCACTTACACTTATCTGGTCCCACTCAGATACTAGTACAGACTATGCACCAGACCATCAGTAGCCAGAGCACTTACACTTATCTGGTCCCACTCAGATACTAGTACAGACTATGCACCGGACCATCAGTCCCCAGAGCACTTACACTTATCTGGTCCCACTCAGATACTAGTACAGACTATGCACCAGATTATCAGTCGCCAGAGCACTTACACTTATCTGGTCCCACTCAGATACTTGTACAGACTATGCACCATACTATCAGTCGCCAGAGCACTTACACTTGTCTGCTCCCACTCAGATACTAGTACAGACTATGCACCATACTATCAGTCGCCAGAGCACTTACACTTGTCTGCTCCCACTCAGATACTAGTACAGACTATGCACCAGACCATTAGTCCCCAGAGCACTTACACTTATCTGGTCCCACTCAGATACTAATTAGAGATGAGCGGGTTCGGTTTCTCTGAATCCGAACCCGCCCGAACTTCATGTTTTTTTACACGGGTCCGAGCGACTCGGATCTTCCCGCCTTGCTCGGTTAACCCGAGCGCGCCCGAACGTCATCATCACGCTGTCGGATTCTCGCGAGGCTCGGATTCTATCGCGAGACTCGGATTCTATATAAGGAGCCTCGCGTCGCGGCCATTTTCACACGTGCATTGAGATTGATAGGGAGAGGACGTGGCTGGCGTCCTCTCCGTTTAGAAATTAAAATAGATAGGAGAGTGAGAGTGAGACACTTCATTTACTTACTGGAGCTTAGGAGGAGTTATACTAGTGACTGATGACCAGTGACCTGACCACCAGTGCAGTTTTATAATTTATTATTATTTAATAATCCGTTCTGTTCTTGTTCTCTGCCTGAAAAAAACGATACACAGTGACTCAGTCACACTCACATACCATATCTGTGCTCAGTCCAGTGTGCTGCATCATCTATGTATAATATCTGACTGTGCTCACACAGCTTAATTGTGGGGGAGACTGGGGAGCAGTTATAGGTTATAGCAGGAGCCAGGAGTACATATTAAACAGTGCACACTTTTGCTGCCAGAGTGCCACTGCCAGTGTGACTGACCACTGACCACTGTGACCAGTGACCTGACCACACTGACCACCAGTATAGTATATATATTGTGATTGAATGTCTGCCTGAAAAAGTACACTCGTCGTGTGACTTGTGTGGTGTTTTTTTATTCTATAAAAATTAAAAAACTCATTCTGCTGACAGACAGTGTCCAGCAGGTCCGTCATTATATAATATATACCTGTCCGGCTGCAGTAGTGATATATATATATTTTTTATATCATTATTTATCATCCAGTCTATACTAGCAGCAGACACAGTACGGTAGTTCACGGCTGTAGCTACCTCTGTGTCGGCACTCGGCAGTCCATCCATAATTGTATACCACCTACCCGTGGTTTTTTTTTTCTTTCTTCTTTATACATACTACATCTCATTATCATCCAGTCTATATTAGCAGCAGACACAGTACAGTACGGTAGTCCACGGCTGTAGCTATCTCTGTGTCGGCACTCGGCAGTCCATCCATAATTGTATACCACCTACCCGTGGTTTTTCTTTTCTTTCTTCTTTATACATACTACATCTCATTATCAACCAGTCTATATTAGCAGCAGACACAGTACAGTACGGTAGTCCACGGCTGTAGCTACCTCTGTGTCGGCACTCGGCAGTCCATCCATAATTGTATACCACCTACCCGTGGTTTTTTTTTTCTTTCTTCTTTATACATACTACATCTCATTATCAACCAGTCTATATTAGCAGCAGACACAGTACGGTAGTTCACGGCTGTAGCTACCTCTGTGTCGGCACTCGGCAGTCCATCCATAATTGTATACCACCTACCCGTGGTTTTTTTTTTCTTTCTTCTTTATACATACATACTACATCTCATTATCATCCAGTCTATATTAGCAGCAGACACAGTACAGTACGGTAGTCCACGGCTGTAGCTACCTCTGTGTCGGCACTCGGCAGTCCATCCATAATTGTATACCACCTACCCGTGTTTTTTTTTTCTTTCTTCTTTATACATACTACATCTCATTATCATCCAGTCTATATTAGCAGCAGACACAGTACAGTACGGTAGTCCACGGCTGTAGCTACCTCTGTGTCGGCACTCGGCTGTCCATCCATAATTGTATACCACCTACCCGTGGTTTTTTTTTCTTTCTTCTTTATACATACTACATCTCATTATCAACCAGTCTATATTAGCAGCAGACACAGTACAGTACGGTAGTCCACGGCTGTAGCTACCTCTGTGTCGGCACTCGGCAGTCCATCCATAATTGTATACCACCTACCCGTGGTTTTTTTTTTCTTTCTTCTTTATACATACTACATCTCATTATCATCCAGTCTATATTAGCAGCAGACACAGTACAGTACGGTAGTCCACGGCTGTAGCTACCTCTGTGTCGGCACTCGGCAGTCCATCCATAATTGTATACCACCTACCCGTGGTTTTTTTTTTCTTTCTTCTTTATACATACTACATCTCATTATCAACCAGTCTATATTAGCAGCAGACACAGTACGGTAGTTAACGGCTGTAGCTACCTCTGTGTCGGCACTCGGCAGTCCATCCATAATTGTATACCACCTACCCGTGGTTTTTTTTTTCTTTCTTCTTTATACATACATACTACATCTCATTATCATCCAGTCTATATTAGCAGCAGACACAGTACAGTACGGTAGTCCACGGCTGTAGCTACCTCTGTGTCGGCACTCGGCAGTCCATCCATAATTGTATACCACCTACCCGTGTTTTTTTTTTCTTTCTTCTTTATACATACTACATCTCATTATCATCCAGTCTATATTAGCAGCAGACACAGTACAGTACGGTAGTCCACGGCTGTAGCTACCTCTGTGTCGGCACTCGGCTGTCCATCCATAATTGTATACCACCTACCCGTGGTTTTTTTTTCTTTCTTCTTTATACATACTACATCTCATTATCAACCAGTCTATATTAGCAGCAGACACAGTACAGTACGGTAGTCCACGGCTGTAGCTACCTCTGTGTCGGCACTCGGCAGTCCATCCATAATTGTATACCACCTACCCGTGGTTTTTTTTTTCTTTCTTCTTTATACATACTACATCTCATTATCATCCAGTCTATATTAGCAGCAGACACAGTACAGTACGGTAGTCCACGGCTGTAGCTACCTCTGTGTCGGCACTCGGCAGTCCATCCATAATTGTATACCACCTACCCGTGGTTTTTTTTTTCTTTCTTCTTTATACATACTACATCTCATTATCATCCAGTCTATATTAGCAGCAGACACAGTACAGTACGGTAGTCCACGGCTGTAGCTATCTCTGTGTCGGCACTCGGCAGTCCATCCATAATTGTATACCACCTACCCGTGGTTTTTTTTTCTTTCTTCTTTATACATACTACATCTCATTATCAACCAGTCTATATTAGCAGCAGACACAGTACAGTACGGTAGTCCACGGCTGTAGCTACCTCTGTGTCGGCACTCGGCAGTCCATCCATAATTGTATACCACCTACCCGTGGTTTTTTTTTTCTTTCTTCTTTATACATACTACATCTCATTATCAACCAGTCTATATTAGCAGCAGACACAGTACGGTAGTTCACGGCTGTAGCTACCTCTGTGTCGGCACTCGGCAGTCCATCCATAATTGTATACCACCTACCCGTGGTTTTTTTTTTCTTTCTTCTTTATACATACTACATCTCATTATCATCCAGTCTATATTAGCAGCAGACACAGTACAGTACGGTAGTCCACGGCTGTAGCTACCTCTGTGTCGGCACTCGGCAGTCCATCCATAATTGTATACCACCTACCCGTGTTTTTTTTTTTCTTTCTTCTTTATACATACTACATCTCATTATCAACCAGTCTATATTAGCAGCAGACACAGTACAGTACGGTAGTCCACGGCTGTAGCTACCTCTGTGTCGGCACTCGGCAGTCCATCCATAATTGTATACTAGTATCCATCCATCTCCATTGTTTACCTGAGGTGCCTTTTAGTTGTGCCTATTAAAATATGGAGAACAAAAATGTTGAGGTTCCAAAATTAGGGAAAGATCAAGATCCACTTCCACCTCGTGCTGAAGCTGCTGCCACTAGTCATGGCCGAGACGATGAAATGCCAGCAACGTCGTCTGCCAAGGCCGATGCCCAATGTCATAGTACAGAGCATGTCAAATCCAAAACACCAAATATCAGTAAAAAAAGGACTCCAAAACCTAAAATAAAATTGTCGGAGGAGAAGCGTAAACTTGCCAATATGCCATTTACCACACGGAGTGGCAAGGAACGGCTGAGGCCCTGGCCTATGTTCATGGCTAGTGGTTCAGCTTCACATGAGGATGGAAGCACTCAGCCTCTCGCTAGAAAACTGAAAAGACTCAAGCTGGCAAAAGCACCGCAAAGAACTGTGCGTTCTTCGAAATCCCAAATCCACAAGGAGAGTCCAATTGTGTCGGTTGCGATGCCTGACCTTCCCAACACTGGACGTGAAGAGCATGCGCCTTCCACCATTTGCACGCCCCCTGCAAGTGCTGGAAGGAGCACCCGCAGTCCAGTTCCTGATAGTCAGATTGAAGATGTCAGTGTTGAAGTACACCAGGATGAGGAGGATATGGGTGTTGCTGGCGCTGGGGAGGAAATTGACCAGGAGGATTCTGATGGTGAGGTGGTTTGTTTAAGTCAGGCACCCGGGGAGACACCTGTTGTCCGTGGGAGGAATATGGCCGTTGACATGCCTGGTGAAAATACCAAAAAAATCAGCTCTTCAGTGTGGAGGTATTTCAACAGAAAAGCGGACAACAGGTGTCAAGCCGTGTGTTGCCTTTGTCAAGCTGTAATAAGTAGGGGTAAGGACGTTAACCACCTCGGAACATCCTCCCTTATACGTCACCTGCAGCGCATTCATAATAAGTCAGTGACAAGTTCAAAAACTTTGGGCGACAGCGGAAGCAGTTCACTGACCAGTAAATCCCTTCCTCTTGTAACCAAGCTCACGCAAACCACCCCACCAACTCCCTCAGTGTCAATTTCCTCCTTCCCCAGGAATGCCAATAGTCCTGCAGGCCATGTCACTGGCAATTCTGACGAGTCCTCTCCTGCCTGGGATTCCTCCGATGCATCCTTGCGTGTAACGCCTACTGCTGCTGGCGCTGCTGTTGTTGCTGCTGGGAGTCGATCGTCATCCCAGAGGGGAAGTCGTAAGCCCACTTGTACTACTTCCAGTAAGCAATTGACTGTTCAACAGTCCTTTGCGAGGAAGATGAAATATCACAGCAGTCATCCTGCTGCAAAGCGGATAACTGAGGCCTTGACAACTATGTTGGTGTTAGACGTGCGTCCGGTATCCGCCGTTAGTTCACAGGGAACTAGACAATTTATTAAGGCAGTGTGCCCCCGTTACCAAATACCATCTAGGTTCCACTTCTCTAGGCAGGCGATACCGAGAATGTACACGGACGTCAGAAAAAGACTCACCAGTGTCCTAAAAAATGCAGTTGTACCCAATGTCCACTTAACCACGGACATGTGGACAAGTGGAGCAGGGCAGGGTCAGGACTATATGACTGTGACAGCCCACTGGGTAGATGTATGGACTCCCGCCGCAAGAACAGCAGCGGCGGCACCAGTAGCAGCATCTCGCAAACGCCAACTCTTTCCTAGGCAGGCTACGCTTTGTATCACCGCTTTCCAGAATACGCACACAGCTGAAAACCTCTTACGGCAACTGAGGAAGATCATCGCGGAATGGCTTACCCCAATTGGACTCTCCTGTGGATTTGTGGCATCGGACAACGCCAGCAATATTGTGTGTGCATTAAATATGGGCAAATTCCAGCACGTCCCATGTTTTGCACATACCTTGAATTTGGTGGTGCAGAATTTTTTAAAAAACGACAGGGGCGTGCAAGAGATGCTGTCGGTGGCCAGAAGAATTGCGGGACACTTTCGGCGTACAGGCACCACGTACAGAAGACTGGAGCACCACCAAAAACTACTGAACCTGCCCTGCCATCATCTGAAGCAAGAAGTGGTAACGAGGTGGAATTCAACCCTCTATATGCTTCAGAGGTTGGAGGAGCAGCAAAAGGCCATTCAAGCCTATACAATTGAGCACGATATAGGAGGTGGAATGCACCTGTCTCAAGCGCAGTGGAGAATGATTTCAACGTTGTGCAAGGTTCTGCTGCCCTTTGAACTTGCCACACATGAAGTCAGTTCAGACACTGCCAGCCTGAGTCAGGTCATTCCCCTCATCAGGCTTTTGCAGAAGAAGCTGGAGACATTGAAGGAGGAGCTAACACGGAGCGATTCCGCTAGGCATGTGGGACTTGTGGATGGAGCCCTTAATTCGCTTAACAAGGATTCACGGGTGGTCAATCTGTTGAAATCAGAGCACTACATTTTGGCCACCGTGCTCGATCCTAGATTTAAAGCCTACCTTGGATCTCTCTTTCCGGCAGACACAAGTCTGCTGGGGTTGAAAGACCTGCTGGTGACAAAATTGTCAAGTCAAGCGGAACGCGACCTGTCAACATCTCCTCCTTCACATTCTCCCGCAACTGGGGGTGCGAGGAAAAGGCTCAGAATTCCGAGCCCACCCGCTGGCGGTGATGCAGGGCAGTCTGGAGCGACTGCTGATGCTGACATCTGGTCCGGACTGAAGGACCTGACAACGATTACGGACATGTCGTCTACTGTCACTGCATATGATTCTCTCAACATTGAAAGAATGGTGGAGGATTATATGAGTGACCGCATCCAAGTAGGCACGTCACACAGTCCGTACTTATACTGGCAGGAAAAAGAGGCAATTTGGAGGCCCTTGCACAAACTGGCTTTATTCTACCTAAGTTGCCTTCCCACAAGTGTGTACTCCGAAAGAGTGTTTAGTGCCGCCGCTCACCTTGTCAGCAATCGGCGTACGAGGTTACATCCAGAAAATGTGGAGAAGATGATGTTCATTAAAATGAATTATAATCAATTCCTCCGCGGAGACATTGACCAGCAGCAATTGCCTCCACAAAGTACACAGGGAGCTGAGATGGTGGATTCCAGTGGGGACGAATTGATAATCTGTGAGGAGGGGGATGTACACGGTGATATATCGGAGGATGATGATGAGGTGGACATCTTGCCTCTGTAGAGCCAGTTTGTGCAAGGAGAGATTAATTGCTTCTTTTTTGGTGGGGGTCCAAACCAACCCGTCATATCAGTCACAGTCGTGTGGCAGACCCTGTCACTGAAATGATGGGTTGGTTAAAGTGTGCATGTCCTGTTTATACAACATAAGGGTGGGTGGGAGGGCCCAAGGACAATTCCATCTTGCACCTCTTTTTTCTTTAATTTTTCTTTGCGTCATGTGCTGTTTGGGGAGGGTTTTTTGGAAGGGACATCCTGCGTGACACTGCAGTGACACTCCTAGATGGGCCCGGTGTTTGTGTCGGCCACTAGGGTCGCTTATCTTACTCACACAGCTACCTCATTGCGCCTCTTTTTTTCTTTGCGTCATGTGCTGTTTGGGGAGGGTTTTTTGGAAGGGACATCCTGCGTGACACTGCAGTGACACTCCTAGATGGGCCCGGTGTTTGTGTCGGCCACTAGGGTCGCTTATCTTACTCACACAGCTACCTCATTGCGCCTCTTTTTTTCTTTGCGTCATGTGCTGTTTGGGGAGGGTTTTTTGGAAGGGACATCCTGCGTGACACTGCAGTGCCACTCCTAGATGGGCCCGGTGTTTGTGTCGGCCACTAGGGTCGCTTATCTTACTCACACAGCTACCTCATTGCGCCTCTTTTTTTCTTTGCGTCATGTGCTGTTTGGGGAGGGTTTTTTGGAAGGGACATCCTGCGTGACACTGCAGTGACACTCCTAGATGGGCCCGGTGTTTGTGTCGGCCACTAGGGTCGCTTATCTTACTCACACAGCTACCTCATTGCGCCTCTTTTTTTCTTTGCGTCATGTGCTGTTTGGGGAGGGTTTTTTGGAAGGGACATCCTGCGTGACACTGCAGTGACACTCCTAGATGGGCCCGGTGTTTGTGTCGGCCACTAGGGTCGCTTATCTTACTCACACAGCTACCTCATTGCGCCTCTTTTTTCTTTGCGTCATGTGCTGTTTGGGGAGGGTTTTTTGGAAGGGACATCCTGCGTGACACTGCAGTGCCACTCCTAGATGGGCCAGGTGTTTGTGTCGGCCACTAGGGTCGCTTAGCTTAGTCATCCAGCGACCTCGGTGCAAATTTTAGGACTAAAAATAATATTGTGAGGTGTGAGGTATTCAGAATAGACTGAAAATGAGTGGAAATTATGGTTTTTGAGGTTAATAATACTTTGGGATCAAAATGACCCCCAAATTCTATGATTTAAGCTGTTTTTTAGGTTTTTTGGAAAAAAACACCCGAATCCAAAACACACCCGAATCCGACAAAAAAAATTCGGTTAGGTTTTGCCAAAACGCGGTCGAACCCAAAACACGGCCGCGGAACCGAACCCAAAACCAAAACACAAAACCCGAAAAATTTCCGGCGCTCATCTCTAATACTAATACAGACTATGCACCAGATTTTCAGTCGCCAGAGCACTTACACTTATCTGGTCCCACTCAGATACTAGTACAGACTATGCACCAGACCATCAGTAGCCAGAGCACTTACACTTATCTGGTCCCACTCAGATACTAGTACAGACTATGCACCGGACCATCAGTCCCCAGAGCACTTACACTTATCTGGTCCCACTCAGATACTAGTACAGACTATGCACCAGATTATCAGTCGCCAGAGCACTTACACTTATCTGGTCCTACTCAGATACTAGTACAGACTATGCACCAGATTATCAGTCGCCAGAGCACTTACACTTATCTGGTCCCACTCAGATACTAGTACAGACTATGCACCATACTATCAGTCGCCAGAGCACTTACACTTGTCTGCTCCCACTCAGATACTAGTACAGACTATGCACCAGACCATCAGTCGCCAGAGCACTTACACTTATCTGGTCCCACTCAGATACTAGTACAGACTATGCACCAGACCATCAGTAGCCAGAGCACTTACACTTATCTGGTCCCACTCAGATACTAGTACAGACTATGCACCAGACCATCAGTAGCCAGAGCACTTACACTTATCTGGTCCCACTCAGAAACTAGTACAGACTATGCACCGGACCACCAGTCCCCAGAGCACTTACACTTATCTGGTCCCACTCAGATACTAGTACAGACTAAGCACTAGATTATCAGTCGCCAGAGCACTTACACTTATCTGGTCCCACTCAGATACTAGTACAGACTATGCACCAGACCATCAGTAGCCAGAGCACTTACACTTATCTGGTCCCACTCAGATACTAGTACAGACTATGCACCGGACCATCAGTCCCCAGAGCACTTACACTTATCTGGTCCCACTCAGATACTAGTACAGACTATGCACCAGATTATCAGTCGCCAGAGCACTTACACTTATCTGGTCCCACTCAGATACTAGTACAGACTATGCACCATACTATCAGTCGCCAGAGCACTTACACTTGTCTGCTCCCACTCAGATACTAGTACAGACTATGCACCAGACCATCAGTCCCCAGAGCACTTACACTTATCTGGTCCCACTCAGATACTAGTACAGACTATGCACCAGATTATCAGTCGCCAGAGCACTTACACTTATTTGGTCCCACTCAGATACTAGTACAGACTATGCACCAGACCATCAGTAGCCAGAGCACTTACACTTATCTGGTCCCACTCAGATACTAGTATAGACTATGCACCATACTATCAGTCGCCAGAGCTCTTACACTTGTCTGCTCCCACTCAGATACTAGTACAGACTATGCACCGGACCATCAGTCCCCAGAGCACTTACACTTGTCTGCTCCCACTCATATACTAGTACAGACTATGCACCTGACCATCAGTCCCCAGAGCACTTACACTTATCTGGTCCCACTCAGATACTAGTACAGACTATGCACCAGATTATCAGTCGCCAGAGCACTTACACTTATCTGGTCCCACTCAGATACTAGTACAGACTATGCACCAGACCATCAGTAGCCAGAGCACTTACACTTATCTACTCCCACTCAGATACCAGTACAGACTATGCACCAGACCATTAGTCCCCAGAGCACTTACACTTATCTGGTCCCACTCAGATACTAGTACAGACTATGCACCAGATTATCAGTCGCCAGAGCACTTACACTTATCTGGTCCCACTCAGATACTAGTACAGACTATGCACCAGATTATCAGTCGCCAGAGCACTTACACTTATCTGGTCCCACTCAGATACTAGTACAGACTATGCACCATACTATCAGTCGCCAGAGCACTTACACTTGTCTGCTCCCACTCAGATACTAGTACAGACTATGCACCATACTATCAGTCGCCAGAGCACTTACACTTGTCTTCTCCCACTCAGATACTAGTACAGACTATGCACCAGACCATCAGTCCCCAGAGCACTTACACTTATCTGGTCCCACTCAGATACTAGTACATACAGACTATGCACCAGATTATCAGTCGCCAGAGCACTTACACTTATCTGGTCCCACTCAGATACTAGTACAGACTATGCACCAGACCATCAGTAGCCAGAGCACTTACACTTATCTGGTCCCACTCAGATACTAGTACAGACTATGCACCGGACCATCAGTCCCCAGAGCACTTACACTTATCTGGTCCCACTCAGATACCAGTACAGACTATGCACCAGATTATCAGTCGCCAGAGCACTTACACTTATCTGGTCCCACTCAGATACTAGTACAGACTATGCACCGGACCATCAGTCGCCAGAGCACTTACACTTATCTGGTCCCACTCAGATACTAGTACAGACTATGCACCGGACCATCAGTCCACAGAGCACTTACACTTATCTGGTCCCACTCAGATACTAGTACAGACTATGCACCGGACCATCAGTCCCCAGAGCACTTACACTTATCTGGTCCCACTCAGATACTAGTACAGACTATGCACCAGATTATCAGTCGCCAGAGCACTTACACTTATCTGGTCCCACTCAGATACTAGTACAGACTATGCACCATACTATCAGTCGCCAGAGCACTTACACTTGTCTGCTCCCACTCAGATACTAGTACAGACTATGCACCAGACCATCAGTAGCCAGAGCACTTACACTTATCTGGTCCCACTCAGATACTAGTACAGACTATGCACCAGACCATCAGTAGCCAGAGCACTTACACTTATCTGGTCCCACTCAGATACTAGTACAGACTATGCACCGGACCATCAGTCCCCAGAGCACTTACACTTATCTGGTCCCACTCAGATACTAGTACAGACTATGCACCATACTATCAGTCGCCAGAGCACTTACACTTGTCTGCTCCCACTCAGTATGGTGCATAGTCTGTACTAGTATCTGAGTGGGACCAGATAAGTGTAAGTGCTCTGGGGACTGATGGTCAGGTGCATAGTCTGTACTAGTATATGAGTGGGAGCAGACAAGTGTAAGTGCTCTGGCGACTGATAGTATGGTGCATAGTCTGTACTAGTATCTATCAGTCGCCAGAGCACTTACACTTGTCTTCTCCCACTCAGATACTAGTACAGACTATGCACCAGACCATCAGTTCCCAGAGCACTTACACTTATCTGGTCCCACTCAGATACAAGTACAGACTATGCACCGGACCATCAGTCCCCAGAGCACTTACACTTGTCTGCTCCCACTCAGATACTAGTACAGACTATGCACCAGATTATCAGTCGCCAGAGCACTTACACTTATCTGGTCCCACTCAGATACTAGTACAGACTATGCACCAGACCATCAGTAGCCAGAGCACTTACACTTATCTGGTCCCACTCAGATACTAGTACAGACTATGCACCGGACCATCAGTCCCCAGAGCACTTACACTTATCTGGTCCCACTCAGATACTAGTACAGACTATGCACCAGATTATCAGTCGCCAGAGCACTTACACTTATCTGGTCCCACTCAGATACTAGTACAGATTATGCACCATACTATCAGTCGCCAGAGCACTTACACTTGTCTGCTCCCACTCAGATACTAGTACAGACTATGCACCATACTATCAGTCGCCAGAGCACTTACACTTGTCTGCTCCCACTCAGATACTAGTACAGACTATGCACCAGACCATCAGTCCCCAGAGCACTTACACTTATCTGGTCCCACTCAGATAGTAGTACAGACTATGCACCAGACCATCAGTAGCCAGAGCACTTACACTTATCTGGTCCCACTCAGATACTAGTACAGACTATGCACCAGACCATCAGTAGCCAGAGCACTTACACTTATCTGGTCCCACTCAGATACTAGTACAGACTATGCACCGGACCATCAGTCCCCAGAGCACTTACACTTATCTGGTCCCACTCAGATACTAGTACAGACTATGCACCAGATTATCAGTCGCCAGAGCACTTACACTTATCTGGTCCCACTCAGATACTAGTACAGACTATGCACCATACTATCAGTCGCCAGAGCACTTACACTTGTCTGCTCCCACTCAGATACTAGTACAGACTATGCACCATACTATCAGTCGCCAGAGCACTTACACTTGTCTGCTCCCACTCAGATACTAGTACAGACTATGCACCAGACCATTAGTCCCCAGAGCACTTACACTTATCTGGTCCCACTCAGATACTAATTAGAGATGAGCGGGTTCGGTTTCTCTGAATCCGAACCCGCCCGAACTTCATGTTTTTTTACACGGGTCCGAGCGACTCGGATCTTCCCGCCTTGCTCGGTTAACCCGAGCGCGCCCGAACATCATCATCACGCTGTCGGATTCTCGCGAGGCTCGGATTCTATCGCGAGACTCGGATTCTATATAAGGAGCCTCGCGTCGCGGCCATTTTCACACGTGCATTGAGATTGATAGGGAGAGGACGTGGCTGGCGTCCTCTCCGTTTAGAAATTAAAATAGATAGGAGAGTGAGAGTGAGACACTTCATTTACTTACTGGAGCTTAGGAGGAGTTATACTAGTGACTGATGACCAGTGACCTGACCACCAGTGCAGTTTTATAATTTATTATTATTTAATAATCCGTTCTGTTCTTGTTCTCTGCCTGAAAAAAACGATACACAGTGACTCAGTCACACTCACATACCATATCTGTGCTCAGCCCAGTGTGCTGCATCATCTATGTATAATATCTGACTGTGCTCACACAGCTTAATTGTGGGGGAGACTGGGGAGCAGTTATAGGTTAAAGCAGGAGCCAGGAGTACATATTAAACAGTGCACACTTTTGCTGCCAGAGTGCCACTGCCAGTGTGACTGACCACTGACCACTGTGACCAGTGACCTGACCACCAGTATAGTATATATATTGTGATTGAATGTCTGCCTGAAAAAGTACACTCGTCGTGTGACTTGTGTGGTGTTTTTTTATTCTATAAAAATTAAAAAACTCATTCTGCTGACAGACAGTGTCCAGCAGGTCCGTCATTATATAATATATACCTGTCCGGCTGCAGTAGTGATATATATATATATTTTTTATATCATTATTTATCATCCAGTCTATACTAGCAGCAGACACAGTACGGTAGTTCACGGCTGTAGCTACCTCTGTGTCGGCACTCGGCAGTCCATCCATAATTGTATACCACCTACCCGTGGTTTTTTTTTTCTTTCTTCTTTATACATACTACATCTCATTATCATCCAGTCTATATTAGCAGCAGACACAGTACAGTACGGTAGTCCACGGCTGTAGCTATCTCTGTGTCGGCACTCGGCAGTCCATCCATAATTGTATACCACCTACCCGTGGTTTTTCTTTTCTTTCTTCTTTATACATACTACATCTCATTATCAACCAGTCTATATTAGCAGCAGACACAGTACAGTACGGTAGTCCACGGCTGTAGCTACCTCTGTGTCGGCACTCGGCAGTCCATCCATAATTGTATACCACCTACCCGTGGTTTTTTTTTTCTTTCTTCTTTATACATACTACATCTCATTATCAACCAGTCTATATTAGCAGCAGACACAGTACGGTAGTTCACGGCTGTAGCTACCTCTGTGTCGGCACTCGGCAGTCCATCCATAATTGTATACCACCTACCCGTGGTTTTTTTTTTCTTTCTTCTTTATACATACATACTACATCTCATTATCATCCAGTCTATATTAGCAGCAGACACAGTACAGTACGGTAGTCCACGGCTGTAGCTACCTCTGTGTCGGCACTCGGCAGTCCATCCATAATTGTATACCACCTACCCGTGTTTTTTTTTTCTTTCTTCTTTATACATACTACATCTCATTATCATCCAGTCTATATTAGCAGCAGACACAGTACAGTACGGTAGTCCACGGCTGTAGCTATCTCTGTGTCGGCACTCGGCAGTCCATCCATAATTGTATACCACCTACCCGTGGTTTTTTTTTTCTTTCTTCTTTATACATACTACATCTCATTATCAACCAGTCTATATTAGCAGCAGACACAGTACAGTACGGTAGTCCATGGCTGTAGCTACCTCTGTGTCGGCACTCGGCAGTCCATCCATAATTGTATACCACCTACCCGTGGTTTTTTTTTTTCTTTCTTCTTTATACATACTACATCTCATTATCAACCAGTCTATATTAGCAGCAGACACAGTACGGTAGTTCACGGCTGTAGCTACCTCTGTGTCGGCACTCGGCAGTCCATCCATAATTGTATACCACCTACCCGTGGTTTTTTTTTTCTTTCTTCTTTATACATACTACATCTCATTATCATCCAGTCTATATTAGCAGCAGACACAGTACAGTACGGTAGTCCACGGCTGTAGCTACCTCTGTGTCGGCACTCGGCAGTCCATCCATAATTGTATACCACCTACCCGTGGTTTTTTTTTTCTTTCTTCTTTATACATACTACATCTCATTATCAACCAGTCTATATTAGCAGCAGACACAGTACAGTACGGTAGTCCACGGCTGTAGCTACCTCTGTGTCGGCACTCGGCAGTCCATCCATAATTGTATACTAGTATCCATCCATCTCCATTGTTTACCTGAGGTGCCTTTTAGTTGTGCCTATTAAAATATGGAGAACAAAAATGTTGAGGTTCCAAAATTAGGGAAAGATCAAGATCCACTTCCACCTCGTGCTGAAGCTGCTGCCACTAGTCATGGCCGAGACGATGAAATGCCAGCAACGTCGTCTGCCAAGGCCGATGCCCAATGTCATAGTACAGAGCATGTCAAATCCAAAACACCAAATATCAGTAAAAAAAGGACTCCAAAACCTAAAATAAAATTGTCGGAGGAGAAGCGTAAACTTGCCAATATGCCATTTACCACACGGAGTGGCAAGGAACGGCTGAGGCCCTGGCCTATGTTCATGGCTAGTGGTTCAGCTTCACATGAGGATGGAAGCACTCAGCCTCTCGCTAGAAAACTGAAAAGACTCAAGCTGGCAAAAGCACCGCAAAGAACTGTGCGTTCTTCGAAATCCCAAATCCACAAGGAGAGTCCAATTGTGTCGGTTGCGATGCCTGACCTTCCCAACACTGGACGTGAAGAGCATGCGCCTTCCACCATTTGCACGCCCCCTGCAAGTGCTGGAAGGAGCACCCGCAGTCCAGTTCCTGATAGTCAGATTGAAGATGTCAGTGTTGAAGTACACCAGGATGAGGAGGATATGGGTGTTGCTGGCGCTGGGGAGGAAATTGACCAGGAGGATTCTGATGGTGAGGTGGTTTGTTTAAGTCAGGCACCCGGGGAGACACCTGTTGTCCGTGGGAGGAATATGGCCGTTGACATGCCTGGTGAAAATACCAAAAAAATCAGCTCTTCAGTGTGGAGGTATTTCAACAGAAAAGCGGACAACAGGTGTCAAGCCGTGTGTTGCCTTTGTCAAGCTGTAATAAGTAGGGGTAAGGACGTTAACCACCTCGGAACATCCTCCCTTATACGTCACCTGCAGCGCATTCATAATAAGTCAGTGACAAGTTCAAAAACTTTGGGCGACAGCGGAAGCAGTCCACTGACCAGTAAATCCCTTCCTCTTGTAACCAAGCTCACGCAAACCACCCCACCAACTCCCTCAGTGTCAATTTCCTCCTTCCCCAGGAATGCCAATAGTCCTGCAGGCCATGTCACTGGCAATTCTGACGAGTCCTCTCCTGCCTGGGATTCCTCCGATGCATCCTTGCGTGTAACGCCTACTGCTGCTGGCGCTGTTGTTGTTGCTGCTGGGAGTCGATCGTCATCCCAGAGGGGAAGTCGTAAGCCCACTTGTACTACTTCCAGTAAGCAATTGACTGTTCAACAGTCCTTTGCGAGGAAGATGAAATATCACAGCAGTCATCCTGCTGCAAAGCGGATAACTGAGGCCTTGACAACTATGTTGGTGTTAGACGTGCGTCCGGTATCCGCCGTTAGTTCACAGGGAACTAGACAATTTATTGAGGCAGTGTGCCCCCGTTACCAAATACCATCTAGGTTCCACTTCTCTAGGCAGGCGATACCGAGAATGTACACGGACGTCAGAAAAAGACTCACCAGTGTCCTAAAAAATGCAGTTGTACCCAATGTCCACTTAACCACGGACATGTGGACAAGTGGAGCAGGGCAGGGTCAGGACTATATGACTGTGACAGCCCACTGGGTAGATGTATGGACTCCCGCCGCAAGAACAGCAGCGGCGGCACCAGTAGCAGCATCTCGCAAACGCCAACTCTTTCCTAGGCAGGCTACGCTTTGTATCACCGCTTTCCAGAATACGCACACAGCTGAAAACCTCTTACGGCAACTGAGGAAGATCATCGCGGAATGGCTTACCCCAATTGGACTCTCCTGTGGATTTGTGGCATCGGACAACGCCAGCAATATTGTGTGTGCATTAAATATGGGCAAATTCCAGCACGTCCCATGTTTTGCACATACCTTGAATTTGGTGGTGCAGAATTTTTTAAAAAACGACAGGGGCGTGCAAGAGATGCTGTCGGTGGCCAGAAGAATTGCGGGACACTTTCGGCGTACAGGCACCACGTACAGAAGACTGGAGCACCACCAAAAACTACTGAACCTGCCCTGCCATCATCTGAAGCAAGAAGTGGTAACGAGGTGGAATTCAACCCTCTATATGCTTCAGAGGTTGGAGGAGCAGCAAAAGGCCATTCAAGCCTATACAATTGAGCACGATATAGGAGGTGGAATGCACCTGTCTCAAGCGCAGTGGAGAATGATTTCAACGTTGTGCAAGGTTCTGCTGCCCTTTGAACTTGCCACACGTGAAGTCAGTTCAGACACTGCCAGCCTGAGTCAGGTCATTCCCCTCATCAGGCTTTTGCAGAAGAAGCTGGAGACATTGAAGGAGGAGCTAACACGGAGCGATTCCGCTAGGCATGTGGGACTTGTGGATGGAGCCCTTAATTCGCTTAACAAGGATTCACGGGTGGTCAATCTGTTGAAATCAGAGCACTACATTTTGGCCACCGTGCTCGATCCTAGATTTAAAGCCTACCTTGGATCTCTCTTTCCGGCAGACACAAGTCTGCTGGGGTTGAAAGACCTGCTGGTGACAAAATTGTCAAGTCAAGCGGAACGCGACCTGTCAACATCTCCTCCTTCACATTCTCCCGCAACTGGGGGTGCGAGGAAAAGGCTCAGAATTCCGAGCCCACCCGCTGGCGGTGATGCAGGGCAGTCTGGAGCGACTGCTGATGCTGACATCTGGTCCGGACTGAAGGACCTGACAACGATTACGGACATGTCGTCTACTGTCACTGCATATGATTCTCTCAACATTGAAAGAATGGTGGAGGATTATATGAGTGACCGCATCCAAGTAGGCACGTCACACAGTCCGTACTTATACTGGCAGGAAAAAGAGGCAATTTGGAGGCCCTTGCACAAACTGGCTTTATTCTACCTAAGTTGCCTTCCCACAAGTGTGTACTCCGAAAGAGTGTTTAGTGCCGCCGCTCACCTTGTCAGCAATCGGCGTACGAGGTTACATCCAGAAAATGTGGAGAAGATGATGTTCATTAAAATGAATTATAATCAATTCCTCCGCGGAGACATTGACCAGCAGCAATTGCCTCCACAAAGTACACAGGGAGCTGAGATGGTGGATTCCAGTGGGGACGAATTGATAATCTGTGAGGAGGGGGATGTACACGGTGATATATCGGAGGATGATGATGAGGTGGACATCTTGCCTCTGTAGAGCCAGTTTGTGCAAGGAGAGATTAATTGCTTCTTTTTTGGTGGGGGTCCAAACCAACCCGTCATATCAGTCACAGTCGTGTGGCAGACCCTGTCACTGAAATGATGGGTTGGTTAAAGTGTGCATGTCCTGTTTATACAACATAAGGGTGGGTGGGAGGGCCCAAGGACAATTCCATCTTGCACCTCTTTTTTCTTTAATTTTTCTTTGCGTCATGTGCTGTTTGGGGAGGGTTTTTTGGAAGGGACATCCTGCGTGACACTGCAGTGACACTCCTAGATGGGCCCGGTGTTTGTGTCGGCCACTAGGGTCGCTTATCTTACTCACACAGCTACCTCATTGCGCCTCTTTTTTTCTTTGCGTCATGTGCTGTTTGGGGAGGGTTTTTTGGAAGGGACATCCTGCGTGACACTGCAGTGACACTCCTAGATGGGCCCGGTGTTTGTGTCGGCCACTAGGGTCGCTTATCTTACTCACACAGCTACCTCATTGCGCCTCTTTTTTTCTTTGCATCATGTGCTGTTTGGGGAGGGTTTTTTGGAAGGGACATCCTGCGTGACACTGCAGTGCCACTCCTAGATGGGCCCGGTGTTTGTGTCGGCCACTAGGGTCGCTTATCTTACTCACACAGCTACCTCATTGCGCCTCTTTTTTTCTTTGCGTCATGTGCTGTTTGGGGAGGGTTTTTTGGAAGGGACATCCTGCGTGACACTGCAGTGACACTCCTAGATGGGCCCGGTGTTTGTGTCGGCCACTAGGGTCGCTTATCTTACTCACACAGCTACCTCATTGCGCCTCTTTTTTTCTTTGCGTCATGTGCTGTTTGGGGAGGGTTTTTTGGAAGGGACATCCTGCGTGACCCTGCAGTGACACTCCTAGATGGGCCCGGTGTTTGTGTCGGCCACTAGGGTCGCTTATCTTACTCACACAACTACCTCATTGCGCCTCTTTTTTCTTTGCGTCATGTGCTGTTTGGGGAGGGTTTTTTGGAAGGGACATCCTGCGTGACACTGCAGTGCCACTCCTAGATGGGCCAGGTGTTTGTGTCGGCCACTAGGGTCGCTTAGCTTAGTCATCCAGCGACCTCGGTGCAAATTTTAGGACTAAAAATAATATTGTGAGGTGTGAGGTATTCAGAATAGACTGAAAATGAGTGGAAATTATGGTTTTTGAGGTTAATAATACTTTGGGATCAAAATGACCCCCAAATTCTATGATTTAAGCTGTTTTTTAGGTTTTTTGGAAAAAAACACCCGAATCCAAAACACACCCGAATCCGACAAAAAAAATTCGGTTAGGTTTTGCCAAAACGCGGTCGAACCCAAAACACGGCCGCGGAACCGAACCCAAAACCAAAACACAAAACCCGAAAAATTTCCGGCGCTCATCTCTAATACTAATACAGACTATGCACCAGATTTTCAGTCGCCAGAGTACTTACACTTATCTGGTCCCACTCAGATACTAGTACAGACTATGCACCAGACCATCAGTAGCCAGAGCACTTACACTTATCTGGTCCCACTCAGATACTAGTACAGACTATGCACCGGACCATCAGTCCCCAGAGCACTTACACTTATCTGGTCCCACTCAGATACTAGTACAGACTATGCACCAGATTATCAGTCGCCAGAGCACTTACACTTATCTGGTCCTACTCAGATACTAGTACAGACTATGCACCAGATTATCAGTCGCCAGAGCACTTACACTTATCTGGTCCCACTCAGATACTAGTACAGACTATGCACCATACTATCAGTCGCCAGAGCACTTACACTTGTCTGCTCCCACTCAGATACTAGTACAGACTATGCACCAGACGATCAGTCGCCAGAGCACTTACACTTATCTGGTCCCACTCAGATACTAGTACAGACTATGCACCAGACCATCAGTAGCCAGAGCACTTACACTTATCTGGTCCCACTCAGATACTAGTACAGACTATGCACCAGACCATCAGTAGCCAGAGCACTTACACTTATCTGGTCCCACTCAGATACTAGTACAGACTATGCACCGGACCACCAGTCCCCAGAGCACTTACACTTATCTGGTCCCACTCAGATACTAGTACAGACTAAGCACCAGATTATCAGTCGCCAGAGCACTTACACTTATCTGGTCCCACTCAGATACTAGTACAGACTATGCACCATACTATCAGTCGCCAGAGCACTTACACTTGTCTGCTCCCACTCAGATACTAATACAGACTATGCACCATACTATCAGTCGCCAGAGCACTTACACTTGTCTGCTCCCACTCAGATACTAGTACAGACTATGTACCAGACCATTAGTCCCCAGAGCACTTACACTTATCTGGTCCCACTCAGATACTAGTACAGACTATGCACCAGATTTTCAGTCGCCAGAGCACTTACACTTATCTGGTCTCACTCAGATACTAGTACAGACTATGCACCAGACCATCAGTAGCCAGAGCACTTACACTTATCTAGTCCCACTCAGATACTAGTACAGACTATGCACCGGACCATCAGTCCCCAGAGCACTTACACTTATCTGGTCCCACTCAGATACTAGTACAGACTATGCACCAGATTATCAGTCGCCAGAGCACTTACACTTATCTGGTCCCACTCAGATACTAGTACAGACTATGCACCATACTATCAGTCGCCAGAGCACTTACACTTGTCTGCTCCCACTCAGATACTAGTACAGACTATGCACCAGATTATCAGTCGCCAGAGCACTTACACTTATCTGGTCCCACTCAGATACTAGTACAGACTATGCACCAGACCATCAGTCCCCAGAGCACTTACACTTATCTGGTCCCACTCAGATACTAGTACAGACTATGCACCAGATTATCAGTCGCCAGAGCACTTACACTTATCTGGTCCCACTCAGATACTAGTACAGACTATGCACCAGACCATCAGTAGCCAGAGCACTTACACTTATCTGGTCCCACTCAGATACTAGTATAGACTATGCACCATACTATCAGTCGCCAGAGCTCTTACACTTGTCTGCTCCCACTCAGATACTAGTACAGACTATGCACCGGACCATCAGTCCCCAGAGCACTTACACTTGTCTGCTCCCACTCATATACTAGTACAGACTATGCACCTGACCATCAGTCCCCAGAGCACTTACACTTATCTGGTCCCACTCAGATACTAGTACAGACTATGCACCAGATTATCAGTCGCCAGAGCACTTACACTTATCTGGTCCCACTCAGATACTAGTACAGACTATGCACCAGACCATCAGTAGCCAGAGCACTTACACTTATCTGCTCCCACTCAGATACCAGTACAGACTATGCACCAGACCATTAGTCCCCAGAGCACTTACACTTATCTGGTCCCACTCAGATACTAGTACAGACTATGCACCAGATTATCAGTCGCCAGAGCACTTACACTTATCTGGTCCCACTCAGATACTAGTACAGACTATGCACCAGATTATCAGTCGCCAGAGCACTTACACTTATCTGGTCCCACTCAGATACTAGTACAGACTATGCACCATACTATCAGTCGCCAGAGCACTTACACTTGTCTGCTCCCACTCAGATACTAGTACAGACTATGCACCATACTATCAGTCGCCAGAGCACTTACACTTATCTGGTCCCACTCAGATACTAGTACAGACTATGCACCAGACCATCAGTCCCCAGAGCACTTACACTTATCTGGTCCCACTCAGATACTAGTACATACAGACTATGCACCAGATTATCAGTCGCCAGAGCACTTACACTTATCTGGTCCCACTCAGATACTAGTACAGACTATGCACCAGACCATCAGTAGCCAGAGCACTTACACTTATCTGGTCCCACTCAGATACTAGTACAGACTATGCACCGGACCATCAGTCCCCAGAGCACTTACACTTATCTGGTCCCACTCAGATACCAGTACAGACTATGCACCAGATTATCAGTCGCCAGAGCACTTACACTTATCTGGTCCCACTCAGATACTAGTACAGACTATGCACCGGACCATCAGTCGCCAGAGCACTTACACTTATCTGGTCCCACTCAGATACTAGTACAGACTATGCACCGGACCATCAGTCCACAGAGCACTTACACTTATCTGGTCCCACTCAGATACTAGTACAGACTATGCACCGGACCATCAGTCCCCAGAGCACTTACACTTATCTGGTCCCACTCAGATACTAGTACAGACTATGCACCAGATTATCAGTCGCCAGAGCACTTACACTTATCTGGTCCCACTCAGATACTAGTACAGACTATGCACCATACTATCAGTCGCCAGAGCACTTACACTTGTCTGCTCCCACTCAGATACTAGTACAGACTATGCACCATACTATCAGTCGCCAGAGCACTTACACTTGTCTTCTCCCACTCAGATACTAGTACAGACTATGCACCAGACCATCAGTCCCCAGAGCACTTACACTTATCTGGTCCCACTCAGATACTAGTACATACAGACTATGCACCAGATTATCAGTCGCCAGAGCACTTACACTTATCTGGTCCCACTCAGATACTAGTACAGACTATGCACCAGACCATCAGTAGCCAGAGCACTTACACTTATCTGGTCCCACTCAGATACTAGTACAGACTATGCACCGGACCATCAGTCCCCAGAGCACTTACACTTATCTGGTCCCACTCAGATACCAGTACAGACTATGCACCAGATTATCAGTCGCCAGAGCACTTACACTTATCTGGTCCCACTCAGATACTAGTACAGACTATGCACCGGACCATCAGTCGCCAGAGCACTTACACTTATCTGGTCCCACTCAGATACTAGTACAGACTATGCACTGGACCATCAGTTCACAGAGCACTTACACTTATCTGGTCCCACTCAGATACTAGTACAGACTATGCACCGGACCATCAGTCCCCAGAGCACTTACACTTATCTGGTCCCACTCAGATACTAGTACAGACTATGCACCAGATTATCAGTCGCCAGAGCACTTACACTTATCTGGTCCCACTCAGATACTAGTACAGACTATGCACCATACTATCAGTCGCCAGAGCACTTACACTTGTCTGCTCCCACTCAGATACTAGTACAGACTATGCACCATACTATCAGTCGCCAGAGCACTTACACTTGTCTGCTCCCACTCAGATACTAGTACAGACTATGTACCAGACCATTAGTCCCCAGAGCACTTACACTTATCTGGTCCCACTCAGATACTAGTACAGACTATGCACCAGATTTTCAGTCGCCAGAGCACTTACACTTATCTGGTCTCACTCAGATACTAGTACAGACTATGCACCAGACCATCAGTAGCCAGAGCACTTACACTTATCTGGTCCCACTCAGATACTAGTACAGACTATGCACCGGACCATCAGTCCCCAGAGCACTTACACTTATCTGGTCCCACTCAGATACTAGTACAGACTATGCACCAGATTATCAGTCGCCAGAGCACTTACACTTATCTGGTCCCACTCAGATACTAGTACAGACTATGCACCATACTATCAGTCGCCAGAGCACTTACACTTGTCTGCTCCCACTCAGATACTAGTACAGACTATGCACCATACTATCAGTCGCCAGAGCACTTACACTTGTCTGCTCCCACTCAGATACTAGTACAGACTATGCACCAGACCATCAGTCCCCAGAGCACTTACACTTATCTGGTCCCACTCAGATACTAGTACAGACTATGCACCAGATTATCAGTCGCCAGAGCACTTACACTTATCTGGTCCCACTCAGATACTAGTACAGACTATGCACCAGACCATCAGTAGCCAGAGCACTTACACTTATCTGGTCCCACTCAGATACTAGTATAGACTATGCACCATACTATCAGTCGCCAGAGCTCTTACACTTGTCTGCTCCCACTCAGATACTAGTACAGACTATGCACCGGACCATCAGTCCCCAGAGCACTTACACTTGTCTGCTCCCACTCAGATACTAGTACAGACTATGCACCTGACCATCAGTCCCCAGAGCACTTACACTTATCTGGTCCCACTCAGATACTAGTACAGACTATGCACCAGATTATCAGTCGCCAGAGCACTTACACTTATCTGGTCTCACTCAGATACTAGTACAGACTATGCACCAGACCATCAGTAGCCAGAGCACTTACACTTATCTGGTCCCACTCAGATACTAGTACAGACTATGCACCGGACCATCAGTCCCCAGAGCACTTACACTTATCTGGTCCCACTCAGATACTAGTACAGACTATGCACCTGATTATCAGTCGCCAGAGCACTTACACTTATCTGGTCCCACTCAGATACTAGTACAGACTATGCACCATACTATCAGTCGCCAGAGCACTTACACTTGTCTGCTCCCACTCAGATACTAGTACAGACTATGCACCATACTATCAGTCGCCAGAGCACTTACACTTGTCTGCTCCCACTCAGATACTAGTATAGACTATGCACCATACTATCAGTCGCCAGAGCTCTTACACTTGTCTGCTCCCACTCAGATACTAGTACAGACTATGCACCGGACCATCAGTCCCCAGAGCACTTACACTTGTCTGCTCCCACTCAGATACTAGTACAGACTATGCACCTGACCATCAGTCCTCAGAGCACTTACACTTATCTGGTCCCACTCAGATACTAGTACAGACTATGCACCAGATTATCAGTCGCCAGAGCACTTACACTTATCTGGTCCCACTCAGATACTAGTACAGACTATGCACCAGACCATCAGTAGCCAGAGCACTTACACTTATCTGCTCCCACTCAGATACCAGTACAGACTATGCACCAGACCATTAGTCCCCAGAGCACTTACACTTATCTGGTCCCACTCAGATACTAGTACAGACTATGCACCGGACCATCAGTCCCCAGAGCACTTACACTTATCTGGTCCCACTCAGATACTAGTACAGACTATGCACCAGATTATCAGTCGCCAGAGCACTTACACTTATCTGGTCCCACTCAGATACTAGTACAGACTATGCACCAGATTATCAGTCGCCAGAGCACTTACACTTATCTGGTCCCACTCAGATACTAGTACAGACTATGCACCATACTATCAGTCGCCAGAGCACTTACACTTGTCTGCTCCCACTCAGATACTAGTACAGACTATGCACCATACTATCAGTCGCCAGAGCACTTACACTTGTCTTCTCCCACTCAGATACTAGTACAGACTATGCACCAGACCATCAGTCCCCAGAGCACTTACACTTATCTGGTCCCACTCAGATACTAGTACAGACTATGCACCAGATTATCAGTCGCCAGAGCACTTACACTTATCTGGTCCCACTCAGATACTAGTACAGACTATGCACCAGACCATCAGTAGCCAGAGCACTTACACTTATCTGGTCCCACTCAGATACTAGTACAGACTATGCACCGGACCATCAGTCCCCAGAGCACTTACACTTATCTGGTCCCACTCAGATACCAGTACAGACTATGCACCAGATTATCAGTCGCCAGAGCACTTACACTTATCTGGTCCCACTCAGATACTAGTACAGACTATGCACCGGACCATCAGTCGCCAGAGCACTTACACTTATCTGGTCCCACTCAGATACTAGTACAGACTATGCACCGGACCATCAGTCCACAGAGCACTTACACTTATCTGGTCCCACTCAGATACTAGTACAGACTATGCACCGGACCATCAGTCCCCAGAGCACTTTCACTTATCTGGTCCCACTCAGATACTAGTACAGATAACCACTTTAACACTCATTTCTGGCTCTAACTGGGGTTATGAATGCAATTCTCTATTTAGCAAAAAGCTCTACCGCTGTTTGTGAAGTCCCCACTGGGTTTCAGCAGACTGTGCAATCCGTACTGAATAACCGCCTATGAATTGGAATTTTTGCATTTTTTGCCATGGCCACTGGAAGACATTAATAGACCATATTCAGCGCTTATGGTTAGTAGCTGTGATGGGCAGTAGGTGAGGGCTGATGTTGGAGGGAGCCAGTTTTTGCATGGTTGAGTGTATATTGGTTTAGTGCATGCATTGTGGAGGATTGAGGGGTTTGGGTTTGATACCATGACCTGTGCATGGGAATATGTATAATTGATGTGATATTCTATGTAAGTGTCCTGAATTGCACTAGGATAATCTTACATGTTGTGTGGTGTCCGGGGCTGAAGTGACACTGTCCTTAAAGCAAGACCATTGGCGTCTTCATATGTACAGGCGTATATACATACACAGTATATATCTGATTGAATGTATCTTTTCATACATATCAAATAAACAAATGTCCACATGAGAATGTCTACATGGACATAATGTAGACGTTGACCATCTTGACATTCACCAAAATAAACAGTGATGAAATGTTGATGTGTTAGAATGTAGACCAGCAGTGACTTACTTTCAACTGGCGGCTGCAGCGGTTTCAGCAGCATCTTCTTAGTACCGCCAGTCATGTGACTTCCACTTCCAGATCTGTATTATTCCCCTATGCCTAATCCTAATATCTAGCCTTCCCTATAGTGCATAACCCTAACCATCCCCTGCAGCCTAACCCTAATGTCAACATTCTGTCAGTGTTGACATTTCAGCTGTCAGCCTTCTGACAAAGCTGACATGTTTCCTGTCGACATTTTAACAATGTTGGTATAATAACTGTCAACGTTGTGGCATTGACATTGTGCATGTCAACATTGTTACTGTCAACTGTTTTCTACGAGGGACCTGTTTTCTATTCAGGGACCTGTTTTCCATAAGACCAGCACAGAGAACACATGGTCACTCGCCAGTGCCAGATTAAGGTCCACATGGGCCTGGAGCTGAAAATCAGTAAAGGCCTAGTGTGTGCCGCTGCAGGTATGATAAGCGCTGTGGTGGTATGACTAGTGATGTGTGGGGGCGTGGGGTCTATACAGAGGGGTATGGCCTGTGTCACGGTTTCTCCATATTTCTATTAGTGTTCATCCTGCATACCTAGCCATTGCAGTAAATTAAATTAATAATGCAGAGATCATTACAGTGACCACCATATAATACAGATAGCATTGCACTGGCAGCCATATAATACAGAGAGCACTGAAGTGAATGCCATATAATACAGAGTGCTTTACAGTGACTGCTAGATAATACAGAGAGCACTACAGTGACATTCATATTATACAGAGAGCATTAGTGGCCGTTGATAAAGCAGAGAACACCGTAGTGCCTGTCATGTTATATACCAAGCATCCAATTGACCACCACACAATACAAAGAACATTGTAAACCAATATAAAATAGACAACTCCAACTACCACCATAAAATACAGAAGACATCACAGTCCCACACCATGGCTTCTGGAATAAAAAAAAAAATCATACAGCAAGTAAGTATTTCTATGGTATCTATCTATAATCAGTAGTTATTGGAATTTATGGCACCGCTTAAGTGTGATGTATTTGAACAGGGATATCCCACCAAAAATAAAGGGCCGTGACTTTGTGGGGAAGGGCATGGCTACAGAATAGCACTAATTCACATTACACTGCACAATAGTGTCCATTATGTACAGTATATTATTTTTTTTTTTAACACATAATACCCCAAGTAGTTCAATATATACACATACTGCCCCCAGTAGTGCCATTTACACAATGCCCCAGCAGTGCCAGTAACATAATGCCCCCAGTAATGCCAGTTGCACAATGCCCCCAGTAGTGGCAGTAACACAGTGCCCCCAGTAGTGCCAGTTACACAGTGCCCCCAGTAGTGCCAGTAACACAATGCCCCCAGTAGTGCTAGATACACAATGCCCCCAGTACTGCCAGATACACAGCGTCCCCAGTAGTGCCAGTAACACAGTGCCCCAATGCCCCCAGTACTGCCAGATACACAGTGCCCCCAGCAGTGCCAGTTACACAATGCCCCAGCAGTGCCAGTTACACAATGCCCCTAGTATAGTGCTCACCTCCGCTGCTGCTGCTCCTGCTGCCTATTCCAGTGTCTGAAGGGAAGGGAGGAGACCGCGCACCTGTCCCTCCTGCCTCTCGCTGTGTCAGTCTGTCACGTTTCCGGCAGCCATTTGAAATATGGCGCCGGCTTGTGAGCCAATCAAAGCTTGCGGGGCAGCAGCCAATCATGAGCCACCGCTGCGGTCCACGAGCTCTGATTGGCTGACGGCTGAGCTACATTTTGAATGGCCGAAAAAATGTGAGCTACTGTATGCACACAGGAAAGATGCACGCTGTGCTCTCCTCCCTTCAGACACGGGAAGTGGCGGCAGCAGCAGGGTAGGCCACAGACATCCTGGAACGCCGTTCCTGATTATGTCATTTTAGAAAAGACCTTTAGGAACTGCGTTCTGGGGTTTTCTGGTCCAAAAATAGCCCTAGATAAATACAAAAGAGAGAGAGAGAGGAAGAGAGAAGGAGAGAGATGGAGAGGAGTGGAGAGGGATAAGGAATAGAGAGAGAGAGGGAGAAGGAATAGAGAGGGGGGGAGGGATAGGGAATAGAGAGAGTGAGCGAGATGAGAGGAGGGATAGAGAATTGAGAGAGGGGGTGGGATAGGGAATAGAGAGAGAAAGCCAGAGGAGGGGGAGGGAAAAGGAATAGCGAGAGAGCGAGAGGAGGGGGAGGTATAGGGAATAGAGAGAGCAAGTGAGAGGAGTGGGGAGGGATAGGGAATAAAGAGAGAGAGCAAGAGGAGGGATAGGGAATAGAGAGTGACAGGAGGGGGGAGGGATAGGGAATAGAGAGCGCGAGTGAGAGGAGTGGGGAGGGATAGGGAATAGAGAGAGAGCAAGAAGAAGGATAGGGAATAGAGAGCGGCAGGAGGGAGGAGGGATAGGGAATAGAGAGAGCGAGTGAGAGGAGTGGGGAGGGATAGGGAATAGAGAGAGACAGCAAGAGGAGGGATAGGGAATAGAGAGAGAGCGACAGGTGGGGGAAGGGATAAGGAATAGAGAGAGCGAGTGAGAGGAGTGGGGAGGGATAGGGAATAGAGTGAGAGCGCAAGAGGAAAGGGAGGGATAGGGAATAGAGAGAGAGAGAGAGAGAATGAGGGATAATAGAAAGAGAGATTGAGAGAAGGGGGAGGGATAGGGAAAAGAGAGAGAGAACGAGAGGAGGGGGGATAGGCAATAGAGAGCGCAAGAGGAGGAGGAAGGAATAGGTAACAGAGAGAGAGGGGGAGGGATAGGGAATAGAGAGAGGGGGGAGGTATAGGGAATAGAGAGTGAGAAGGGGGAGGGATAGGGAATTGAGAGAGGGGGGAGGTATAGGGAATAGAGAGAGTGAGAGGAGGGGGAGGGATAGGGAAAAGAGAGAGAGAGAGAGAGGAGTGGTGGGCAATAGAGAGAGGCAGTGCCGTAACTAGATATTTCGGCGCTGTGTGCAAGAAATGGCATCGGCGCGCCCCCCCCCCCACCTTTATGTAAAATAGGGGCAGTGTGCGCCGCAGGCACACATAAACAATATAGAGGCGTGGCTTCATGGAGAAGGGTTGTGGCCACAAAATAATACCAATTCATATTACGGTACATAGTGGTCTCCATTATTCAAATTACGCTGCACAGTAGCGCCACTACACCAGGTCGAGCCCCTGTTACACATTACTGCAGACAGTGTCCTCCTTTTTACACATTACGGCAGACAGCGTCCCCTTTTTACACATTACGGCAGACAGCGTCCTCCTTTTTACATATTACGGCAGCCAGTCCCGCTTTTTACACCTTACGGCAGACAGTGTCCCCTTTTTACACATTACGGCAGACAGCGCCCCCTTATTACACATTACGGCAGACAGCCTCCCCCTTTTTACATATTACGGCAGACAGCGTCCCCTTTTTACACATTAGGGCAGACAGCGTCCCCTTATTACACATTACGGCAGACAGCATCCCCTTTTTACACATTATGGCAGACAGCATACCCTTTTTTACGGCTGACAGCGTGCCCCTTTTTACACATTACGGCAGACAGCGTCCCTTTATTACACATTACGGCAGCCTCCCCCTTTTTACACATTACGGCAGACAGCGTCCCCTTTTTACACATTGCGGCAGACAGCATACCCTTTTTTACACATTACGGCAGACAGCGTCCCCTTTTTACACATTATGGCCGGTGGAGCCCCCTTTTACGCATTACGGCAGGCAGAGCACCTTACAGCCCCCCTACCCTTAGGTTGTAATGTAGTGTACTTTAGTGTAGTGTACTGTAGTGTAGTGTACTTTAGTGTAGTGTAATGTAGTGTAGTGTAGTGTAGTGTGTGGGCAGCCACTTACGTGATTTCTCCTCCTGTGGCTGTGCTGCTGCTGGCTCCTGACCCACCGCCCCTCTGTACACTGCTCTGCAGGCCAAGAGAGGGGGCGGGCCGCGGGAGCGCTGTACACGGGGGCCGATGGAGGAGGGGCCGTATAAGCACAGTACGCAGGGGCCAAGAGAGGAGGTAGGCCGCGGGAGCGCAGTAGTCGGGGACGGACAGTGGGAGCGCAGGGGGAATATGCGCTCTAACTAGGTGTGCGCTGTGGGCAATGCCCCTTCTGCATACACCTAGTTACGGCGCTGGAAAGAGCAAGAGGAAGGGGGAGGAATAGTGCTTAGAGAGAGAGAGCGAGAGGAGGGGGGAGGGATAGGGACGAGAGAGATATGAGGAGGGATATGGACGAGAGAGATAGGAGGAGGGATAGGGAATAGAGAGATAGGAGGAGAGATAGGGAATAGAGAGATAGGGGGAGGGATAGGGACGAGAGAGATAGGGGGAGGGATAGGGAATAGAGAGAGGGGGGAGGTATAGGGAATAGAGAGGAGGGGGTGAGAGCAGCATTGGATGAAGTAGAACATAGAGGAATGGGCACAAAACACACAAACTGGAGTGGGGGGGTGTAAGTGGTGGGATAAAAAAAAGTGTAAGCTGCTGTATATGCACACTCACCTAGTCTGAGTGTGATCCGCAGTGCGTGAGGAAGCAGAGTCCCTTTTACAAGGTGGAGCCAGCACAGCAGAGCGAAGGTGTGACTGACTCCAGGGCTGCTGTCTTCTGGCAGACTCATCAAATCACTGCAGTTGTGGGACCACTCAGCCTGCAGATCCTCTCCCCTCTCCCCCCGCATCTTCTGCGTTCCTAGCTCTGTGCAGAAGGCGGGAGATATAGCCAGAGGAGAGGGGGGTGGTAGAGTGTCCGCAGTCTCCGCAGTTCGGTGCAGCGAGGGAGGGGGCGGAGCTTCCGACGACTGGGGCGGAGCTCCGGGCAACTGGGGGCGGAGCTTCATGATGTTTGTGGGCGGATGGGCTTACTGTTGCTGATCGCGGGGTGAGGAGGTGAGCTGGGCTGTTAGTGGCGAGTCTGTCTTCAGCCTTGTGTGACAGGATTTGTTTTCACCTGTCAACATTGGCTGCACATCACTGCAGGGGAGGCTGTGGGCCTGTTTTCATGGGAGGGCCTGGAGCTGCAGCTCCACCCGCCCCATTGTTAATCCGGCCCTGTCACTCGCTTAGGTTAGAGGAGAGGAGTTTCCGCACATTGAGGCGAAAAGGTTTCTTCACAGTAAGGACAATACGTGTTTGGAATTCCCTGTCTGA
Source organism: Pseudophryne corroboree (assembly GCF_028390025.1). Taxonomy (NCBI): domain Eukaryota; kingdom Metazoa; phylum Chordata; class Amphibia; order Anura; family Myobatrachidae; genus Pseudophryne; species Pseudophryne corroboree. The sequence goes on from NC_086444.1 coordinate 484,152,096, forward strand.
GAGATTAGTAACTAGTAACTAGTCCTAACATTAAAATAACTAGTCCTATAATAAGACTGCATAGGAAACCACAAATAGGTTGAACTCGATGGACAATTGTCTTTTTTCAACCTTAGTTACTATGTTACTATGTTACTATGACTACATCCCGTTTATTAATTATACTTTTGTCATTACTTAAGTAAAATATGACTATTTTATGACTATTATGTCTGTTCTGTATTTGTCATACCTGATGACCTTTGCCCTGTAATTAGTATATAACGTGAGTGGGAGTACTCACTTTAATAATGTAAAAACTTTAAATGCAGTATTTAATTACTTTACATTGTTTTTTAAACTATAATTTATGTATTTAGGAACAGATCAAGGTTCTTTTCAGTTTCAACACTTTACACTCAACAGAGACAGAAGACAAATATTGGCGGAAAGAAAGTACGATATGTATGTATTTATTTATATAGCGCTGGCATACTCTCAATTGGGAACACACACAGTACTGAAAATACAGACTGTGCAGTAACAGTCAGATAAAGCTCAGGTGTGGATCAACAGTGTCTAGGTAGACCCCAAAAGCAGGGGTCAACATGGGGAAAGGTCGACATGGTTAAGAGGTTTACACAAAAAGGTCGACACAGGAAAAGGTCGACATGCATTTAAAAAAAAAAATCTGTTTGCTCCATTAAATGACCGGTAACTCCAATTAGTGCATCGCGTCCCCGTGCATGTCTCGCTTCACGCGACATGCTGAGGGCAAGGTCTCTGGCTGCGCTCAACACAGGTTGCTATTCCCAATCGTAGTCCACATGTATAATAAAGTAAGAAAAAGTTGAAAATGGAAAAAAACTGTAAAGAAACGCATGTCGACTAGAGATGAGCGGGTTCGGTTCCTCGGAATCCGAACCCCCCCGAACTTCAGCCTTTTTACACGGGTCCGAGGCAGACTCGGATCTTCCCGCCTTGCTCGGTTAACCCGAGCGCGCCCGAACGTCATCATCCCGCTGTCGGATTCTCGCGAGGCTCGTATTCTATCGCGAGACTCGGATTCTATATAAGGAGCCGCGCGTCGCCGCCATTTTCACACGTGCATTGAGATTGATAGGGAGAGGACGTGGCTGGCGTCCTCTCCGTTTATAGTTACTGTTAGTAGTTAGTTGATCTGATTGCTGCTTAGCTTATTGTGGGGAGGATTGGGGAGAGCTGTTAGGAGGAGTACAGTCAGTGCAGAGTTTTGCTAGTTTTTTTAAATCCGTTCTCTGCCTGAAAAAAACGCTCCATACCATATCTGTGCTCAGCCTCAGTGTGCTGCATGATATATCTATGTATATCTGACTGTGCTGAGTGCTCACTGCTCACACAGCTGAATTGTGGGGGAGACTGGGGTGCAGTTATAGCAGGAGTACAGTGCACACTTTTGCTGCCAGTGTGACTGACCAGTGACCACCAGTATATTGTCTGCCTGAAAAAGTTAAACACTCCTGTGGTGTTTTTTTTTTTTATTCTATAAACGCATTCTGCTGACAGTGTCCAGCAGGTCCGTCATTCATTATATTATATAAATATTTACCTGCAGTAGTGTTATATTTTTTTTGTTCATCTCTATCATCTTTATCATCTCTATATTAGCAGACGCAGTACGGTAGTCCACGGCTGTGGCTACCTCTGTGTCGTCAGTGCTCGTCCATAATTGTATACCTACCTGTGGTGGGGTTTTTTTTTCTATCTTCTTCATACTAGTAGTTTAGGAGTCTGCTGACAGTGTCCAGCAGGTCCGTCATTATATTATATATACCTGCAGTAGTGATATATATATATATTTTTATATCATTATCATTTCTATACTAGCAGACGCAGTACGGTAGTCCACGGCTGTAGCTACCTCTGTGTCGTCAGTGCTCGTCCATAATTGTATACCTACCTGTGGTGGGGTTTTTTTTTCTATCTTCTTCATACTAGTAGTTTAGGAGTCTGCTGACAGTGTCCAGCAGGTCCGTCATTATATTATATATACCTGCAGTAGTGATATATATATTTTTTTTATATCATTATCATCTCTATACTAGCAGACGCAGTACGGTAGTCCACGGCTGTAGCTACCTCTGTGTCGTCACTGCTCGTCCATAATTGTATACCTACCTGTGGTGGGGTTTTTTTTTCTATCTTCTTCATACTAGTAGTTTAGGAGTCTGCTGACAGTGTCCAGCAGGTCCGTCATTATATTATATATACCTGCAGTAGTGATATATATATATTTTTTATATCATTATCATCTCTATACTAGCAGACGCAGTACGGTAGTCCACGGCTGTAGCTACCTCTGTGTCGTCAGTGCTCGTCCATAATTGTATACCTACCTGTGGTGGGGTTTTTTTTTCTATCTTCTTGATACTAGTAGTTTAGGAGTCTGCTGACAGTGTCCAGCAGGTCCGTCATTATATTATATATACCTGCAGTAGTGATATATATATTTTTTATATCATTATCATCTCTATACTAGCAGACGCAGTACGGTAGTCCACGGCTGTAGCTACCTCTGTGTCGTCAGTCACTCGTCATCCATAAGTATACTAGTATCCATCCATCTCCATTGTTTACCTGAGGTGCCTTTTAGTTGTGCCTATTAAAATATGGAGAACAAAAATGTTAAGGTTCCAAAAATAGGGAAAGATCAAGATCCACTTCCACCTCGTGCTGAAGCTGCTGCCACTAGTCATGGCCGAGACGATGAAATTCCATCAACGTCGTCTGCCAAGGCCGATGCCCAATGTCATAGTACAGAGCATGTAAAATCCAAAACACAAAATATAAGTAAAAAAAGGACTCAAAAATCTAAAATAAAATCGTCGGAGGAGAAGCGTAAACTTGCCAATATGCCATTTACCACACGGAGTGGCAAGGAACGGCTGAGGCCCTAGCCTATGTTCATGGCTAGTGGTTCAGCTTCACATGAGGATGGAAGCACTCAGCCTCTCGCTAGAAAAATGAAAAGACTTAAGCTGGCAAAAGCACAGCAAAGAACTGTGCGTTCTTCGAAATTACAAATCCACAAGGAGAGTCCAATTGTGTCGGTTGCGATGCCTGACCTTCCCAACACTGGACGTGAAGAGCATGCGCCTTCCACCATTTGCACGCCCCCTGCAAGTGCTGGAAGGAGCACCCGCAGTCCAGTTCCTGATAGTCAGATTGAAGATGTCAGTGTTGAAGTACACCAGGATGAGGAGGATATGGGTGTTGCTGGCGCTGGGGAGGAAATTGACAAGGAGGATTCTGATGGTGAGGTGGTTTGTTTAAGTCAGGCACCCGGGGAGACACCTGTTGTCCGTGGGAGGAATATGGCCATTGACATGCCTGGTGAAAATACCCAAAAAAATCAGCTCTTCGGTGTGGAAGTATTTCAACAGAAATGCGGACAACATTTGTCAAGCCGTGTGTTGCCTTTGTCAAGCTGTAATAAGTAGGGGTAAGGACGTTAACCACCTCGGAACATCCTCCCTTATACGTCACCTGCAGTGCATTCATCATAAGTCAGTGACAAGTTCAAAAACTTTGGGCGACAGCGGAAGCAGTCCACTGACCAGTAAATCCCTTCCTCTTGTAACCAAGCTCACGCAAACCACCCCACCAACTCCCTCAGTGTCAATTTCCTCCTTCGCCAGGAATGCCAATAGTCCTGCAGGCCATGTCACTGGCAATTCTGACGAGTCCTCTCCTGCCTGGGATTCCTCCGATGCATCCTTGCGTGTAACGCCTACTGCTGCTGGCGCTGCTGTTGTTGCTGCTGGGAGTCGATGGTCATCCCAGAGGGGAAGTCGTAAGACGACTTTTACTACTTCCACCAAGCAATTGACTGTCCAACAGTCCTTTGCGAGGAAGATGAAATATCACAGCAGTCATCCTGCTGCAAAGCGGATAACTGAGGCCTTGGCATCCTGGGCGGTGAGAAACGTGGTTCCGGTATCCATCATTACTGCAGAGCCAACTATAGACTTGATTGAGGTACTGTGTCCCCGGTACCAAATACCATCTAGGTTCCATTTCTCTAGGCAGGCGATACCGAAAATGTACACAGACCTCAGAAAAAGAGTCACCAGTGTCCTAAAAAATGCAGTTGTACCCAATGTCCACTTAACCACGGACATGTGGACAAGTGGAACAGGGCAGACTCAGGACTATATAACTGTGACAGCCCACTGGGTAGATGTATTGACTCCCGCCGCAAGAACAGCAGCAGCGGCACCAGTAGTAGCATCTCGCAAACGCCAACTCTTTCCTAGGCAGGCTACGCTTTGTATCACCGCTTTCCAGAATACGCACACAGCTAAAATCCTCTTACGGCAACTGAGGAAGATCATCAAAGAATGGCTTACCCCAATTGGACTCTCCTGTGGATTTGTGGCATCGGACAACGCCAGCAATATTGTGTGTGCATTAAATATGGGCAAATTCCAGCACGTCCCATGTTTTGCACATACCTTGAATTTGGTGGTGCAGAATTATTTAAAAAACGAGAGGGGCGTGCGAGAGATGCTGTCGGTGGCCAGAAGAATTGCGGGACACTTTCGGCGTACAGGCACCACGTACAGAAGACTGGAGCACCACCAAAAACGCCTGAACCTGCCCTGCCATCATCTGAAGCAAGAAGTGGTAACGAGGTGGAATTCAACCCTCTATATGCTTCAGAGGTTGGAGGAGCAGCAAAAGGCCATTCAAGCCTATACAACTGAGCACGATATAGGAGGTGGAATGCACCTGTCTCAAGCGCAGTGGAGAATGATTTCAACGTTGTGCAAGGTTCTGCAACCTTTTGAACTTGCCACACGTGAAGTCAGTTCAGACACTGCCAGCCTGAGTCAGGTCATTCCCCTCATCAGGCTTTTGCAGAAGAAGCTGGAGACATTGAAGGAGGAGCTAACACAGAGCGATTCCGCTAGGCATGTGGGACTTGTGGATGGAGCCCTTAATTCGCTTAACAAGGATTCACGGGTGGTCAATCTGTTGAAATCAGAGCACTACATTTTGGCCACCGTGCTCGATCCTAGATTTAAAACCTACCTTGGATCTCTCTTTCCGGCAGACACAAGTCTGCAGGGGTTCAAAGAACTGCTGGTGAGAAAATTGTCAAGTCAAGCGGAACGCGACCTGTCAACATCTCCTCCTTCACATTCTCCCGCAACTGGGGGTGCGAGGAAAAGGCTACGAATTCCGAGCCCACCCGCTGGCGGTGATGCAGGGCAGTCTGGAGCGAGTGCTGATGCTGACATCTGGTCCGGACTGAAGGACCTGCCAACGATTACGGACATGTCGTCTACTGTCACTGCATATGATTCTCTCCCCATTGAAAGAATGGTGGAGGATTATATGAGTGACGGCATCCAAGTAGGCACGTCAGACAGTCCGTACGTATACTGGCAGGAAAAAGAGGCAATTTGGAGGCCCTTGCACAAACTGGCTTTATTCTACCTAAGTTGCCCTCCCACAAGTGTGTACTCCGAAAGAGTGTTTAGTGCCGCCGCTCACCTTGTCAGCAATCGGCGTACGAGGTTACTTCCAGAAAATGTGGAGAAGATGATGTTCATTAAAATGAATTATAATCAATTCCTCCATGGAGACATTCACCAGCAGCAATTGCCTCCACAAAGTACACAGGGAGCTGTGATGGTGGATTCCAGTGGGGACGAATTGATAATCTGTGAGGAGGGGGATGTACACGGTGATGAATCGGAGGATGATGATGAGGTGGACATCTTGCCTCTGTAGAGCCAGTTTGTGCAAGGAGAGATTAATTGCTTCTTTTTTGGTGGGGGTCCAAACCAACCCGTCATTTCAGTCACAGTCGTGTGGCAGACCCTGTCACTGAAATGATGGGTTGGTTAAAGTGTGCATGTCCTGTTTATACAACATAAGGGTGGGTGGGAGGGCCCAAGGACAATTCCATCTTGCACCTCTTTTTTCTTTCATTTTTCTTTGCGTCATGTGCTGTTTGGGGAGTGTTTTTTGGAAGGGCCATCCTGCGTGACACTGCAGTGCCACTCCTAGATGGGCCAGGTGTTTGTGTCGGCCACTAGGGTCGCTTATCTTAGTCACACAGCTACCTCATTGCGCCTCTTTTTTTTCTTCTTTGCATCATGTGCTGTTTGGGGAGTGTTTTTTGGAAGGGCCATCCTGCGTGACACTGCAGTGCCACTCCTAGATGGGCCAGGTGTTTGTGTCGGCCACTTGGGTCGCTGAGCTTAGTCATCCAGCGACCTCGGTGCAAATTGTAGGACTAAAAATAATATTGTGAGGTGTGAGGTGTTCAGAATAGACTGAAAATGAGTGGAAATTATGGTTATTGAGGTTAATAATACTTTGGGATCAAAATGACCCCCAAATTCTATGATTTAAGCTGTTTTTTAGGGTTTTTTGAAAAAAACACCCGAATCCAAAACACACCCGAATCCGACAAAAAAAATTCGGTGAGGTTTTGCCAAAACGCGTTCGAACCCAAAACACGGCCACGGAACCGAACCCAAAACCAAAACACAAAACCCGAAAAATTTCCGGTGCACATCTCTAATGTCGACCTTTTCCTGTGTCATCCTTTTTGTATAAACCGATAGTGATCGACCTATTGACTGTCAACAATATTACTGTTGTTGACCTATCATCCAGGTATCTGCCAGCTCATAGTCTACAGGGAAATAATAGTTTGATACATGAGGTACTGTACATTCATATTGGTCCAGTTGGATTGCAGTGGGAAAAAAATGCTTACTAGGACTACAGTAAATCATCTAGTCATGTGGGTACACATCAGACGATATGTCATCTGACCCCATGGATTGGAGTGACATATCGTACCAGTGGCAAACGCAGGCTTTATAGAGGGGGGATTCCAAATGCAGTTCTCAATTTTCCATTCTGCGGAACATTGGAGCAAGTGCGGTAGTCTGGGGAGTGGTAGAAGAACCTAGTAACGACCCTGGACATTAATGTGAATATTGTCTTTTTATATACTGGATACTGTATGGAATGCAGTATTAATATTTAGCACTACAAATGGTCTATGGTATAGGCTATATTAAACATATTTAAATAACATAAATAAGTGGTCAGGAAAAGATAAACACAAAAACATAATAGAACCAGTACTGCACTTTCTAAGCACACGTTCTCCCACCTCATGGTAAGGCTCCTGTCTCTTCTTCCTGGCAGCTACTCTCTGGTCCAGAGCACTGATTGAGGACTCAGAACCACACACACAGCAAGCTTGGTAGAATAATCTGATAAAACTGGGCATGTGCAGCAGCTCTGCTATGTCTCTTAAACTGCATGATGTGGCAGCAGCTCTAGTAATCGTGTTATATACCATTGCTATTGTTGTCATAATTTGAGCTACTTGCCAAGAGGATGGGGGTTTCTGGGCAACCAGAACCCCCCTGCATTTACCTATGCGTACACATGATCTGATGTGTACCCATCATGGCATGCTCCCATCCACTGTCATCGGGGTCGTCCCACCTGCTGCTCTGCACATCAGATGGGACAACCCGGCTGACAACAGCATGCAGCTGAATGCGGCTAATGAATGATAGATCATGCAGTAACGCATTATAACGTTTCTTGTGTATCAGCAACCAGTGTATCCCGGCTGCCACAATCGCCATCGTTGTACTGTGTACCCAGCCTTACTCTGCAATGTTGGTTTAAGGGCCAGGGTGTTTATTGAATATATAAGGATAATAAACTCACAAACTATGTAGGTTAAAATTTAGATAAACATTTATGATGACGACGTGGTAAAATGGAAACATCATTAATGTCGACATCTGAAAAAGGTTGATATTAACAGAATGTTGACATTGGAAATGTAGACATTGTCATGTCTACATTTCTGTTAAGATTAAGGTTAGCCATAGGGGTAGTGTTAGTGGTTATGATAAGTGTTATAGTTAGGGATAGAATCAGACTTAAAGCACATTGTTGGCATTTCTCAATGTTGACATTACTTCATTGTCGACATTATGAATGTCTCATGTGAAAAGCCCAGTTGTAGTGCTTCTTACATTATGAACAGTAGTATTGCTCCTTATACATTATGCCCACAGTACTAGTGCCCCTTCCATTATGCCCACAGTAGTTGTGCCAATTACATTATTCCCACCGTAGTAGTGCTCCTTACACATTATGATCACCTTCATAGCGCCCCTTACACATTATGCCCACAGTGGTAGTGCACCTTGCACACTATACCCACAGAAGTAGTGCACCCTATATTATGCTCACATTAGTAGTGCTCCTTACACATTATGATCACCTTCATAGTGCTCCTTACACATTATGCCCACAGTAGTAGTGCACCTTGCACATTATACCCACAGAAGTAGTGCGCCCTACATTATGCTCACATTAGTAGTGCTTTTTACACATTTTGCCCACAGTAATAGTGTCCATTACATTATGCCCACATTAGTATTGGCCTTTCATTATGCCCGCATTAGTAGTGCCCTTACATTATGCCCACATTAGTAATGCCCCTTACATTATGCCCACATAAGTAATGGCCCTTACACATCATTATACATTACTTTCAGGAGTGAAGACACTTGATGGTACTGGGAGCCTGGCCTGCCGTCTTGAGGGGCGCTGCCCACCACTGCTGCTGTTAGCAGATGCATACAGGCTCATACAGTCCTCAGATCAAGGACTCCTCGCACAACACCTGCCGCAGCCCAATCCCATTGCGACTTGATGTCTCCCAGAACAGCACCCACCCCAGCAAAGTGTAACACCCAGGGGTTTGCGGGTGTGTCTACATGGCTGAGAGAGGTATCACAGGTGTTGGGTGGCTATGTGACGGACCTATCCCCTGAAATATTTCTCCCCATACCTTGTACTGTAGTACCTTGCTCAGAAAGGTAGGATAGATTGATACGAAACAGGAGTGAGTCAGCAATTGCAACAGGGTGTCTTTTTATTGAGCCGCAATGAACTCTGGATTGAGGATGATGATTGGTTAATTGGCATAAAATATTGAATTATCACAAGAAGAATTGGGCATCAAAGGAAGATAAAGAGAAGACAATTGGTTACAGTTCACATCACAACAGATCATTCGGAAATGCGAAAGAAAATCAATTCATCACAGATATTGGCATATTAGAATCACAATCACAATCTATAATGTGATAATGAGAAGAGTAATCAAAGACACAGTTTACAATAACAATTACCAAATTTCTAGCTTTCCCTGGCCAAGGTGTAATGATCTTCATCGGCATATAACGTTGGAGCTCTTGTAGAATTCTGTGGTGCCGCAACATTGCAATGGGGAAATTGGCACACATATATATATATATATATATATATATACAAGTGGCTGTGTCTGCGTTTTATTTCCTGAGTGCCGCTGTTCACTTTTCTCTACATGCCAGTGCTATCTGCATCTACTGAAGGCAACAGGGACAGTTATTACAAGTAACAGTGAGTGCCAGACCTACTGCAAACCATATATATATATATATATATATATATATCCAATGAATCCACACTCACTGCTGCAAATTACATCTTAGGCGGTGCTCCATAAAGGGCTCTCAAAAAGTCCAAAATATAAATGTCTTTCATCTCTACGTGAGAAACACCTGTGAGGTACAATAAATCTATAATCATTAAGAAAGTGGCGAGTGCCTATACTCTTCTTGGATATATATATATATGAACATCAAGCTGACTCACACAGTCAGCACAGAGAGGGTTCCTTTCCTTGACCTTAATGTGTACAAATCACACACAGGCTTCTTAGAAACAGAGCTGTATCGCAAGGAGACTGCTACCAACAGTCTCCTCTTTCAAACGAGTTCGCACTTTCCCCCCACCATTGAAAATATACCCAAAGGGGAATACCTTAGACTCAGACGCAATTGTTCTGAGGATCATATTTTCAAAAGCAAAAGTTGGGAACTTACCAATCGCCTTCTGGCCAGGGGTTATAGTAAACGGTCACTAAAACGAGCTTACCAGGCCACTACATTGGTGAAGAGGGAACGTCTGATTTTTGGGACTAACAACAAAAAAATTTCAGACAAAGAGGATACAATCAGATTTATACTCCGAATGGACCCTGTCCTGTCTCCTATTGTTGGCCCCACAGTACAGATGAGCTGGCGAAGATCTAGGAACATCAAGGACCATTTGGTTCAGAGCCATCTAATAACATCAACACGCAAGAAACCAGCCACACCGGGTTCCTTCCCCTGTGGCCAATGTAAGGCTTGTACACATATACTACAAACCAACATAGTTACTGATAAGTATGGACAAACAACAAAGATACAGCACTTCTTCAACTGCAATACCCAAGCAATAATCTATTGCATTACTTGTAGTTGCAATATTAAATATGTTGGTATGACCACTCGCAAATTAAAAGAAAGGACCTTGGAGCATTTGGGGAATATTCGGAACGCTTCTAAAGACCTGACACGTATGAAACAACTTACCACAGTTGCCAAACACTTTTACCTTCAGCACAAGGGCTCTACCAAAGAATTAAAAGTCTTTGGTCTAGACCGCATCCACCTGGGCATACGTGGGGGTGATCTAACTAAAGAACTATTTAAGAAAGAGAGCGAATGGATTTTTCGGCTTGGGAGTCTTCGACCTGACGGACTTAATGAAAACATCAATTACAGTGTCTTTTTATAATTCACAATACATACAATTTTACTTGTCCTTTTAGCTCTCATTTTAATGGTTAATATTTTTCCTCCTCTTAATATATATTATTTAATTAGTATTGCTTTACTAGTCCTTTTTACTAAACATGTCACTAATTCTTCATTTCTTCCTTCCCCCATATATGCCATATGCTTTCCCATTCCCACTCTAATCAGCATCGTCCTCACTAGTCCTTCTTACTAATTATGCCAACAATCTTTTTATCTCTTCCCTCCCCCATTCATGCCACATGTCTCCCCATTCCCATCTTCCTATCCATCACAACGTTTAAAACCTCTCCCCTTCTTTCCTTTTCCGTCACCCAACTTATCATATCTCCCATTTCACTAACCCCCATCATTCCTCTGCTATCCCTATTGGCATTCATTGCAATCCTAGCTTACACCTGAGTGCTCACCCACACCGTCCACATCACGGTTAATTTTTCCTTCACTATCAAAAATTTTTTTTCACAAAGTACCTCATTGGTTATAGTTTACCCATGCTGCACCTGGATTATGCTTCCAATTTCCCATTCCTCATTTGCGAACCCCATGTCTCACTTCACCATAGTTATAATCCCCCTATTTTTTCCCTCATCACCTTTTCCTCCTCCCTTTATAGTCACCCACTCCAGTGTTCATCAATACACAAGTAAGGCAACAACTTAATAACCAGCCCCTCCTCCCAATTTTTCAATAGTAGCATTTTCTATTCCTTATAACAAACACTCTATAGCCGCTGAGGGTGATCTTTAACTCCTGATACTACAGGATCCTAATGGCTTTAAGCAATATACTTTATTATAAGTGCTTATTTAGCTATTTGTGATCACCTACTTTCTGAATTTTATTCATATTAGCCTTACACAGTATTTCTTATCAGATGCACCGATCTCTATTTTCAACTACGCATGGGTTATCTATTTTTGTCACATATTTAAATTGACTGCATACAAAGATTGTATAGTCAGCTTGTCTCTGGTTTTTGTAACTCATTTAGATTTTTTCTCCGTCATTGGATATTTGTTCCCTAAATATTGAATGGTCATTTAACTTTATCTTTATACTTTTTCCTTCATTTTCCTAACTGACTATTGTCTAGTGGACTCTCATCCCCGATCCAGGGTACACGGCGCCACGGTGTGACAGTCATTCTACTCTGCCTAACGTGGAAAGCAGATCCACGTACTATTTGTTCTATATTTCTATCATTCTATACTTTCATATATAGGGGCACTCTCATTGGTAGATATCCCTCCTACTATCATACCACGCTGCTTGTGCCCGATCTCGTCCGATCTTGGAAGCTAAACAGCGCTGGGCTGGGTCAGTACCACGAGAGGAGACTCCCTGGGAATACCCGGTGTTGTAGGATAGGAACTATTCCCCTTCCTCTGAAGGGTGGACACCAACAGCAGTATCACCACTATTTATACTTCTTTCAGCCTTTTTCTTCTCTATATCCTCCTTCATGAGGATCTAATTTTTATGAGCACAGCCAGACATCCAATCTGAATTTATGCCATATGATTTCACGGGTAACTAACAAAGTGTATAATATTGACCCAATGTAATCAGTCTTTCTATGACAAAATATGTACACCGACCTCCTCCGTGGGTCCCGTTAATACAGATTATCTGTACTGGTCAGGAGAAACGGGTGTCAGACTATATAGTGTCTGCAACCTTTCTAAATCTTTCCTTCATGATTTACAGACCAGAACATTTTAACATAACTTTTTACAAAATCTTTTTGCACTTTTTGTGCATTTTTCCTTAGGATCGTAGAAGGATATTTGTTCTTAACTAATTAACTAATAAACTCATATTTTAACATAATCTTTTCCAATTTAAGAATTTTCTTCTTTTTCTTTTTCTAAGAGTGCGCCCACACAAGAGCTTTCTTTTTCTCCCACTGCTAGTACTTGTACTCCCTGGCTCTGGGCGCACCACCAAATAAGGACTATTACTGAAAGATGGTATCTCTCTTTTCCTTGGTTCAATTGTCCGCCTTTGGTTTCAATAATATCAATAACTGATTATATTCCAGTGCCCAGTCGCTCCCTCTTTTTGTACATTACAATTGTCTATGCTGTAGGTTAAATACAGCCTCTGACTGGAGCACGGTTTTCTGATAAATTTATTTTCCCTATTACTTTTTCTCTATACCTTTCCTTCCGATCCCCCTTTTTTAGCATTCTTTGAGCAATCATTCTCTTAATACCCATTAACATACGATATTCCTGGAAGACATACAATCCGCTAACAGGCTCTCCTAAACCGAGTATGACCACTTTCTCACTTAAGACCGAGCTATCTAAACGGCCCAATACTAATATCACAGATCCTTTTTCTGACACGTACGAACATACCATTCCTAACTCAGATTGGCGTTCCTCTTTTTCTAAATTACAAAAAAATCTACAAAAGAGAACTCGCCTATCATGGGATGTTACTACGCTTGAGAATTATATCAAGCATAAAATCGTACCCCGTGGCCTCAGACCTAAGGTATTTCCCTCCTTTCCACTCGCAAGTGACAACCTGAAGAGTGAATGGGAAACAGTACTACTAAAGTGTTCCCATGAATTACTTCACCTCCTGGTGAAACACGACACTCTTTTACTCGATCGGGTTGAAAAAGAGATAGACGAAATTGGCAAGACTTTGGAAATCTGGGAGAAGGACACACATTTTCAAGCAGCTTTTGAAAAACACAAAAGAGAGATCGAACAATATGAACAGACCATAGTGGATCGCAAGAGGACAAAATTCATCCGTGACAAACGGGACTTTGCAAGAGGGGACATCTTCAGGTGGAATCCCGTACCCCCAAGTAGAAACCGTCCACTGAGGGATGACCCAACCATTTCAGAATTTGAGTCGTCTACCAGTGGTGAATCAGCAGGTGAAACTTTTGAAAATCAAGAAGATTACGCTAGCTTTCATCCTCGTTTTTTAGGATCAGGTCAGAGATCGAGAGGCCGCGTCAGAACTCGAGGAAAACAAGGAGAGGGGGAAAGGAGAAGCGACGAAAGAAACTCAGACTGGGATCCACCAAGGCAGGTACGATATCCGGCTCGGCAGAGGAAAACAGTGAGATAGATTCCAATAATCTCCTGCAGGTCATCAATCTAACCACTAGACCCCTCTCTCCCGACCATATGTCGGTACTTACCAAGGGACTCTCCTTCTCACCGTCCAAGTCTTTCAATAGATTCTCCTGGGAAAAAGATCTTCGACTTTTCGGTAGGAAACTCCTCCTCAAAAAATGATTTAACAGGCACCAAGGGATACAAGCGGAGGACAGCCCCGATCCAGAACTCACTATGGAGGACTTGAATGCGATCCAAGATCTGGAAGAATTACAAGCAGAATCCATCATGGATGCATCTGCCTCACATAGACCCCAATGCAGACCCAAGTCTTCCTTCTTTCCCGGAGATAAGGGTTTTCTTGAATAGAGTTGCTAAAGAATTCGACGACATATATGCTCAAACCAGACAGGGCATCCACCGTTTCCCCAAGAACCTCAAATTTCAGGAACGCAAAGCATTACAAGATCTGGAAACTTGGCACGATGTTATCTTTAAACCGTCTGATAAAGGTGGGAATATCGTACTTTGGCCACGGGATATGTATATTACTGAGGCACAACGACAACTCAATAATACCTCCTGCTATAAGAAACTCCTCAGTAATCCAACCACGAGATTTTTGCAAACTTATACTTCTCTAATACAGAATGCAGCAACCCAGGGCACTATCACCAGATCAGAACTCAAATACTTGACAGTTCAGAACCCCAAAACATCTACCCTTTATTTACTTCCTAAGGTACATAAAGATGTGTCTGTACCCCTGGAAGACTCATAATGTCTGGAAATGGTGGTTTATTAGAACAACCAAGTCGGTTTCTCGATCTTCACCTCCGGGATTTTGTCCTATCATTACCATCCTACTTGCAAGACACGTCTGATTTAATACGTAAGATACACAATATATATTGTGAAGATAATTTCCTACTGGTTACATTAGATGTAGAATCACTCTACACGAGTATCAATCACCATCACGGAATTCAAGCTGTCAAATACTTCCTGGATCAAGGAGGGATGAGTGCCTTTTCTGAGTTTCTCCTGGTGCTACTGGATTTTGTTTTGTCCAAAAATTACTTCGTCTTTCAGGACCACTTCTTTTTACAAATAAGAGGAACAGCGATGGGCGCAGCCTGCGCCCCCACCTACGCCAATTTATTTTTAGGATGGTGGGAACACTTTCAGGTTTTCTGTCCAAGCAATGAGAAGTATACCAACCATGTGGTATTATGGTTACGATACATCGATGATGTTTTCATCATCTGGAATGGAGAAAAGGACCTGCTAATGGAATTTATTGGATTACTTAATAACAACCACTTGAACATCAAGCTGACTCACACAGTGTTATGATTCCAGCACTCCTGACCAGAGGAGATCTTATGACAATGACCAGAGCGCTGGAATGGAATGCTGGTAATGGGAGCAGGAAAGACTAGTTGCCCCTGGCGCCCTAACTCTATTGTCTCACCCGTGCTATCGGAGATCCCTTGCGAGACTATGGTTTCTTGAGCCCATGGCAGCCACGTTTGAAGGGCGGATTATGTCTGCCCAACTCCGGTGCCCCCCGGTCTTAATGAGAGACAAAGGGAAATCCGAGGCAGGATGATAACAAGAGGACCTCTGACTGACAACAGGCCAGGGGCAACAAGCTAACTAGCAAAGACCTGAAGTATGTACGGAAAAACCGCCAGGGAAAAGGACAACCAAAAATTCCCATGTCCAATACTCCTACCCAGCACCGCCGGATACCAGAGTGGACCTGTGGAAGCGGAACCCTCCGCAAAATGCTCCAAAACACAAATAATAAATGGTAAAGCGGCCAAGCCACAACACACGGCAAAGCCGCGACTCACGAACACCACTAGATGTTAAACGGTGATCAGTCAGGACTCCAGGAACAAGATGACAACTTCCGAGTACAGGACTACTGAAGACTGGAACGACCGGATACAGCAAGACTGGAAACAGACTCTCAGCAAACAAGGACAGCATGCAGGAAGCTATTACCGGCGTCTGTGAGAAGCCCTGAGAGTGCATATAAACAGGAGTCCTCCAATCAGCTGCTGACAGGGCTGATTACATAAATGCCGTGCAGCTGCCTTGCTGCACGGCCAGGAAACAGGTGCACAATCATTTTAACTGGACCCATCAACGGGGAACGCGGTCCGCCAGTGGCGTCCCCGTTGCTAGGGTCCGTGCGGCTCAGTGCGCCCGGCGTCTAGCGTTGCCAGGGAGCCGGCGGCTGTACGCGTACGGCGTCCCTGCTTGCTAGGCGCCGGGCCGCACCGACGAGCGGACCCCGGCGCCTAACAGTACCCCCCCTTGAGGAGTGGTCAAGGAACCCCTAAAGCCCGGCTTCCGAGGAAATTCACGAAAAAATGCCCTCTTGAGCCTCGGGGCATGAAGATCCTTATCCAGGACCCAAGACCTTTCCTCTGGACCATAGCCTCTCCAGTGAACCAGAAAATAAAGCCTGCCCCGGGACAATTTGGAATCGAGAACCTTCTCCACCAGGAACTCCTGTTGTCCCTGTACATCCACTGGAGATCTTCCCTGAGAGATCTTCCGAGGAAATCTACTGGAAGAAACGTATGGTTTCAACAGGGAGCAATGAAACGTATTTCCAATCCGGAGAGATCTTGGTAAACGTAACCGGAAAGCAACTGGGTTGACTTTTTTAATAATATGAAATGGTCCAATAAATTTGGGTCCCAATCTAGCCGAGGATTGTCGAAGTCTAATGTTACGAGTCGACAACCATACCCTATCTCCCACCTTAAAAGTGCAAGGACGTCGGAGCCTGTCAGAAAAAATTTTCTCTCGAAAGGCCGCTTTTCTGAGAGCAAGGTGCACTTTTTTCCAAATGGCTCTGAGATGGGAGGTTAAGGTTAGCGAGGAAACTGAGGAATGTTGAAAAAAAGAATTAGCTCTGGGGTGAAAACCAAAAACTGAAAAGAATGGAGACACATTAGTGGAGGAATGACAAGAATTATTGTAAGCAAACTCCGCCAATGGAAGAAACTCGGACCAATCATTCTGGAGTTTGGCTGAGTACAAACGCAAACACTGTTTCAATGATTGGTTAACTCGCTCGGTTTGCCCGTTGGATTGGGGGTGGTAACCGGATGTTAATGACAATTTCATCTTTAATGAAGCACAAAAACCCTTCCAGAATTGTGCAATGAATTGTGGACCCCGATCAGAAACAATATCAGTGGGCAACCCATGAAGTCTGAAACCATGGCGGAGAAACAAAACTGCCAAACCTTGGGCAGATGGCAGTCGGGGAAGAGCAATGAAATGAGCCATCTTGCTAAAACGGTCCACCACCACCCATATGACTCGGAATCCGGCTGAAAGGGGAAGGTCTACCACAAAATCCATGGAAATATGAGACCATGGCCTGAGGGGGACATTTAAGGGCATAAGTTGCCCGATAGGCAAGGAACGGGGAACCTTATGCTGTGCACAAACCTGACATGAAAAAACAAACTCCTTAACGTCTTTAGAAGACCAGGCCACCATACTGAGCGGTAGACTAACTCCAAAGTCTTAGAGATCCCCGGATGCCCAGAAACTTTGTTATCATGGAACTCAGTCAAAACAGTAGCTCTCAAAAACTCAGGGACGTAAAGACGACCAGCAGGAGTATTTCCAGGAGCTTGGTGTTGAAGCTGTTTTAACTGGGTAAATAAATCTTGTGTGAGGCCTGCCCAAATGACTGAAGATGGAAGTATGGGAGTAACAGGACTGTTATTGTGAACCGGAAGAAAACTGCGTGACAGGGCATCCGCCTTGGTATTCTTGGAACCTGGCCTGAAAGTGATAATAAATTTGAAACGAGAAAAGAATAAAACCCAACGAGCCTGCCGGGCATTCAGCCGCTTAGCTGATTTGATGTATTGCAGGTTTTTATGGTCAGTCAATACTGAAATAGTATGTGTTGCTCCCTCCAGCCAATGCCTCCACTCCTCGAAAGCCCATTTTATTGCCAGTAACTCCCGGTTACCAACGTCATAGTTGGATTCAGCGGAGGAGAATTTCCTGGACATAAAGGCACAAGGATGTAGTTCCAGAGACTCCGGATCCTTTTGAGATAGGATAGCCCCCACTCCAACCTCCGAGGCATCAACCTCCACAACGAAGGGCAATTCTGGATTGGGATGTCTGAGGACTGGAGCCGAGACAAAAGCTTGTTTCAGGGCCCGAAAGGACAACTCAGCTTCATGCGACCAGTTGGTAGGATCCGCTCCTTTCTTTGTCAGAGCCACAATGGGAGCAACCAGGTCGGAAAAAGAATGAATGAACCTCCTATAATAATTCGCAAACCCTAAAAAGCGCTGAATTGCTTTTAAATTGGTGGGTTGCGCCCAACTAAGGATGGCCTGGAGCTTCTTAGGTTCCATGAAAAATCCCCGAGGGGAAATAATGTACCCTAAAAAAGATACCTCCGTGACATGAAACTCACATTTCTCCAGCTTGGCATATAGATGATTCTCACGTAACTTTTGAAGAACCTGACGCACCTGGGTAACATGTTGTTCAATTGTGTCAGAATAAATCAGGATGTCGTCTAAGTAAACGACCACGAATTTCCCTAGGAAGTCACGGAGCACATCGTTAATGAGGTCCTGGAAAACTGCTGGAGCGTTAGACAAGCCGAACGGCATCACCAGGTACTCGTAGTGACCCGACTGAGTACTGAAGGCCGTCTTCCACTCATCTCCAGACTTGATTCGGATGAGGTTATACGCTCCTCTTAGGTCAATTTTAGAAAAAATCACAGCCGAACGCAGCTGATCAAAGAGGACAGAAATCAGCGGCAGAGGATAAGTATTTTTAACTGAGATTTTATTCAGGGCTCTAAAGTCAATGCAAGGCCTAAGCGAGCCATCCTTTTTCTCCACAAAGAAGAAGCCTGCACTTAAAGGAGATTTTGATGGCCTAATAAATCCTTTCCCTAGGCTCTCCTTAACATAATCATTCATGGCCGCAGTTTCTGGCCCAGATAAAGCATATAACCTTCCCTTTGGCAATGCGGCACCAGGAATTAGCTCAATAGCACAATCATAAGGCCGATGTGGAGGCAGAATGTCTGCATTGCCCTTGGAGAACACATCAGCAAACTCTTGGTATTCCACGGGAATGAGTTCAGGAATGGCAGCTGCTATTCTGACTGGAAACGTAATACATTCCTTATCACAGAAGGTACCCCATTGTGAAATCTCCCCCGACCGCCAATCAATGGTGGGATTATGAAAGGCCAGCCAAGGGTGACCCAGAACCACTGGAACTGCTGGGCAATGGGTAAGGAAGAACTCGATTTTTTCAGAATGAAGAGCTCCTACCGTAAGTAGTACAGGGGGTGTACAGAGGGAAATAACCCCATTGGACAGTGGACTCCCATCTAAGCCATGCATGGTGACACACCTACCCAAAGATAACTGAGGAATGCCTAAGGCCTTAGCCCAAGTTAAATCCATAAAGTTTCCTGCAGCTCCACTGTCAACAAAAGCCGACACCGAAGAACTGAGGCTGACAAAAGAAACTTTAGCTGGGACTAAAAGGGAGTTATTTGAGGAGATAAGCTGCAGACCTAGGTGAACCCCCTCACAATTCACCTGGTCGAGGCGTTTCCCGACTTGTTCGGACAATTACGAGCAAAATGTCCCTTACCCCCACAGTACAAACAAAGACCAGAGTTTTGCCTTCTGGCTCTTTCTTCAGGAGACAGCCGGGAGAGACCCATCTGCATGGGCTCCTCTACGTCCTCAGGAATGGAATATACACATGGAGTTGACCTGACAGGAGCTCCTTTTTCAGCCCTCCGCTCTCTGAGACGACGATCAATCTTAATAGAAAGCTCCATGAGTTTATCGAGAGTCTCAGGAGCGGGATACTGAAGGAGACTGTCTTTTATAGACTCTGATAAGCCGAGGCGAAACTGACTGCGCAGGGCTGGGTCATTCCAGCCACAGTCGTTCGACCAACGGCGAAACTCCGTACAATAAACCTCTGCAGGATTCCTACCCTGTCTGAGAGCGCGCAACTGACCTTCAGCGGATGCCTCTCTATCAGGGTCATCATACAATAGCCCTAAAGACCCAAAAAAGGCGTCTACTGACAACAAGGCCGGATCCTCTGCTTTCAAACCAAATGCCCAGGTCTGAGGATCCCCCTGGAGCAAAGAAATAATAATCCCAACCCGCTGAGATTCAGTACCCGAGGAGATCGGTCTTAAACGAAAATAAAGTTTACAGGATTCTTTAAAATTAAAAAACTCTTTCCTATCACCAGAAAAACGGTCAGGCAAATGCATCTTTGGTTCAGGGACTACCCTCGGGGAAGTTCGCAAAAGATCTTCCTGCGACTTCACCCGAAGGGAAAGATCCTGAACCATCTGAGTAAGTTCTTGAATCTGGCTGACTAAGAGCTGACCAGGATTTGGCCCTAAACCTGTTGGATTCATGAGGCCGATAAACTCTTACAAAACTGAATGAGAAAAAAATTAAACCCCGTTTAATTTTAAGTTTTGGTGTGGCCGGTAATAATGTTATGATTCCAGCACTCCTGACCAGAGGAGATCTTATGACAATGACCAGAGCGCTGGAATGGAATGCTGGTAACGGGAGCAGGAAAGACTAGTTGCCCCTGGCGCCCTAACTCTATTGTCTCACCCGTGCTATCGGAGATCCCTTGCGAGACTATGGTTTCTTGAGCCCATGGCAGCCACGTTTGAAGGGCGGATTATGTCTGCCCAACTCCGGTGCCCCCCCGGTCTTAATGAGAGACAAAGGAAAATCCGAGGCAGGATGATAACAAGAGAACCTCTGACTGACAACAGGCCAGGGGCAACAAGCTAACTAGCAAAGACCTGAAGTATGTGCGGAAAAACCGCCAGGGAAAAGGACAACCAAAAATCCACTTGTCCAATACTCCTACCCAGCACCGCCGGATACCAGAGTGGACCTGTGGAAGCGGAACCCTCCGCAAAATGCTCCAAAACACAAATAATAAATGGTAAAGCGGCCAAGCCACAACACACGGCAAAGCCGCGACTCACGAACACCACTAGATGTTAAACGGTGATCAGTCAGGACTCCAGGAACAAGATGACAACTTCCGAGTACAGGACTACTGAAGACTGGAACGACCGGATACAGCAAGACTGGAAACAGACTCTCAGCAAACAAGGACAGCATGCAGGAAGCTATTACCGGCGTCTGTGAGAAGCCCTGAGAGTGCATATAAACAGGAGTCCTCCAATCAGCTGCTGACAGAGCTGATTACATAAATGCCGTGCAGCTGCCTTGCTGCACGGCCAGGAAACAGGTGCACAATCATTTTAACTGGACCCAGCAACGGGGAACGCGGTCCGCCAGTGGCGTCCCCGTTGCTAGGGTCCGTGCGGCTCAGTGCGCCCGGCGTCTAGCATTGCCAGGGAGCCGGCGGCTGTACGCGTACGGCGTCCCTGGTTGCTAGGCGCCGGGCCGCACCGACGAGCGGACCCCGGCGCCTAACACACAGTCAGCACAGAGAGGGTTCCTTTCCTTGACCTTAATGTGTACAAATCACACACAGGCTTCTTAGAAACAGAGCTGTATCGCAAGGAGACTGCTACCAACAGTCTCCTCTTTCAAACGAGTTCGCACTTTCCCCCCACCATTGAAAATATACCCAAAGGGGAATACCTTAGACTCAGACGCAATTGTTCTGAGGATCATATTTTCAAAAGCAAAAGTTGGGAACTTACCAATCGCCTTCTGGCCAGGGGTTATAGTAAACGGTCACTAAAACGAGCTTACCAGGCCACTACATTGGTGAAGAGGGAACGTCTGATTTTTGGGACTAACAACAAAAAAATTTCAGACAAAGAGGATACAATCAGATTTATAGGCACTTTCTGTCCCGAATGGAAGATGCTGAAAGAGGCCATTACTAAACATCTCCCCATACTCCGAATGGACCCTGTCCTGTCTCCTATTGTCGGCCCCACAGTACAGATGAGCTGGCGAAGATCTAGGAACATCAAGGACCATTTGGTTCAGAGCCATCTAATAACATCAACACGCAAGAAACCAGCCACACCGGGTTCCTTCCCCTGTGGCCAATGTAAGGCTTGCACACATATACTACAAACCAACATAGTTACTGATAAGTATGGACAAACAACAAAGATACGGCACTTCTTCAACTGCAATACCCAAGCAATAATCTATTGCATTACTTGTAGTTGCAATATTAAATATGTTGGTATGACCACTCGCAAATTAAAAGAAAGGACCTTGGAACATTTGGGGAATATTCGGAACGCGTCTAAAGACCTGACACGTATGAAACAACTTACCACAGTTGCCAAACACTTTTACCTTCAGCACAAGGGCTCTACCAAAGAATTAAAAGTCTTTGGTCTAGACCGCATCCACCTGGGCATACGTGGGGGTGATCTGACTAAAGAACTATATAAGAAAGAGAGCGAATGGATTTTTCGGCTTGGGAGTCTTCGACCTGACGGACTTAATGAAAACATCAATTACAGTGTCTTTTTATAATTCACAATATATACAATTTTACTTGTCCTTTTAGCTCTCATTTAAATGGTTAATATTTTTCCTCCTCTTAATATATATTATTTAATTAGTATTGCTTTACTAGTCCTTTTTACTAAACATGTCACTAATTCTTCATTTCTTCCTTCCCCCATATATGCCATATGCTTTCCCATTCCCACTCTAATCAGCATCGTCCTCACTAGTCCTTCTTACTAATTATGCCAACAATCTTTTTATCTCTTCCCTCCCCCATTCATGCCACATGTCTCCCCATTCCCATCTTCCTATCCATCACAACGTTTAAAACCTCTCCCCTTCTTTCCTTTTCCGTCACCCAACTTATCATATCTCCCATTTCACTAACCCCCATCATTCCTCTGCTATCCCTATTGGCATTCATTGCAATCCTAGCTTACACCTGAGTGCTCACCCACACCGTCCACATCACGGTTAATTTTTCCTTCACTATCAAAAATTTTTTTTCACAAAGTACCTCATTGGTTATAGTTTACCCATGCTGCACCTGGATTATGCTTCCAATTTCCCATTCCTCATTTGCGAACCCCATGTCTCACTTCACCATAGTTATAATCCCCCTATTTTTTCCCTCATCACCTTTTCCTCCTCCCTTTATAGTCACCCACTCCAGTGTTCATCAATACACAAGTAAGGCAACAACTTAATAACCAGCCCCTCCTCCCAATTTTTCAATAGTAGCATTTTCTATTCCTTATAACAAACACTCTATAGCCGCTGAGGGTGATCTTTAACTCCTGATACTACAGGATCCTAATGGCTTTAAGCAATATACTTTATTATAAGTGCTTATTTAGCTATTTGTGATCACCTACTTTCTGAATTTTATTCATATTAGCCTTACACAGTATTTCTTATCAGATGCACCGATCTCTATTTTCAACTACGCATGGGTTATCTATTTTTGTCACATATTTAAATTGACTGCATACAAAGATTGTATAGTCAGCTTGTCTCTGGTTTTTGTAACTCATTTAGATTTTTTCTCCGTCATTGGATATTTGTTCCCTAAATATTGAATGGTCATTTAACTTTATCTTTATACTTTTTCCTTCATTTTCCTAACTGACTATTGTCTAGTGGACTCTCATCCCCGATCCAGGGTACACGGCGCCACGGTGTGACAGTCATTCTACTCTGCCTAACGTGGAAAGCAGATCCACGTACTATTTGTTCTATATTTCTATCATTCTATACTTTCATATATAGGTGCACTCTCATTGGTAGATATCCCTCCTACTATCATACCACGCTGCTTGTGCCCGATCTCGTCCGATCTTGGAAGCTAAACAGCGCTGGGCTGGGTCAGTACCACGAGAGGAGACTCCCTGGGAATACCCGGTGTTGTAGGATAGGAACTATTCCCCTTCCTCTGAAGGGTGGACACCAACAGCAGTATCACCACTATTTATACTTCTTTCAGCCTTTTTCTTCTCTATATCCTCCTTCATGAGGATCTAATTTTTATGAGCACAGCCAGACATCCAATCTGAATTTATGCCATATGATTTCACGGGTAACTAACAAAGTGTATAATATTGACCCAATGTAATCAGTCTTTCTATGACAAAATATGTACACCAACCTCCTCCGTGGGTCCCATTAATACAGATTATCTGTACTGGTCAGGAGAAACGGGTGTCAGACTATATAGTGTCTGCAACCTTTCTAAATCTTTCCTTCATGATTTACAGACCAGAACATTTTAACATAACTTTTTACAAAATCTTTTTGCACTTTTTGTGCATTTTTCCTTAGGATCGTAGAAGGATATTTGTTCTTAACTAATTAACTAATAAACTCATATTTTAACATAATCTTTAGACTTCCGGGTACGGCGCCGATGCGTGCAGCAGCAGCAGTGTGAGCTCCGTGTGCCGCCCCAGCCCGCGCTAGCCCGCACGCTGCACATAGCGTTACAGCCCGCTCCCAGACCGCTCACCTGCCTGTGGGAACACCTCTGGCACCTGATGGATCGCTTCCTGGCCGCCCCAGAAGCGGCTAAGCCCCTCAAACAACGTCCTGCAAAAACGAAAGGGGATTCCAAGATGGCCACCGGACAGCAGACACAGCCGCAGCAGCAGCAAATACACACAGATCGTGAGTTACATTCCTCCTCTGACTCCTCTGTGAACACAGCTCTCCCTGTACATGCTGCCCCCTCTACACAGAAGTCTAATAAGACTACAGAGCAGGCTGAGGGCCCAATTACATACTCTGACATGGTAAAGGCAATTCAAGACTCCATTAACCCTATTATGGAATCTCATGCTGCCAAAGTCACACAGGCAGTGCATGACATCAAATCACAGTTTAAACAGCTTTCCAAACGGGTGCAGGCTAATGAACAGCGCCTCGGGGAGACATTTCATGACGTTGCCGATTTAAAGGAACAGTGCGCCTTTCTTCAGAAATCCCATTACCAGCTTCTTAATAAGGTCGACGATCTCGAGAATAGATCACGTCGAAATAATCTGAGGGTTGTTGGGCTGTCCGAAGCCCTTAAAGGGCCAGCACTCCTTTCCTTCATACAAGACACGCTGCCAGATCTGCTTGATATCCAAGATTCCTGCACGGGTATGATTGTGGAGAGGGCCCATCGCATTGGTCCTGCAAGGCCTACGCAGGATTCCCGACCCCGGGCTGTTATTTTCCGTTGTCTAAATTACATCCACAAAGACACCATCTGGTCTGCGTCTCGTCGTAAGCGGAACTTACAATGGAACGATGTGAAGATTTTCATCTTCCAAGATTATTCGGCAGAGGTGGCCAGGGCACGACGTGAATTCACCCCACTTTGTTCCCGCCTAGCCAAAGCAAATAGAAAATTCGCTCTTATATACCCAGCACGATTGCGCCTGTTCAAAGGATCTTCATTTACAGACTTCTCCACCGTGGCTGATGCGGAAGCATATCTACTGGAAGAGGAGAACGGCCGTTCTTCACTGCGCCAGCCCTCAACGGACTCGACTCCTGACTGCTAACCACGGCTATGAAATTCCTTAGCGTGGTTATCTCCTCCTTTACTGGCGATTACTCTATTGCTTTGATATATCTGTTTATGTTATAGCTGTTAATCGCTAGAAGTTCTTGAAATTATTGGTGGGAGGAGACGCCTCTATTACCGACGTAAATGCTATGGCGGGTGCCATTTCATCATTAATCCCATTTTGAATGGGATCCTTCTTTTAAGGCGCCTTCCACCTAAAGTTCTCCACATGTTATTCTGAGTTATGTTTTGTTTATGCCATATGTAAGCTATGCTTATTGTTTCTCAGTACCAGGGCTGGGGCAAGCCTGGAGTTCTTATCTGGTTCTCCAATTGGCGAACTATAGGTCAATTTAGATTATCTTTGTACCTGAAGTGCACTTTTGATGCTAATCTTTTGATCCATTCTTTTCTGGATCCTTTACTTTCCTTTCCCCTACTTTTTCTACCCATTGTTCTCTCCTCTCTGTGTCTTGTCCTGTTGGTTTTCTATGTCCATGATAGCAATGTATTTTGTGGATATGATATTATCGGTTTTATTTATTGCCATGAACCATACCTTTCTTCAGCAGAATGATGACCAGTTTAAAAATTGGCACATATAATGTAGGTGGCTTCCACTCCCCCATACAGAGGAAGAAAATCTTACTTTACTTATCTAAACTACATGTAGATGTTGCATTCCTCCAGGAGTCTCATCTCCTTCCCCCTGAGATTGACAAGCTCAATTGCCTGGGATGGAGAGTGCTGGCGTCCGCCCCATTTACTGCCAAGGCCTGTGGGGTACTCATTTTGATTAGACGCTCAGTCCAAGTAGACCTTCACTCCTCCCAATCTGATACTGAAGGCAGATATCTCATTGTAGACGCCACCCTAGATGACTCACGTTTTCTACTGTGTAATGTATACGCCCCCAATATTGATCCCCAACCCTTTTTTCTGTCCATTGCCGCTAAACTGCACCCACACTCTCATAAACAGGTGATACTCGCAGGTGACTTTAACTCTACTGTATCCAATGCTCTTGATAGGAATACCAAATCCAGATCTAGACGTTATACTCCCAAATATGGTTTACCATATCTAATGTCACAGCTGCACTTGGTGGATGTGTGGCGAGCCTGTCATCCAGTCGACCGTGAATACACTTGTTTATCGGCTGCTCATGGTACACTGTCGAGAATCGATTATCTGCTCATCTCGGCTTCTATGTTTACCAGGGTGCAAACTTCTGAAATTGAACCGGTGTCCTTGTCGGATCATGCGGTCTGCTGGATGGCTCTCGCCACCTTCCCCAATAGAGGCCCTGTCAGGCAATGGCGCTTCCCATCCCACCTGACCAATTCCATTCAATTTAGAAATATGCTGGAGGCATCATGGGCTGACTTTACACATTGTAATATAACTGCAGAGAATGAATCACCGCTCCTGTTCTGGCAGACATCTAAGTCAGTACTAAGAGGCTCTATCATCTCCTTCACATCCAAACATAAGAAAGACACACAAGCTCTGTACCTTGATGCTCAATCTAAACTTACTGACGCCTACCAAGCGTTCACGCAGTCCCCCTCCCCAATTACCAGAAAACTCTACCATGAACAGAAATCCCTTTTTGACAAACTCTTAACCCAAACCGAATCTAAATTAACATTTATGTCTCAATGTAGATTCCATAAATTCGGCAATCGATCTAGTCGATTGCTTTCAAATCTCCTGAAAGGTCAACATCCCCCAACACTTATCCATGCTTTAACTAGGGCTGACGGCACTGTGGTACATGATTGTGGCCAGGTGTCTGAGGTTCTGCAGTCTTTTTATTCCTCACTATATTCTGAACCCTCTATTGATCACCAACAACAACACTCTTTCTGGTCTTCCCTTACGCTTCCCTCTCTATCTTCTACCTCATCCCAACCCCTACTGAACCCCATTACTGAGGAGGAGGTGCTCCATGCAATTCACTGTTTGAAACCAAACAAAACCCCTGGACCTGACGGTCTAACCAATGAATACTATAAAATACTGGCCCCTCAATTGGTCAAACCCCTTTGTGAACTATTCAACTTGCTGTTGTCTGGAACACCCCCTCCACTATACTTCAATGCTGCGATTCTGAAAATTCTTCATAAACCAGGGAGAAACCCCCTGCTTCCCAGTTCATATAGACCCATATCCTTATTGAATACGGATTACAAGATATATACCAAGATCTTGGCAGACAGAGTAAAGCTTCTCCTGCCCTCTCTGATCCAGGAGGACCAGACAGGGTTTATTTGGGGGCGCCACTCTACGGTGAATGTGCGTAAGATACTGACTGTCATGCAGTGGTTGGAGACTTCGGGAGACCAGAACCCCTATGCCCTTCTCTCCCTTGATGCTGAGAAGGCTTTTGACCTAGTCACATGGGATCACCTTTTTGACACCATGCACAGGTTTGGGTTCCCGGAGGCCTTCATCCATGCAGTACGTCTTCTCTATCATGACTCTTCCTCTCAAATCCTCTCTAACAATTATATGTCCTCTCCCATCCCCCTCCATAGAGGGACCAGACAAGGCTGCCCCCTTTCACCCCTTCTATTTGCTATAGCTATAGAACCCCTAGCCACTGCACTGCGCATGTCTCTAGAATATACTGGTATTGTCGTTGGGTCGACTGAAGTGAAACTCAGTCTATTTGCCGATGACATGCTTTTATTTATCTCTAACCCCCAATTCTCCATCCCTGCTATAAAACACATTATAGATAATTTTAGCTCTTTCTCGGGATTTCGCGTGAACTATGACAAGTCACGCCTCCTCCCTCTAGGCCCTGGTCACTCCACAAATCTTCTATCCCCCACGCTGACACAATTCACAATTTGCCGCTCTCCACTTAAATACTTAGGCATCATGATTCCCCCTAATCTGGACGCCCTATACTCTGCTAATTTCCACCAGATATACTCCTCGGTGGAGAAAATATTGAACGGATGGATGGATTTACCTCTATCATTGTCTGGCAGGGTAGTGGTTATTAAAAGCTTTATCTTTCCCAAATTATCCTATGTCCTCCAGATGCTTCCCTTGCAACTTTCCAAGTCAGATATCCAACGATTTGACTCCCTGTTTACAAGATTCATCTGGGCAAAAAAGAAATCTAGGGTATCCCGCCATATTTTGCGACTGCCGAGACCGGAGGGTGGTTTTGGGATGCCAGACATCTCTGCTTTTTCAAATGCAGCTATGTATCGATACATGGTAGATTGGTTTTCTGGTGGCTCTGTATATACTCTCCCCAACATAGAGGAACACCTTTTCCATCCTTTCTCCCCAGCTGCTCTCCTTCATGCACCTACCTCACTGATTCCTTCCCATATAAAATCCAACATACTCTTTCATGACACTTATAAAGCCTGGAAATCTATCAATAAACGATTGCACAGGAATTCCTCTAACTCCCCTTACACCACCTTTTGGGGCAACCCACAATTTCCTCCTGGTTTGGACGGCCGTGCTTACTTGACGTGGAAAGAGAAGGGCATCTCGTGCATTCGAGACATCTTTGACCCTGGGGGTAAGATCTACTCTTTCTCTGCATTAGCAGATAGATATGGTCTACCCAACTCCCAATTTTATATGTACCTCCAATCCCGTCATTTTGCACAGTCGTTACCACCTGGAATGGCCCTTGATACGGCCATTGACCCTCTTACCCCTCTCCTGCGTTTTAATCTGACCATAGGATATAAGCTGCGTAATTTATATTCTATTCTCATAGACTCAGGGAAAACACCCTTGCAAAGTGCTCTCCACTCGCGCTGGCAGCGGGACATACCTGATTTCCCGGCTATGTCGGTACTTATGTCCAAACTGTCCCCCACATTTAAATATTTAAAATCCGCAGCTTTGCAGGAAACGCACCTCAAATTCCTAAATAGAGCCTACATCTCCCCGAAACAGCATTCCTATTTCACCCTTGCCTCTACGGGTCGATGTTTTAAATGTGGGATGGCTGAGGCCACCTACTATCATAACTTCTGGGACTGCAGGAAAATAAGAACTTTCTGGGACAAGCTGATAAACCATGTTAATGATATCTTTTCAGTTCGAATCACCAAGCTCCCTACCGCATGTCTATTTTACTGCTTTTCAGATTGGGACCTGGGACCACACAAACAGAAGATTATACCTGCCCTGACAGTTATCCTTACTATCGCTAAAAAATTAATCCTCACCCATTGGTTACACAGACAATCTCCATCTATTGCAGAAATGAGAACCTCTCTGCTAAACAACATATTTTACGAGCGACAGGCTCTAGTACCGGATATAGAGTCAGGGGCCCCTAGATTCTATGGGAAATGGGAAACTGTTATACAAAGCTTTGATAATGCCACTCAGCTCAGAATCCAGAAAATCTTCGAACCCACCACTTGGTATTTGTATAGACAGATTGATTAATGTTATTAACTTTGCTAAGTTTGAAATGTGTTGAGCCGGTAAATAATATCTACTTATCGCAGTCCACAAGACATATATCCAACCTGACAACCTTATGGTATAATTTTTCCTTTAGAGAATGATGCTGTATGTTGTCCTGTTTTCATGTCTTGTCCACCCCCCCCCTTTTCCCTTCCATCTCCCACCCCCTCTTTTTTCTTTCTTTCTCCTCTCATTTCTCTTCCCACTACAATCTATACGAATTCGAATTTCTACCTAACCAATCTTCTTTACAAAATAGAAAATTATTTGAAGAAGGGTTATTATCTCTTCATTTTCTGTTTTCTTTCTCCTTGTCTGTAGTGGTCTCTCAGCTGCTAAGGGGCTATATGGTCAGATACTGAGGTTTATTACAAGTCTTTACTTCCACTAGATACCTTCATGTCTCTTTAATACCGGATCTCACATTTCACTGAGCAAAATGGTAACCCTAGACAATAGGAGTGGAATATATCCTATGGATATCATTTATTACCAAATTCTTACATGTACTATATGTAATTATGCATGTATTTTCCACATACCGAGACATTATTGTATGACCCTGACCTACCTCGTATTTCTATTATTTGTACCTCTCCACTATGAATCCAGACATGGAATTTTGTACATCTATCTTTACCTTTCTTCAATAAACATTGTTTTGAAAAAAAAAAAACATAATCTTTTCCAATTTAAGAATTTTCTTCTTTTTCTTTTTCTAAGAGTGCGCCCACACAAGAGCTTTCTTTTTCTCCCACTGCTAGTACTTGTACTCCCTGGCTCTGGGCGCACCACCAAATAAGGACTATTACTGAAAGATGGTATCTCTCTTTTCCTTGGTTCAATTGTCCGCCTTTGGTTTCAATAATATCAATAACTGATTATATTCCAGTGCCCAGTCGCTCCCTCTTTTTGTACATTATGCCCACATTAGTAATGCCCCTTACATTATGCCCACATAAGTAATGGCCCTTACACATCATTATACATTACTTTCAGGAGTGAAGACACTTGATGGTACTGGGAGCCTGGCCTGCTGTCTTGAGGGGCGCTGCCCACCACTGCTGCTGTTAGCAGATGCATACAGGCTCATACAGTCCTCAGATCAAGGACTCCTCGCACAACACCTGCCGCAGCCCAATCCCATTGCGACTTGATGTCTCCCAGAACAGCACCCACCCCAGCAAAGTGTAACACCCAGGGGTTTGCGGGTGTGTCTACATGGCTGAGAGAGGTATCACAGGTGTTGGGTGGCTATGTGACGGACCTATCCCCTGAAATATTTCTCCCCATACCTTGTACTGTAGTACCTTGCTCAGAAAGGTAGGATAGATTGATACGAAACAGGAGTGAGTCAGCAATTGCAACAGGGTGTCTTTTTATTGAGCCGCAATGAACTCTGGATTGAGGATGATGATTGGTTAATTGGCATAAAATATTGAATTATCACAAGAAGAATTGGGCATCAAAGGAAGATAAAGAGAAGACAATTGGTTACAGTTCACATCACAACAGATCATTCGGAAATGCGAAAGAAAATCAATTCATCACAGATATTGGCATATTAGAATCACAATCACAATCTATAATGTGATAATGAGAAGAGTAATCAAAGACACAGTTTACAATAACAATTACCAAATTTCTAGCTTTCCCTGGCCAAGGTGTAATGATCTTCATCGGCATATAACGTTGGAGCTCTTGTAGAATTCTGTGGTGCCGCAACATTGCAATGGGGGAATTGGCACACATATATATATATATATATATATACAAGTGGCTGTGTCTGCGTTTTATTTCCTGAGTGCCGCTGTTCACTTTTCTCTACATGCCAGTGCTATCTGCATCTACTGAAGGCAACAGGGACAGTTATTACAAGTAACAGTGAGTGCCAGACCTACTGCAAACTATATATATATATATATATATATATATATATCCAATGAATCCACACTCACTGCTGCAAATTACATCTTAGGCGGTGCTCCATAAAGGGCTCTCAAAAAGTCCAAAATATAAATGTCTTTCATCTCTACGTGAGAAACACCTGTGAGGTACAATAAATCTATAATCATTAAGAAAGTGGCGAGTGCCTATACTCTTCTTGGATATATATATATATATATAGTGGTAAATCCTTCCCCACCTGTGGCTCAGGTGTTCGCAGCAAAGGAATAGAGGCGGCACTCCAAGGACTTGTAAAAAGCTTGTATTCAAATCATAGTGGAAAAATGAACAAACGTGCTCATAACAACAGAAAAATAATGCAGGTTGCTTATGACGTTTCAAGGCATAGCAGCCTTTTTCATCAGGTAAGAATAACCCTGTGCAGTGGAAAACGAGTGACAAAGAACCAAACCAGAACGTGAAACACTCACCAGTTAAGTAGCATGCAGAAGAAGGTGTTCCCGGCGTCTGTGACCGGGACTTCCGGGTGGGTCACGTGAGCGGCTCATGGATGACGTGTCCGTTGCTAAGCAACGAGTGCGCTTAATCACAGGCACCGGGGAGACCTGTCAGTGAGAATGTATGAATTTAAAACAAAGTGTTTAAGGCATGCAGTATGCATGCAAGGACCCCGTGGCGTGCGGGCAACTTGTGTATAGTGTGAAAAACAAATTTTTTAAAGATTTGTGATGAAGTTAAAAAGTTACTTAGAAACAGCTGAAGGATATCCAATATAGTGGACAAAATCAAAACAGAAAACTTGCTATAGCATCATGCAATAGATTGAATATACAGCGCATATCAATGGCACATAACCAAATCCATCAAACACCTTCTTCTGCATGCTACTTAACAGGTGAGTGTTTCACGTTCTGGTTTGGTTCTTTATCACTCGTTTTCCACTGCACAGGGTTATTCTTACCTGATGAAAAAGGCTGCTATGCCTTGAAACGTCGTAAGCAACCTGAATTATTTTTCTGTTATGAGCACGTTTGTTCATTTTTCCACTATGATTTGAATACAAGCTTTTTACAAGTCCTTGGAGTGCCGCCTCTATTCCTTTGCTGCTAACACCTGAGCCACAGGTGGGGAAGGATTTACCACTGCATTATTACCAGGAGGGCACCCAGGCATTTACTCCTTTATTTTGAGTGCCGGATGTGTATATATATATTAGTATTGTGCACCGGACATTTTTCGGGTTTTGTGTTTTGGTTTTGGATTCGGTTCCGCGGCCGTGTTTTGGATTCGGACGCGTTTTTGCAAAACCTCCCTGAACATTTTTTGTCGGATTCGGGCATGTTTTGGATTCAGGTGTTTTTTTTTTAAAAACCCTCAAAAACAGCTTAAATCATAGAATTTGGGGGTCATTTTGATCCCATAGTATTATTAACCTCAATAACCATAATTTACACTCATTTCCAGTCTATTCTGAACACCTCACACCTCATAATATTATTTAAAGTCCCAAAATTTGCACTGAGGTCGCTGGATGACTAAGCTAAGGGACCCAAGTGGCCGACACAAACACCTGGCCCATCTAGGAGTGGCACTGCAGTGTCAGACAGGATGGCACTTAAAAAAAATTGGGCCTCAAACATCACATGATGCAAAGATAAATTAAAGAAAAAAGAGGTGCAAGATGGAATTGTCCTTGGGCCCTCCCACTCACTCTTATGTTGTATAAACAGGACATGCACACTTTAACAAACCCATCATTTCAGTGACAGGGTCTGCCACACGACTGTGACTGAAATGACTGGTTGGTTTGGGCCCCCACCAAAAAAGAAGCAATCAATCTCTCCTTGCACAAACTGGCTCTACAGAGGCAAGATGTCCACCTCCTCCTCATCGTCCGATTCTTCACCCCTTTCACTGTGTACATCCCCCTCCTCACAGATTATTAATTCGTCCCCACTGGAATCCACCATCTCAGGTCCCTGTGTACTTTCTGGAGGCAATTGCTGGTGAATGTTTCCACGGAGGAATTGATTTTAATTCATTTTGATGAACATCATCTTCTCCACATTTTCTGGAAGTAACCTCGTACGCCGATTGCTGACAAGGTGAGCGGCTGCACTAATCACTCTTTCGGAGTACACACTGGAGGGGGGGCAACTTATGTAGAATAAAGCCAGTTTGTGCAAGGGCCTCCAAATTGCCTCTTTTTCCTGCCAGTATACGTGTCTGATGTGCCTACTTGGATGCGGTCACTCATATAATCCTCCACTATTCTTTCAATGGGGACAGAATCATATGCAGTGACAGTAGACGACATGTCAGTAATTGTTGGCAGGTCCTTCAGTCCGGATCAGATGTCAGCACTCGCTCCAGACTGCCCTGCATCACCGCCAGCGGGTGGGCTAGGAATTCTTAGCCTTTTCCTCGCATCCCCAATTGCGGGAGAATGTGAAGGAGTAGCTGTTAACGGGTCATGTTCCGCTTGACTTGACAAGTGTCTCACCAGCAGGTCTTTGCACCTCTGCACACTTGTGTCTGCCGGAAAGAGAGATACAACGTAGGCTTTAAACCTAGGATCGAGCACGGTGGCCAAAATGTAGTGCTCTAATTTCAACAGATTGACTACCCGTGAATCCTGGTTAAGCGAATTAAGGGCTCCATCCACAAGTACCACATGCCTAGTGGAATCGCTCCATTTTAGCTCCTCCTTCAATCTCTCCAGCTTCTTCTGCAAAAGCCTGATGAGGGGAATGACCTGACTCAGGCTGGCAGTGTCTGAACTGACTTCACGTGTGGCAAAGTTCAAAGGGTTGCAGAACCTTGCACAACGTTGAAATCATTCTCCACTGCGCTTGAGTCAGGTGCATTCCCCCTCCTTTGCCTATATCGTAGGCAGATGTATAGGCTTGAATGGCCTTTTGCTGCTCCTCCATCCTCTGAAGCATATAGAGGGTTGAATTCCACCTCGTTACCACCTCTTGCTTCAGATGATGGCGGGGCAGGTTCAGGAGTGTTTGCTGGTGCTCCAGTCTTCGGCACGCGGTGGATGAATGCCGAAAGTGGCCCGCAATTCTTCGGGCCACCGACAGCATCTCTTGTGCGCCCCTGTCGTTCTTTTAAAAAATTCTGCACCACCTAATTCAAGGTATGTGCAAAACATGGTACGTGCTGGAATTTGCCCACATGTAATGCACGCACAATATTGGTGGCGTTGTCCGATGTCACAAATCCCCAGGAGAGTCCAATTGGGGTAAGCCATTCTGCGATGATGTTCCTCAGTTTCCGTAAGAGGTTGTCAGCTGTGTGCCTCTTATGGAAAGCGGTGATACAAAGCGTAGCCTGCCTAGGAACGAGTTGGCGTTTGCGAGATGCTGCTACTGGTGCCGCCGCTGCTGTTCTTGCTGCGGGAGGCAATACATCTACCCAGTGGGCTGTCACAGTCATATAGTCCTGAGTCTGCCCTGCTCCACTTGTCCACATGTCCGTGGTTAAGTGGACATTGGGTACAACTGCATTTTTTAGGACACTGGTGACTCTTTTTCTGAGGTCTGTGTACATTCTCGGTATCGCCTGCCTAGAGAAATGGAACCTAGATGGTATTTGGTACCGGGGACACTGTACCTCAATCAATTCTCTAATTCCCTGTGAATTAACGGTAGATACCGGACACACGTTTAACACCACCGCAGCTGCCAAGACCTGAGTCATCCGCTTTGCAGCAGGATGACTGCTGTGATATTTCATCTTCCTCGCAAAGGACTGTTGGACAGTCAATTGCTTACTGGAAGTAGTACAAGTGGGCTTCCGACTTCCCCTCTGGGACGACGATCAACTCCCAGCAGCAACAACAGCAGCGCCAGCAGCAGTAGGCGTTACACTCAAGGAGGAATCCCAGGCAGGAGAGGACTCGTCAGACTTGCCAGTGACATGGCCTGCAGGACTATTGGCTTTCCTGTCTAAGGAGGAAATTGACACTGCGGGAGTTGGTGGTGTGGTTTGCAGGAGCTTGGTTACAAGAGGAAGGGATTTAGTTGTCAGTGGACTGCTTTTGCTGTCACCCAAAGTTTTTGAACTTGTCAATGACTTCTGATGAATGCGCTCCAGGTGACGTATAAGGGAGGATGTTACTAGGTGGTTAACATCCTTACCCCTACTTATTACAGCTTGACAAAGGTAACACACGGCTTGACACCTGTTGTCCGCATTTCTGTTAAAATAATTCCACACCGAAGAGGTGATTTTTTTTTGTAATTTGACCAGGCATGTCAATTGCCATATTCGTCCCATGGACAACAGGTGTCTCCCCGGGTGC
The DNA here is from genome assembly GCF_028390025.1 of Pseudophryne corroboree. NCBI lineage: Eukaryota > Metazoa > Chordata > Amphibia > Anura > Myobatrachidae > Pseudophryne > Pseudophryne corroboree. The sequence goes on from NC_086444.1 coordinate 484,188,155, forward strand.
CTGACTTAAACAAACCACCTCACCATCAGAATCCTCCTTGTCAATTTCCTCCTCAGCGCAAGCAACACCCATATCCTCATCCTGGTGTACTTCAACAGTGACATCTTCAATGTGACTATCAGGAACTGGACTGCGGGTGCTCCTTCCAGCACTTGCAGGGGGCGTGCAAATGGTGGAAGGCGCCACCTCTTCCCTTCCAGTGTTGGGAAGTTCAGGCATCGCAACCGACACAATTGGACTCTCCTTGGGTATTTGTGATTTAGAAGAACGTACAGTTCTTTGCTGTGCTTTTGCCAGCTGAACTCTTTTCATTTTTCTAGCGGGAGGATGAGTGCTTCCATCCTCATGTGAAGCTGAACCACTAGCCATGAACATAGGACAGGGCCTCAGCCGTTCCTTGCCACTCCGTGTCGTAAATGGCATATTGGCAGCAAGTTTACGCTTCTCATCAGACGCTTTTAATTTTGATTTTTAGGTCATTTTACTGAACTTTATTTTTTTGGATCTTACATGCTCTCTACTATGACATTGGGCATCGGCCTTGGCAGATGACGTTGATGGCATTTCATCGTCTCGGCCATGACTAGTGGCAGCAGCTTCAGCACAAGGTGGAAGTGGATCTTGATCTTTCCCTATTTTACCCTTCACATTTTTGTACTCCATTTTTTAATGTGTGGAATTATATGCCAGTAATATATCAATAGCAGTGGCCTACTGTACCGAACTGCTATATATATATATATATATATATACTGGTGGTCAGCAAAATTCTGCACTGTCCTCCTACTATATACTGTGCACAACTACAATGCAGCACAGATATGGATGGATAGTATACTTGACGACAGAGAGGAAGAGCAATGGACTACTGTACCGTACTGCTATATATATACTGGTGGTTAGCAAAATTCTGCACTGTCCTCCTACTATATACTGCGCACAACTACAATGCAGCACAGATATGGATGGATAGTATACTTGACGACACAGAGGTAGAGCAATGGACTACTGTACCGTACTGCTATATACACTGCTCAAAAAAATAAAGGGAACACTAAAATAACACATCCTAGATCTGAATGAATGATATATTCTTATTAAATACTTTGTTCTTTACATAGTTGAATGTGCTGACAACAAAATCACACAAAAATATCAATGGAAATCAAATTTATTAACCCATGGAGGTCTGGATTCGGAGTCACCCTCAAAATTAAAGTGGAAAAACACACTACAGGCTGATCCAACTTTGATGTAATGTCATTTAAACAAGTCAAAATGAGGCTCAGTAGTGTCTGTGGCCTCCTCGTGCCTGTATGACCTCCCTACAACGCCTGGGCATGCTCCTGATGAGGTGGCGGATGGTCTCCTGAGGGATCACCTCCCAGACCTGGACTAAAGCATCCGCCAACTCCTGGACAGTCTGTGGTGCAACGTGGCATTGGTGGATGGAGCGAGACATGATGTCCCAGATGTGCTCACTTGGATTCAGGTCTGGGGAACGGGCGGGCCAGTCCATAGCATCAATGCCTTCATCTTGCAGGAACTGCTGACACATTCCAGCCACATGAGGTCTAGCATTGTCTTGCATTAGGAGGAACCCAGGGCCAACCGCACCAGCATATGGTCTCACAAGGGGTCTAAGGATCTCATCTCGGTACCTAATGGCAGTCAGGCTACCTCTGGCGAGCACATGGAGGGCTGTGCGGCCCCCCAAAGAAATGCCATCCCACACCATTACTGACCCACTGCCAAACCGGTCATGCTGGAGGATGTTGCAGGCAGCAGAACGTTCTCCTTGGCGTCTCCAGACTCTGTCACGTCTGTCACATGTGCTCAGTGAGAACCTGCTTTCATCTGTGAAGAGCACAGGGCGCCAGTGGCGAATTTGCCAATCTCGGTGTTCTCTGGCAAATGCCAAACGTCCTGCACGGTGTTGGGCTGTAAGCACAACCCCCACCTGTGGGCGTCGGGCCCTCATACCACCCTCATGGAGTCTGTTTCTGATCGTTTGAGTAGACACATGCACATTTGTGGGTTGCTGGAGGTCATTTTGCAGGGCTCTGGCAGTGCTCCTCCTGTTCCTCCTTGCACAAAGGCGGAGATAGCGGTCCTGCTTCTGGGTTGTTGCCCTCCTACGGCCTCCTCCACGTGTACTGGCCTCTCTCCTGGTAGCGCCTCCATGCTCTGGACACTACGCTGACAGACACAGCAAACCTTCTTGCCACAGCTCGCATTGATGTGCCATCCTGGATGAGCTGCACTACCTGAGCCACTTGCGTGGGTTGTAAGGAGGTCATACAGGCACGTGGAGGCCACACACACTACTGAGCCTCATTTTGACTTGTTTTAAGGAGATTACATCAAAGTTGGATCAGCCTGTAGTGTGTTTTTCCACTTTAATTTTGAGGGTGACTCCAAATCCAGACCTCCATGGGTTAATAAATTTGATTTCCATTGATAATTTTTGTGTGATTTTGTTGTCAGCACATTCAACTATGTAAAGAACAAAGTATTTAATAAGAATATTTCATTCATTCAGATCTAGGATGTGTTATTTTAGTGTTCCCTTTATTTTTTTGAGCAGTGTATATACTGGTGGTCAGCAAAATTCTGCACTGTCCTCCTACTATATACTGCGCACAACTACAATGCAACACAGATATGGATGGATAGTATACTTGACGACACAGAGGTAGAGCAATGGACTACTGTACCGTACTGCTATATATATACTGGTGGTCAGCAAAATTCTGCACTGTCCTCCTACTATATACTGCGCACAACTACAATGCAGCACAGATATGGATGGATAGTATACTTGATGACACAGAGGTAGAGAAATGGACTACTGTACCGTACTGCTATATATATACTGGTGGTCAGCAAAATTCTGCACTGTCCTCCTACTATAAACTGCGCACAACTACAATGCAGCACAGATATGGATGGATAGTATACTTGACGACACAGAGGTAGAGAAATGGACTACTGTACCGTACTGCTATATATATAATGGTGGTCAGCAAAATTCTGCACTGTCCTCCTACTATATACTGCGCACAACTACAATGCAGCACAGATATGGATGGATAGTATACTTGACGACACAGAGGTAGAGCAATGAACTACTGTACCGTACTGCTATATATATACTGGTGGTCAGCAAAATTCTGCACTGTCCTCCTACTATATACTACAGTGCAGCACAGATATGGAGCGTTTTCAGGCAGAGAATGTAGATATTTGCAGCACACTGAGCACAGATATTTGCAGCACACTGAGCAAAGATATTTGCAGCACACTGAGCACAGATATTTGCAGCAAGCTGAACACAGAAACTGAGAGAACACAGCCACGTCCTCTCGCTATCATCTCCAATGCACGAGTGAAAATGGCGGCGACGCGCGGCTCTTTATATGCAATACGAATCTCGCGAGAATACGACAGCGGGATGATGACTTTCGGGTGCGCTCGGTTTAACCGAGCAAGGCGGGAAGATCCGAGGCTGCCTCGGAACCGTGTAAAATAGGTGAAGTTCGGGGGGGTTCGGATCTCGAGGAACCGAACCCGCTCATCTCTCATTTATATATATATAAAGAATCCCGGGTTGTAATAATGTCAATGTATCTCAGTTAAAAGATTATTTTAAAAGAAGATGTAGATAGTGAAGGGATGGTAGTGTCTCTACTGAAAAATATAGCTTAATTGGCAATGAGGGTCTCTTTGTTAAATAAACTTAGTCTCTTCCAGTTAAAGAAACTTACTTTCATTTGTACAAATAAACTTACTCTCTGGTGTCCCAACAGTGTTAAAGCAGGTGGTGGTTGCCTTTATGGACCCCTCAACAGGTACTAACTTGTAGATATGGTGCTATGCTGTCTGCACCCGTTACACTGCACAGCATGTGGCAACTTAGTTTCTTGGGCTGGACATCTGGTCTGCCCGTGGTTTAGGTCGCAGTCAGTCTCAATGTACTCACTCAGAACTCTAAGACAGAGGTAATCACTTGCTGGACCAGTTTCAACAGCTCCTCACTGTTTCAAGCTGGCCGTGGCGTCCGCGCTTTCACTAGACCTGGCGGTGTCTGGTCTCTGCAGTGCTACTCTCACTGACCCTGCGGTTTGCAACTGTTCTCAGTTCTTTGCTCTGCTCCTTGCTCAGCATACGTCCAGCACTTCCAGTCACTCTTACCGACTCCTCCTTCTTCCCACAAGGCTCTTCTGCTCCCAGACTACCTTGACCAATCAGCCTTCAGTATCCAGACCATGTGTTTGGACTTGGGGCTACACTTAACTACTGCTGTGCCAGCGTGTCCCCTTTCTGCTGTGGACGTGTAAGTAACTTTAAAGCGGCACACACACCATTTTTCAGTGTGCCACAAAAGGAGCCGTGGTTCCCCTATTAACACAATGGCCATGTGAGGCAGCTGAGACACAGACTGCAACTTTCCCCGCCAGAGCTTATTTCTATATGTGACTGTGTCAAAACGCCCTACTCGGGTGCGTACCTAGAGTTATTATAGATCCGGCCCTGTGAATGTCAACTTGGATTATGTCAACATTATGAACATTGACAAAATGTCCCACATCCCATTATTCATTGCTACTTCAATGTGCACAGTTGAATCCTGCTTAAACGCCATACCTTTTATATCCTGTGAACATGTATCCAATTACTTACATATAGTAAATAAAGGCATGTTAGTGTTAAGTGTCATACAGTGTACTGTATGTTAGTGTTAAGTGTCATACAGTGTACTGTATGTTATTGGTATTTATTGTCTATGAGTAGTCTTTACTAGAGATGAGCGGGTTCGGTTTCTCTGAATCCGAACCCGCCAGAACTTCATGTTTTTTTTCACGAGTCCGAGCGACTCGGATCTTCCCGCCTTGCTCGGTTAACCCGAGCGCGCCCGAACGTCATCATGACGCTGTCGGATTCTCGCGAGGCTCGGATTCTATCGCGAGACTCGGATTCTATATAAGGAGCCGCGCGTCGCCGCCATTTTCACACGTGCATTGAGATTGATAGGGAGAGGACGTGGCTGGCGTTCTCTCCGTTTAGACACTTGATTTACTAATTTTGGGGAGCATTAGGAGTACTCAGTAGTGTACAGTGCAGAGTTTTGCTGATAGTGACCAGTGACCACCACTTTTATTTATAATCCGTTCTCTGCCTGAAAAAAGCGATACACAGCACACAGTGACTCAGTCACATACATACCATATCTGTGTGCACTGCTCAGGCTCAGGCCAGTGTGCTGCATCATCTATATATATATTATATATCTGTCTGACTGCTCAGCTCACACAGCTTATAATTGTGGGGGAGACTGGGGAGCACTACTGCAGTGCCAGTTATAGGTTATAGCAGGAGCCAGGAGTACATAATATTATATTAAAATTAAACAGTGCACACTTTTGCTGCAGGAGTGCCACTGCCAGTGTGACTAGTGACCAGTGACCTGACCACCAGTATATAATATTAGTAGTATACTATCTCTTTATCAACCAGTCTATATTAGCAGCAGACACAGTACAGTGCGGTAGTTCACGGCTGTGGCTACCTCTGTGTCGGCACTCGGCAGCCCGTCCATAATTGTATATACCAGTGACCTAACCGTGGTTTTTTTTTCTTTCTTTATACATACATACTAGTTACGAGTATACTATCTCTTTATCAACCAGTCTATATATTAGCAGCAGACACAGTACAGTGCGGTAGTTCACGGCTGTGGCTACCTCTGTGTCGGCACTCGGCAGCCCGTCCATAATTGTATATACCACCTAACCGTGGTTTTTTTTTCTTTCTTTATACATACATACTAGTTACGAGTATACTATCTCTTTATCAACCAGTCTATATATTAGCAGCAGACACAGTACAGTGCGGTAGTTCACGGCTGTGGCTACCTCTGTGTCGGCACTCCGCAGCCCGTCCATAATTGTATATACCAGTGACCTAACCGTGGTTTTTTTTTCTTTCTTTATACATACATACTAGTTACGAGTATACTATCTCTTTATCAACCAGTCTATATATTAGCAGCAGACACAGTACAGTGCGGTAGTTCACGGCTGTGGCTACCTCTGTGTCGGCACTCGGCAGCCCGTCCATAATTGTATATACCAGTGACCTAACCGTGGTTTTTTTTTCTTTCTTTATACATACATACTAGTTACGAGTATACTATCTCTTTATCAACCAGTCTATATATTAGCAGCAGACACAGTACAGTGCGGTAGTTCACGGCTGTGGCTACCTCTGTGTCGGCACTCGGCAGCCCGTCCATAATTGTATATACCAGTGACCTAACCGTGGTTTTTTTTTCTTTCTTTATACATACATACTAGTTACGAGTATACTATCTCTTTATCAACCAGTCTATATATTAGCAGCAGACACAGTACAGTGCGGTAGTTCACGGCTGTGGCTACCTCTGTGTCGGCACTCGGCAGCCCGTCCATAATTGTATATACCAGTGACCTAACCGTGGTTTTTTTTTCTTTCTTTATACATACATACTAGTTACGAGTATACTATCTCTTTATCAACCAGTCTATATATTAGCAGCAGACACAGTACAGTGCGGTAGTTCACGGCTGTGGCTACCTCTGTGTCGGCACTCGGCAGCCCGTCCATAATTGTATATACCAGTGACCTAACCGTGGTTTTTTTTTCTTTCTTTATACATACATACTAGTTACGAGTATACTATCTCTTTATCAACCAGTCTATATATTAGCAGCAGACACAGTACAGTGCGGTAGTTCACGGCTGTGGCTACCTCTGTGTCGGCACTCGGCAGCCCGTCCATAATTGTATATACCACCTAACCGTAGTTTTTTTTTCTTTCTTTATACATACATACTAGTTACGAGTATACTATCTCTTTATCAACCAGTCTATATATTAGCAGCAGACACAGTACAGTGCGGTAGTTCACGGCTGTGGCTACCTCTGTGTCGGCACTCGGCAGCCCGTCCATAATTGTATATACCAGTGACCTAACCGTGGTTTTTTTTTCTTTCTTTATACATACATACTAGTTACGAGTATACTATCTCTTTATCAACCAGTCTATATATTAGCAGCAGACACAGTACAGTGCGGTAGTTCACGGCTGTGGCTACCTCTGTGTCGGCACTCGGCAGCCCGTCCATAATTGTATATACCACCTAACCGTGGTTTTTTTTTCTTTCTTTATACATACATACTAGTTACGAGTATACTATCTCTTTATCAACCAGTCTATATATTAGCAGCAGACACAGTACAGTGCGGTAGTTCACGGCTGTGGCTACCTCTGTGTCGGCACTCGGCATCCCGTCCATAATTGTATATACCACCTAACCGTGGTTTTTTTTTCTTTCTTTATACATACATACTAGTTACGAGTATACTATCTCTTTATCAACCAGTCTATATATTAGCAGCAGACACAGTACAGTGCGGTAGTTCACGGCTGTGGCTACCTCTGTGTCGGCACTCGGCAGCCCGTCCATAATTGTATATACCACCTAACCGTGGTTTTTTTTTCTTTCTTTATACATACATACTAGTTACGAGTATACTATCTCTTTATCAACCAGTCTATATATTAGCAGCAGACACAGTACAGTGCGGTAGTTCACGGCTGTGGCTACCTCTGTGTCGGCACTCGGCAGCCCGTCCATAATTGTATACTAGTATCCAATCCATCCATCTCCATTGTTTACCTGAGGTGCCTTTTAGTTGTGCCTATTAAAATATGGAGAACAAAAATGTTGAGGTTCCAAAATTAGGGAAAGATCAAGATCCACTTCCACCTCGTGCTGAAGCTGCTGCCACTAGTCATGGCCGAGACGATGAAATGCCAGCAACGTCGTCTGCCAAGGCCGATGCCCAATGGCATAGTACAGAGCATGTCAAAACCAAAACACCAAATATCAGTAAAAAAAGGACTCCAAAACCTAAAATAAAATTGTCGGAGGAGAAGCGTAAACTTGCCAATATGCCATTTACCACACGGAGTGGCAAGGAACGGCTGAGGCCCTGGCCTATGTTCATGGCTAGTGGTTCAGCTTCACATGAGGATGGAAGCACTCAGCCTCTCGCTAGAAAACTGAAAAGACTCAAGCTGGCAAAAGCACCGCAAAGAACTGTGCGTTCTTTGAAATCCCAAATCCACAAGGAGAGTCCAATTGTGTCGGTTGCGATGCCTGACCTTCCCAACACTGGACGTGAAGAGCATGCGCCTTCCACCATTTGCACGCCCCCTGCAAGTGCTGGAAGGAGCACCCGCAGTCCAGTTCCTGATAGTCAGATTGAAGATGTCAGTGTTGAAGTACACCAGGATGAGGAGGATATGGGTGTTGCTGGCGCTGGGGAGGAAATTGACCAGGAGGATTCTGATGGTGAGGTGGTTTGTTTAAGTCAGGCACCCGGGGAGACACCTGTTGTCCGTGGGAGGAATATGGCCGTTGACATGCCAGGTGAAAATACCAAAAAAATCAGCTCTTCGGTGTGGAGGTATTTCACCAGAAATGCGGACAACAGGTGTCAAGCCGTGTGTTCCCTTTGTCAAGCTGTAATAAGTAGGGGTAAGGACGTTAACCACCTCGGAACATCCTCCCTTATACGTCACCTGCAGCGCATTCATAATAAGTCAGTGACAAGTTCAAAAACTTTGGGTGACAGCGGAAGCAGTCCACTGACCAGTAAATCCCTTCCTCTTGTAACCAAGCTCACGCAAACCACCCCACCAACTCCCTCAGTGTCAATTTCCTCCTTCCCCAGGAATGCCAATAGTCCTGCAGGCCATGTCACTGGCAAGTCTGACGAGTCCTCTCCTGCCTGGGATTCCTCCGATGCATCCTTGCGTGTAACGCCTACTGCTGCTGGCGCTGCTGTTGTTGCCGCTGGGAGTCGATGGTCATCCCAGAGGGGAAGTCGTAAGCCCACTTGTACTACTTCCAGTAAGCAATTGACTGTTCAACAGTCCTTTGCGAGGAAGATGAAATATCACAGCAGTCATCCTACTGCAAAGCGGATAACTGAGTCCTTGACAACTATGTTGGTGTTAGACGTGCGTCCGGTATCCGCCGTTAGTTCACAGGGAACTAGACAATTTATTGAGGCAGTGTGCCCCCGTTACCAAATACCATCTAGGTTCCACTTCTCTAGGCAGGCGATACCGAGAATGTACACGGACGTCAGAAAAAGACTCACCAGTGTCCTAAAAAATGCAGTTGTACCCAATGTCCACTTAACCACGGACATGTGGACAAGTGGAGCAGGGCAGGGTCAGGACTATATGACTGTGACAGCCCACTGGGTAGATGTATGGACTCCCGCCGCAAGAACAGCAGCGGCGGCACCAGTAGCAGCATCTCGCAAACGCCAACTCTTTCCTAGGCAGGCTACGCTTTGTATCACCGCTTTCCAGAATACGCACACAGCTGAAAACCTCTTACGGCAACTGAGGAAGATCATCGCGGAATGGCTTACCCCAATTGGACTCTCCTGTGGATTTGTGGCATCGGACAACGCCAGCAATATTGTGTGTGCATTAAATATGGGCAAATTCCAGCACGTCCCATGTTTTGCACATACCTTGAATTTGGTGGTGCAGAATTTTTTAAAAAACGACAGGGGCGTGCAAGAGATGCTGTCGGTGGCCAGAAAAATTGCGGGACACTTTCGGCGTACAGGCACCACGTACAGAAGACTGGAGCACCACCAAAAACTACTGAACCTGCCCTGCCATCATCTGAAGCAAGAAGTGGTAACGAGGTGGAATTCAACCCTCTATATGCTTCAGAGGTTGGAGGAGCAGCAAAAGGCCATTCAAGCCTATACAATTGAGCACGATATAGGAGATGGAATGCACCTGTCTCAAGTGCAGTGGAGAATGATTTCAACGTTGTGCAAGGTTCTGATGCCCTTTGAACTTGCCACACGTGAAGTCAGTTCAGACACTGCCAGCCTGAGTCAGGTCATTCCCCTCATCAGGCTTTTGCAGAAGAAGCTGGAGGCATTGAAGAAGGAGCTAAAAGGGAGCGATTCCGCTAGGCATGTGGGACTTGTGGATGCAGCCCTTAATTCGCTTAACAAGGATTCACGGGTGGTCAATCTGTTGAAATCAGAGCACTACATTTTGGCCACCGTGCTCGATCCTAGATTTAAAGCCTACCTTGGATCTCTCTTTCCGGCAGACACAGGTCTGCTGGGGTTGAAAGACCTGCTGGTGACAAAATTGTCAAGTCAAGCGTAACGCGACCTGTCAACATCTCCTCCTTCACATTCTCCCGCAACTGGGGGTGCGAGGAAAAGGCTCAGAATTCCGAGCCCACCCGCTGGCGGTGATGCAGGGCAGTCTGGAGCGACTGCTGATGCTGACATCTGGTCCGGACTGAAGGACCTGACAACGATTACGGACATGTCGTCTACTGTCACTGCATATGATTCTCTCAACATTGATAGAATGGTGGAGGATTATATGAGTGACCGCATCCAAGTAGGCACGTCACACAGTCCGTACTTATACTGGCAGGAAAAAGAGGCAATTTGGAGGCCCTTGCACAAACTGGCTTTATTCTACCTAAGTTGCCCTCCCACAAGTGTGTACTCCGAAAGAGTGTTTAGTGCCGCCGCTCACCTTGTCAGCAATCGGCGTACGAGGTTACATCCAGAAAATGTGGAGAAGATGATGTTCATTAAAATGAATTATAATCAATTCCTCCGCGGAGACATTGACCAGCAGCAATTGCCTCCACAAAGTACACAGGGAGCTGAGATGGTGGATTCCAGTGGGGACGAATTGATAATCTGTGAGGAGGGGGATGTACACGGTGATATATCGGAGGGTGAAGATGAGGTGGACATCTTGCCTCTGTAGAGCCAGTTTGTGCAAGGAGAGATTAATTGCTTCTTTTTTGGGGGGGGGTCCAAACCAACCCGTCATATCAGTCACAGTCGTGTGGCAGACCCTGTCACTGAAATGATGGGTTGGTTAAAGTGTGCATGTCCTGTTTTGTTTATACAACATAAGGGTGGGTGGGAGGGCCCAAGGATAATTCCATCTTGCACCTCTTTTTTCTTTTCTTTTTCTTTGCATCATGTGCTGATTGGGGAGGGTTTTTTGGAAGGGACATCCTGCGTGACACTGCAGTGCCACTCCTAGATGGGCCCGGTGTTTGTGTCGGCCACTAGGGTCGCTAATCTTACTCACACAGCTACCTCATTGCGCCTCTTTTTTTCTTTGCGTCATGTGCTGTTTGGGGAGGGTTTTTTGGAAGGGACATCCTGCGTGACACTGCAGTGCCACTCCTAGATGTGCCCGGTGTTTGTGTCGGCCACTAGGGTCGCTAATCTTACTCACACAGCTACCTCATTGCGCCTCTTTTTTTCTTTGCGTCATGTGCTGTTTGGGGAGGGTTTTTTGGAAGGGACATCCTGCGTGACACTGCAGTGCCACTCCTAGATGGGCCCGGTGTTTGTGTCGGCCACTAGGGTCGCTAATCTTACTCACACAGTCAGCTACCTCATTGCGCCTCTTTTTTTCTTTGCGTCATGTGCTGTTTGGGGAGGGTTTTTTGGAAGGGCCATCCTGCGTGACACTGCAGTGCCACTCCTAGATGGGCCCGGTGTTTGTGTCGGCCACTAGGGTCGCTAATCTTACTCACACAGCTACCTCATTGCGCCTCTTTTTTTCTTTGCGTCATGTGCTGTTTGGGGAGGGTTTTTTGGAAGGGCCATCCTGCGTGACACTGCAGTGCCACTCCTAGATGGGCCCGGTGTTTGTGTCGGCCACTAGGGTCGCTAATCTTACTCACACAGCTACCTCATTGCGCCTCTTTTTTTCTTTGCGTCATGTGCTGTTTGGGGAGGGTTTTTTGGAAGGGACATCCTGCGTGACACTGCAGTGCCACTCCTAGATGGGCCCGGTGTTTGTGTCGGCCACTAGGGTCGCTTATCTTACTCACACAGCGACCTCGGTGCAAATTTTAGGACTAAAAATAATATTGTGAGGTGTGAGGTATTCAGAATAGACTGAAAATGAGTGTAAATTATGGTTTTTGAGGTTAATAATACTTTGGGATCAAAATGACCCCCAAATTCTATGATTTAAGCTGTTTTTTAGTGTTTTTGGAAAAAAACACCCGAATCCAAAACACACCCGAATCCGACAAAAATAATTCGGTGAGGTTTTGCCAAAACGCGTTCGAACCCAAAACACGGCCGCGGAACCGAACCCAAAACCAAAACACAAAACCCGAAAAATTTCAGGCGCTCATCTCTAGTCTTTACCCAATTAGTAGTTTGTGTAAATAGTTAAAATATGTGCTTGTTAGTGCATAAAATGGAAACAAAACAAAAATATTCAGAGTATCTGCCATCAGTCTGCTGCTCATAAACTCCTCATATACCCACTTTAAGGAGCCTATTTATCAAATAATATTTGCGGGATGTCCCTCAAAAATACCTGTATCTCCAAGCCACCATATAAAAATAGGCCCACCATCATGGCAGCCTGATGATGACCAGCTGCCTAGCTGGCCATACAGTTGGCCATAAATAATAAGTATTTTTTTAAAAATCTAGATTTCACACAAAATTATGGACAACACGAATGGTGTAATGGTTAGCATTATTGCCTTGCTGCACTGAGGTCCTGGATTCAGTTCCCACCATAGCCCTAACTGTGTGATGTTTGTATATTATTCCTGTACTTGCATTGGTTTCCCACAGGTACTCTGGTTTCCTCCCATACTCCAAAAATATCTTAGTAGTTACATTGGCTCCTGACAAAAATGAATCCTAGGGGAAAATTCACTAAAGCGTCTAAAAATGAAAAGTGGAGGTGTTGCCCATAGCAACCAATAAGAATCTGTCTGTCATTTCTTTATTGCATCTGAGAAAATGATAGAATCTGATTGGTTGCTATGGGCAACTTCACCACTTTTCAGTTTAGAAGCTTTAGTAAATATTCCCCTTTGTGTGTGTGGTTGGGAACATGGGGGGTGATTCAGACCTGATCGCTGCTGTCCTCAAAAAGGGAATGTCATATATTAATAATTGTTCCCCTTATATATCAGACTCTGATAGTCTTTATGTGTGTATAGTAAGTGTCATCACTCCTGTTATCTCATTCCACATTGTATAGTGCAACATTCCAATGTGTTTTGTCTACACCTGTCAAACAGTTTTGCTGGTCCCCAACCTACTTCACACATTGCTCCAGTGAACACTATTTGTTTAGTGCCATAGAAGGTGGAGATTCGAGAATTCCTAATCCAAAACCAATTGAATACACAATGTGCAAAGTTCACTTGTGAAAAACACTGAACAAAAAGTTCCTGGTTTGTCTTTTTTTCTGTTAAAATAAATATTTGTCTAATGTAATGAAAGAGTATTCTCTTAAATGACTCAAGACTCATAGGGTGGGCCTAATGTTTTAACATTCTAAAATAGAGGTATCATTGATCATCAACAACTTAAAAAAACTTTAACAGAAATATATAACTTATAAATAGAAATGTCATGTCCTGCTGCAAAGGATATTGAGTCTTTTCCATTGGTCCTCTTACAAGATTTGCTGGATTACACAGCAATGTTTTGAATTCATGTCCAGCTTTGAAATTAATTAACTGAAGCTTTTCTGAATTATCTCATTATATCATGAATTGGTAGTAACTGTATCATCACATCTACACAACTATGATATTACAAATTTGAAAACAGTTTTGGAATATAGAGTATTTGTACTAAACATTGCCATAAAAATACAAAAAACATAAGAAATGAGCTGGGCACGTCATCTTGTAAGCTATATATTAATGGTAACCAGTCTTTAGGTCAACCACACTTAGGTCGACAGTCATTAGGTCAACTACTATTGGTCGACATGCATTAGGTCAACATGGTCTATAGGTCGACATGGTCACTAGGTTGACATGGAAAAAGGTCGACATGAGTTTTTCACCTTTTTTCCCACTTTTTTAAAGTTTTCATACTTTACGATCCACGTGGACTACAGTTGGGAATGGAAACCTGTTGCGAGCGCAGCGGTAGCGGAACGAAGCACCTTGCCCGAAGCATGGCTAGTGAAGCAAGCCATGTGAGGAGACACGGTGTACTAATTGGGGTTCCCGGTTACTTTACGAAGAAAACACCAAATTAAGAAAAAAAGCTCATGACGACCTTTATCCATGTCGACCTAATGAACGTTTAAACCTATTTCAGGTGTCGACCTAGTCACTGTTGACCAATAGTGGTCAATCTAGTGACTGTCGACCTAAGTGTGGTTGACCCTATGATCCACACCCATATTAATAAAACTGTTAACCACAGAGTTAATGGAATTCCCTACTATTCCCCCAGTGAGAAGTAGTGCCTTCAGTGGCAAATACAAATTACTGTCACGGGTATAATAATTAACAGAAATAATAAGGAGGCTGCTGATGAAGTGAGAGAGAAGAAAAAATTCCATACAATGTATAAAGTATATTTAAAAATATATATTTTTAATAAAAGTTGTACAAAGTACTCATGAACAATGGCTGAATTTCGAAGGGTATCCGGACAAAGGATCAAACCACATGAGATCGACAATGTAAAGATTGGCAACAACTGATTGACAGAAAATAGGTCGACAGGTACAAAAGATCTAGAAATAAACCTGGAGCTGCAGGTCTCCACGGTGTAGATGTTAATCACCAAGCTTACACAGTCACAATAGTTTACACTGTGGTGACTAGCGCTCACAAATTGGAATAATGGTAAAGAGTCAATAATATGTGAATGTTTTTGATGTCGTTCTTGTTTTTAATTAGTAGTCTTTGATTCAGCTGAAGTCTTTTGTGTCCTTTTCCTCCAAGGTGGTATTAACCAGATACATAAAAACATAAAAAGAAAAGAGAAACACAATGATGTAGTGGGTCCTGGAAAGGGGTTTGTGCAACTCCCTTGGTGATTAATAGGATTCTGTGTCCGGGGGATTAGGTTATCTGAGCCCCTTAAATTTACAATATGTTATAAGGTGGCATGCTTTACTCACACAATGTAAGTGTGTATTCCACCTATAAAGGTATATTTTGTGGGTGTCCCTCTCTATTCCTTTACCATGTCCCCTAGTGTCTCCTCAAAGCACGTGTAGGGTCAAAGAAACAGGGACATACCTGAAGTTACAGAAATACATGCATGTTGATTAGAGATGAGTGGGTCCGGTTCTCTGAGAACCGTACCCCCCCGAACTTCACTACCCGAGCCTGGATTAGAGCCCAGCTCAGGTTTTCCCGCCTGACTCGGAAACCAGAATGAGGCAAAATGTCATCATCCCGCTGTCGGATTCTCACGGGTTTTGGATTCCATATAAGGAGCCGCTCATCGCCGCCATTTTCACCTTGGAATTGGAGAGTGTAGCGAGAGGACGTGTCTCCGTCCTCAGTGTCTGTGCGGGAGGGAATGTGGGGTGGCAATTCCAGTGCTGTCTTGTGCTGCTCAGTCCAGTGTAGTGTCTTATGCTGCATCAGTCCAGTCACAGTGGTGGTGGCCTCTGTTGCCATATGTCCAGTGTAGCAGTATAAGTCCAGTCCATTACAGTGTTGCTGTGTTGTCCTGCATGAGTCCTGTGGTGGTATCCCTGTGCTGCTGTGTAAGTCCAGTGGTACTGCCGTATATGTCCAGTGATACTGACGTATATGTCCAGTGATACTGCCGTATAAGTCCAGTGATACCGCCATATAAATCCAGTGGTACTGGCATATAAATCCAGTCCAGTGATACTGCCATATAAGTCCAGTAATACTGCCAAATATGTCCAGTGGTACTGCCGTATAAAGCCAGTGATACTGCCATATATGTCCAGTGGTACTGCCATATAATTCAGGTGATACTGCCGTATATGTCCAGTGGTACTGCCATATAAATCCAGTGGTACTGGTGTATAAATCCAGTCCAGTGATACTGCCATATATGTCCAGTGATACTGCTGTATATGTCCAGTGGTACTGCCGTATAAATCCAGTCCAGTGTTACTGCCGTACATGTCCAGTGGTACTGCCATATAATTCCAGTGATACTTACATATATGTCCAGTGGTACTGCCGTATAAATCCAGTGGTACTGGCGTATAAATCCAGTCCAATGATACTGCCGTATATAACCAGTGGTACTGCCGTATAAATCCAGTGATACTGCCGTATACAGTATGGGGGTAATTCCAAGTTGATCGCAGCAGCAATTTTGTTAGCAGTTGGGCAAAACCATGAGGGTAATTCCAAGTTGATCGCAGCAGGAATTTTGTTAGCAGTTTGGCTAAACCATGTGCACTGCAGGGGAGGCAGATTTAACGTGTGCAGAGAGAGTTAGATTTGGGTGGGGTGTGTTCAATCTGAAATCTAAATTGCAGTGTAAAAATAAACTAGCCAGTATTTACCCTGCACAGAAATAAAATAACCCACCCAAATCTAACTCTTTCTGCACATGTTATATCTGCCCCCCCTGCAGTGCACATGGTTTTGCCCAACTGCTAACAAAATTCCTGCTGCGATCAACTTGGAATTACCCCCCATGTGCACTGCAGGGGAGGCAGATTTAACATGTGCAGAGAGAGTTAGATTTGGATGTGGTGTGTTCAATCTGCAATCTAATTTGCAGTGTAAAAATAAAGCAGCCAGTATTTACCCTGCACAGAAATAAAATAACCCACCCAAATCTAACTCTTTCTGCACATGTTATATCTGCCACACCTGCAGTGCACATGGTTTTGCCCAATTGCTAACAAACTTTCTGCTGCGATCAACTCAGAATTACCCCCTATGTCCAATGTTACTGCCATATAATTCCAGTGATACTGCCATATATGTCCAGTGGTACTGGCGTATAAATTCAGTCCAGTGATACTGCCGTATATGTCCAGTGATACTGCCGTATATGCCCAGTGGTACTGACGTATATATGTCCAGTGGTACTGCCATATAAATCCAGTGATATTGCCATATATGTCCAGTAATACTGCCGTATAAGTACAGTCCAGTGATACTGCCATATATGTCCAGTGATACTGCCATATAATTCCAGTGATACTGCCGTATATGTCCAGTGGTACTGACATATAAGTCCAGTGGTACTGCCGTATAAATCCAGTGGTACTGGCATATACATCCAGGCCAGTGATACTGCCGTATATGTCCAGTGGTACTGCTATATAAATCCAGTGTTACTGCCATATAAATCCAGTGGTACTGGCGCATAAATCCAGTCCAGTGGTACTGCCATATATGTTCAGTGGTACTGCTGTATAAATCCAGTGATACTGCCACGTAAATCCAGTGGTACTGACATATAAATCCAGTCCAGTGATACTGCCGTATATGTCCAGTGATACTGCCAAATATGTTGAGTGGTACTGCCGTATAAATACAGTGGTACTGCTGTATAAATACAGTGGTACTGCCGTATAAATACAGTGGTACTGGCGTATACATTCATTCCAGTGATACTGCTGTATATGTCCAGTGGTACTGCTGTATAAATCCAGTGGTACTGCCATATAAATCCAGTGGTACTGATGTATAAATCCAGTCCAGTGGAACTG
Organism: Pseudophryne corroboree; assembly: GCF_028390025.1. NCBI lineage: Eukaryota > Metazoa > Chordata > Amphibia > Anura > Myobatrachidae > Pseudophryne > Pseudophryne corroboree. The sequence continues at coordinate 484,205,739 of NC_086444.1, forward strand.
CCGTATAAGTCCAGTGATACTGCCGTATATGTCCAGTGGTACTGCTGTATAAATCTAGTGGTACTGCCGTATAAATCCAGAGGTACTGGCGTATAAATGCAGTCCAGTGGTACTGCCATATAAGTACAGTCCAGTGGTGCTGTCATATAAGTTCAGTGGTGCTGTCCTGTGCTGTATATTAATTACTCCAAATAAAGGGGTTATTAATATTTAATCCGAATAATTTTTACAGGGTTTGCCCTGTGTGCTGTAGAGGTACGCTTTCCTTTGCTGCATTTTGTTATATAACTCCAGAAAAATAATGGAGAACAAAAATTTGGAGGATAAAATAGGGAAAGATCACAAACCACTTCCTCCTACTGCTGCCGCTGCCGCTGCTGTTGTTGCTGCTGGGAGTCGATCGTCATCCCAGAGGGGAAGTCGGAAGACCGCTTGTACTACTTCAACTAAGCAAATGACTGTCCAACAGTACTTTGTGAGGAAGATGAAATATGACAGTAGTCATCCTGTTACAAAGCGGATAACTGAGGCCTTGACAGCTATGTTGGTGTTAGACGTGCATCCGGTAACCGACATTAGTGCAGTGGGACTGCAGTGCCAACCCTCAGGGCTGCCATCAAAAATGATGGGGCCTGGGACTGACATATTTGGCAGCCCCCTTCCTCCCCTGTCCTATAGATCCCCCACATCTTACCAATTTGTGAAATCCCGGGTGGCAGCCGTAAGGATCGCGGAGACAGGCCAGCTACCTGCGCACAGGCAGGGCAGGCAGACATGGAGGTACAGCGCACACAGAGCTGCAGTTGTATTCTTTCTATTGAGCCGGCCGTGAGCCAATCGGAGCTCATGGATTGGCTCCTCCAGCTCCTGATTGGCTGCCGGTCCGTGAACTCCGATTGGCTCACCGCCGGCTCAATAGAAAGAATACAACTGCAGCTCTGTGTGTGCTGTACCTCCATGTCTGCCTGCCCTGCCTGTGCGCAGGTAGCTAGCCTGTCTCCGTGATCCATATGGCTGCCACCCGGGCCCCCTCTCAGACAGGGCCCAGGACTGGAGTCCCCACCGTCCCCCCTTGGTGGCGGGCCTTCTAATCCTAGATGGGCCTGGTGTTTGTACCACACACTTGTGTCGCTTAGCTTAGTCATACAGCTACCTCATTGCACCTCTATTACTTCTTTGCATGATGTGCTGTTTGGGGACTTTTTTTTAAGTGCCATCCTGTCTGACACTGCAGTGCCACTCCTAGATAGGCCAGGTGTTTGTGCCACACACTTGTGTTGCTTAGCTTAGTCATACAGCTACCTCATTGCACCTCTTTTACTTCTTTGTATGATGTGCTCTTTGGGGACTATTTTTTTAAGTGCCACCCTGTCTGCCACTGCAGTGCCAGTCCTAGATGGGCCAGGTGTTTGTGCTGCACACTTGTGTCGCTTAGCTTAGTCATACAGACACCTTGGTGCAACCTTTTGGCCTAAAAACAATATTGTGAGGTGTGAGGTGTTCAGAATAGACTGGAAATGAGGGGAAATGAATGTTATTGAGGTTATATAGGATCAAAATTACCCCCAAATTCTGTGATTTTAGCTGTTTTTATGTTTTGTTTTTTAAATCATCTAGATCCAAAACCAAAACACAAAAGGGTGGTTTTGGCCAAACCAATTCAGATCCAAAACAAGAGCATGGAACCAGAACCAAAACCAAAACGCAAAACACGAGAAGTGCCCACCGCACATTTCTAATGTTGATACCCATAAAAGCTTTTTTCAAGGGTACTCACTGTAATAGGCCTTTTTCACTTCACCTCGAATGACTGTGATAGATTTGTCATATGTGAACGCAAAAAGGTTTTATCAGGACAGTAATCCTTGCAAGAATATTTTATTTATGAGATAAAATGATGATTTTATGTAAAAAATGACAATAAAAATGTACAAAAAGATGATTCTTTGTGTCAAACCCAAAAGATGAACAGAAATATTGATGTTAAATGTACATGACCTGGTAGGGAGTTTGGTCCGGATCAGCATCCCCTCTCAGTCATGCAACCTCTGGTCCGAGGTAATGGGTGACTTTTCAAGGGTCCACAGCCTCACCACCGATGCGTTTCAACTGTTTAGTCTTTGTCAAGACTTTGTCAAACAACATAATTGGTCGACAGCAAAATAGGTTGACAGATATTTAATTAACAGTGTCATGATAACACATGAAAAGGACGACTGAGACAAAGTTCGACAGTATAATGTCCGACAAATTATACTACGACAATAAAAGGATCAACATATATATAGCCTACAATCAAATCATATCATAGACATAAACAAGATCGACAATAAATTAATCCACATCCATTTTGAAGAAACTCCTCTTTAACAGGCAAAAGGACAAACAAGTGTGTATGTTGGTGGGTGGGGATTGCATACCAATTCATTACACAGAAAATGTAATATGTACATGTTTGAAAAATGAATTCTTGACCTGTAATATAGAATTCCATTGAAAATAAATTGCATACACCAAATAATAATCTATATACTGGATATTCCAGATATTGGGAATGATTCAGAATTGGACGAAAGTCAATTTGTGACACAATAAAATATTATTTTACACACTGTCCATGTATAAAACAAATGATGCATTATGCCTGGAGAGGCAGATTTGGCATATTTAAACAGTGCGTAACTTCAGGATCACAGTGCATGAGCGTAAATCCACCATCGCTTGCTTACCATCACAGAGAGGTTTCTTATTTCATGTAGTTAGCAAATGGATGGATGTGCGCTGCTTCTCTAATGTTACAGGCAGTATGCAGACAACTGTATTTTTGTTATTCTACTTGTTACCTTGTGTATGATACAGTTGTTGCATAAGGGGGATTCAGGTTTAGGTATCCCCATAAGGATATATGGAGATTGTAAGTATCCCTTGGTGTAATTGTATATAAAATACCAATAGTTGGTCAGTTATCTGATTAATGTGTCATTACTGGTAATGTCTGGGTGGGGAAGGAACAAGGAATCATATTACTGATGTAGAACACAATGTCAAATGTAATATGTAAAATATTGAATGCATATGTTCCACAAGAGCAATTAAATCTTCCATAATCCATGCTAGACTCAAATGTTTGCTTTTATGGAACTTACGCATTGATTGTTGCAAAGTTATTTTGTTGAAATAAAGCACAAAAGATATTTCATTATCACATTATGTTTTACAGTAATAGCATTCTTTGGTCACCCCCTACTCCTGTCTATACTGTATGTTCTGTTTTGTGTCCCCCATCATATTTACAGTATGTATTGTGCTCTCTTCCATACATCCGACTGTCCACTATGGTAACCCACTGCCTTCCTATGTACTGTATGCACAGTATTCTGCTCCCCCATCTGTATGATGTGTATTCTGCTCCCTCCACCACAGTTATTATTCTCCTGTTAATCTGTCTCAGAGGCTCAGCTCTTACAATCTGAGTTGGTCTCCACTGACAAGCAATGTTACAATGCCATTACACCACATTGACAGGAACGTGTGTCACCAGTGAATGGGGGAAATTGGGATCCAAATACCTTTTCAGGTAGCCAGAAGCAGGTGCCATGGGACAATGGTGTGCAACTATTGCAGGGCCCATGTGGGAATTTGCACCCTAGGAAGCCACCTCGGTCACACTATCACATAAACCCAATATCCTGCCAAGAGTAGCACCAGTGCTTGTAAGCAAAGGGCTGGTTTGCCATAGGGTTATAGTGAACAAATAATTTCTTCAGCATGCTGTAACACATGCGTCTAAATATGAATTCCTACTTGTAAGTACACATAAGACCAGATGATTTAGCCTGTGATTTGTGGAGCCAGCAAGGGTCTGGAGAGATAGGGGGACACTTACTAAGCAGTGATAAAAGTGGAGAAGTGAGCCAGTGGAGAAGTGGCCCCATCAACCAATCAGCAGCTCTCTATCATTTATAGTATGCAAATTATAGATGTTAGGTCAGTGCTGATTGGTTGCCATGTGCAACTTCTCCACTGGCTCACTTCTCTGCTCTTATCACTGCTTAGTAAATGTCCCCCATAGTCACTAGTTTTAAAAATGACAATTAACAGATTGCGGGCTATTACTGGGCCCATAGTCCTATACAATTTGGCAATCTTTTTTATCATTATTATTGAATTGTTTAAAAACCTTATCAACCCTGCAGCAGTAATACATTATGTCAGTTTATAATTGCTTATTGTCCATGATATATTGTAGATAACTGTAACAAATTGGCAGCTACATGTATTTATTTTATTAAAAGTTATTTATATAGCTCACACATATTTTGTAGAACGTATACAGAGAATATTTCAGTGATACACATCAAGTGGAGTTTACACTGTAAATCCTTGAATTGCACAAATTTTTACCCCAAAAGACAGGCTACTTGGGGTAAATTCACTAAGATTTGTGTTTTGCCCATGTTTGCCCGAGATTAAGCACATGTGTGATCAATCGTACACAGGTTGTTGTTTTTTTAAATGAAATATGGAATTTTACTATGCTCCCGTGTTTGAGTGGATCTTGTTTTCCGATGGTATATGCAGTCGTGTTTGGCAGCCATGTTTGCTGTGTATGCCAGCTGCCAAGCACTCCCGAACATGAAGCCTGCACAGATCAGTGTGATCTGTGCAGTGCTTCTATGTGTTAATGTCATTAATGGTTAAAAAGCAGAAAAAAATGGTATTGGGTCCTAGAAATATGGGGAAAAAAAGACATCGGGCCTCCCAATATTTTTAAAACCAGCACCGGCTTCACTAGCAGGAGGGTAATGCCACAGCCATGGAACACAATTATATTGTTCCTGTGGACATAGCATTTTCCCCCCCTAACTAGTCAGCCCTGGCTAGGGTTTCCGGGGGGAGTTGAGACCTCCATAATAAAGGGGTTTCCTCCCTCCAGGGCACCCAAGGCCAGGGCTTCAGCCTGCGAACATCCCTGGCAGCCCTGGGCTGTGGGTGCTGAGTTGATAGCTCTCAAGTCCTTTGGTTTTGAAAATAATATTGTCTTTTCAGGAGGAGTGGAGGTCCCAGCAAGCCTTCCCTACACATGCTGGTACTTGGAGAACCACATATACCAGCATGCAGGGCATTTAGGCCCACTGGTACCTATAGTCCCATATAGTTCACACACCATGAAAGTACAGCTTTAATGAGCACACTCCTCACATATACTTACCTACACTTCCTGTAGCCATTTGCGTTCCTCTTCTCCAGTAGCATTCCCATTAGCTATAATAATAAAAAAAAATCATTCCATACTGACCTTTCCCTTGTGTAGATTAGGTGGTCTTCAGTCCATGTAGGCATACAAGGGGTTAAAAAATAACAAAATGCAAAACCCAAAACAACAGACTGAGGAGCTCTTTGTGTTAACACATACACTTCCTCTATGCGAATGCCAGCATCTACATAACTGCTGTCACTAAGAGATCCGACAGCCAATCAGCGTCCACTATGTAGGAGCAGCCCGTTGATGTGCTGTTATCATGTAGCATACATAAATGTATGACCCAAAGTGGGTGCTATTGTCATGTCATGCTATTGTCAAAACAGAGACACCTTAGTGAGGCTGGAGACTTACCATATGTTTGAAACTATAGGTAACTGAGATCACTGCCCTATTTTTTATAATGGATGAAAATCTAATTTGCTGGTTCCTTACAGTGTGGTGCTGGGGAAATTGTTTTTTTTTTCTTGTCTAGATTCGCCCCTCCCTTACATGACTTGTGATGGACCAATACATTAAGTTGTGCAACTATAACATTTTATAACATCTACAGGTGTGGCTAATTATTTCAATTGTGATACTGAGAATATCTTTAAAATATGCACATTTAGTGGTACCTGAAGACCAAGGGGTCAACCCAATTTGCTGCCATGATTTCATGGGGTGTGAGCCACAGCAGCACTTTACGGCTGCCTGAATTCGCACAAAAGTGATCACCACTATCTCATAACCTAGGACAGAATGGGGCAGAGGTACTAACTAAGCCTTGGAGAGTAATAAAGTGGAGACATTTAAACCACTAACCAATCAGCTCCTACCTGCCATTTTTAAAGCACAGCCTGTAACATGGTTTTGTTGAGTTAAAACATTTTTAGGACTATTTCTGATCATTAATGAGGAGGTTAATGATGAGTGTGTTGGTGATGGAGATTGCATGTTCTGGTCAAAACTGCTTGTTGCGGATACTGGATTGCTTGTTATTATTTTACAGTTATAATTTTGTAAAATAAATTTCATGAACTCACTGCAAACAAGGAGCAGGTGCCTAGATGTCCCCACCTCTACTAAGTTTGGCCTCACAAATGGAACAGATGCTTTAAGAAATGTCAGGAATTAGGTTAAAATAATTCCACATGCAAGATGTGGCTTTTTCGACCTTATGCCCATGCATGACAATGGCTTTTTTATCATGAGCAAGAACAGCTGGCACTGGTGGCTTACTTACACAAACAACATCCTCATCATCATTAGCATCATCATCAACATCCTCATCATCAACATTATTAGTGTCAGATAGTACACAAATATCCCCCTCATGCTGTTGCACTTCCACACTAGCATCTTCAATTTATTTTAGGCCATCATTGCCATCTTGACTGCTTATCCCCACATTGGCAGAGAGTGCTGAAATGGTGGTAGGAGGTTTCTCTATGAGTGCAATGGCAAAAAATGTCAGACTCAAACTTAGCTAATGTAAACACCCCTAAACTCTCCTCAGGCATTATTGAACACACCTCAGGTATTTGTGAACACAGTTTGTTCTTCAGCCGTAGTGTTCTTTTTGGGGGGCACTGATTTGTCTATTTTAAAAGTGACACCTCTTTTCTCTAACATTGTGAAATATTTAGATTTCAGGTGCCCTTTCTTAAACTTTCTGCCTCCTGGACCACTTGTAGATGTTGTACTACTAGTATGACTAGCAGCAGCCACAGCACTACTACTGGGTTGCTGCTCCTGATCTTTTATCAACTGATTATGCTCACTATTGACCAGCTGTGCTTAAATTATTAATGCAGTGGCACAGTACCTACTGAGTGTTATTGTAACACAGTGCCATTACCTGGCCCTGAACACACACAAGTTTAAAAAAAAAAAAAAGATTTTTTTTCTTTAATAAATGACAACAGCTTCACACCGTGACTCACACTGCACTTATATTTTTAACGTGGTGACACAGCTCCTACTGAGTGTTATTGTGACACAGTGCCACTGCCTGGACCTGAACACACACAAGTTTTTTTTATTTTGTATTATTTTTATTTTATTTCACACTGCTGTGACTCACTGAACTTATAGGCACACTGGCACCTAATGAACAGTATTATTTTATAATACAATGCCTGAACATGAACAACACACCCAAGTTTTTTATTTTTATTTATTTATTTTATACATTGCTGCAACTCACTGCCCTTTTAGGCACAATGGAACCTAATGAACATTATTATGTTACAACATGATGCCTGAACCTGAACAACATATACAAGTTTTGTTTTTTACCCACTGCTGTGACTCACTATACTTATAGTAATGGTGGCACACTGCCACCTATAGAAATTTTTGCAGGCAGTTACAGCACCAGAGTGCTCCAATACAGGATTAGTGCTGCTCTGTATTATATTTTTAGTTATTTTGTGGGTTGTTTACTTCATCAAGTGACAACCCAATTAGTGCACCGCATCCCCTCCCGATTCGTCCCGATTCGCTCGCCATGCTTCGGGCAAGGTTTCTATTCCCAGTCGTAGTCTATGTGGATCGTAAAGTATGAAAAAGGTAAAAAAATGAACAAATTATAAAAAAAAACTCATGTCAAACTTTTCCTGTGACATGTCGACCTTTTAGCCATGTCAACCTAATACCTGTCGACCATTAGTGGTCGACCTATTGACTGTCAACCTTATCCATGTCGACCTAGCAACTGGATACCGCTAGTCACTGTATTCCTGTATGAAACGGCACCTGAATCACCAGGGGAGGAATTTATAACTTATCCAAAACACACAAGATCTGATGCTGGGAAGATGATGTTTTTCCTCGTCTTGGAATCTGGCTCATATTCACTTGGAATTGTAAAGTTCTGGCAGTCTTGGTTTTCGGAAAACCAAGCTTGCACATCTGTAATTCTCACATGAGCATAAGCTAGAGATTAGGCTGCTGCGGCTACAGATGTGTCAGACTCAGAATCAGCCCTGTAATCTCATTTTAGATGAGATTTTAAATGAAATTTTATTGATGAGATTTTATTTGCACTCATGAGATGGGCAATATCAGCAAGGCTGGGCATTGGCAGGCAACGGTTGTGACACCCCCAGTGCATCTCCACCACACCTCTACTGCTTCAGCCCTGACATAATATAAGCAGTAGGAGACACAACTGAACTTTCTAAAAACACATTCTCCCACCTCATGTTAAGATGTCTATCTCTTCTTGCTGGCAGCTGCTGTCTGGTTGTTCTGGCTTGGTGCACTGATTGATCCACAAGAACACCCACACAAACAGCAGACTTTGGCTCAGGTTTATCAAACCTTGGAGAGTGATAAATAGCATGGTGATAAAGTACCAACCAATCATCTTCCACCTGTCATTTTTTTAAACACAGCCTGTAACATAGAAGTTAGGAGCTGGTTGGTTGGTACTTTATCACCGTGCTATTTATCACTCTCCAAGACTTGATAAATGGGGGCCTTTGTAGGAAAAGTTACTGACACATGCATCTGCAGCAACTCTGTTCCATCCCTTATATAGCATGGTGTGACCACAGTTCTAGTAGTCATATTATATAATACTGCTATAGGGGTCATGATTGAACCTGTTGGCTGGGCTGGGGAAGGAAACCCCCTGCACTTGTCTATACCTGTTTCTCTACCTATTGGGGGTAATTCTGAGTTGATCGCAGCAGCAAGTTTGTTAGCAAATGGGCAGAACTATGGGGGTCATTCCGAGTTGTTCGCTCGCAAGCTGCTTTTAGCAGCTTTGCACACGCTAAGCTGCCGCCTACTGGGAGTGAATCTTAGCTTATCAAAATTGCGAGCGAAAGATTAGCAGAATTGCGAATAGACACTTCTTAGCAGTTTCTGAGTAGCTCCAGACTTACTCGGCATCTGCGATCAGTTCAGTCAGTGTCGTTCCTGGTTTGCACACCCAGCGTTCGCCCAGACACTCCTCCGTTTCTCCAGCCACTCCCGCTTTTTTCCCAGAAACGGTAGCGTTTTTTCGCACACACCCATAAAACGGCCAGTTTCCGCCCAGAAACACCCACTTCCTGTCAATCACATTACGATCACCAGAACGAAGAAAAAACCTCGTAATGCCGTGAGTAAAAAACCTAACTGCATAGCAAATTTACTTGGCACAGTCGCACTGCGGACATTGCGCATGCGCATTAGCGACTAAACGCTCCGATGCAACAAAAAAATACAGAGCGAACAACTCGGAATGACCCCCCATGTGCACTGCAGGGGGGGGGGCAGATATAACATGTGCAGAGAGAGTTAGATTTGGGTGGGTTGTATTGTTTCTGTGCAGGGTAAATACTGGCTGCTTTATTTTTACACTGCAATTTAGTTTTCAGTTTGAATACACCCCACCCAAATCTAATCTCTCTGCACATGTTACATCTGCCTCCCCTGCAGTGCACATGGTTTTGCCCAATTGCTAACAAAATTCCTGCTGCGATCAACTTGGAATTACCCCCATTGTGCGCTACAGCACTATCCAAGTTTAAATTCAAAACACAAGAATACAAGTAATATGAAATAAATATTATTAAATAAAATGTATATGAACTAAAGTTAGTTGTAATAAATGAAACTGAAAATAATTAATTGGAAATATTAGTCTTTGAAATATAAGTATTCTACAATATAATAAAAAATCTGAATTAAATATCTTTTTGATAAATGTATTTAGATACATATACTACATACAAACAACAATCTAAAATATCAGTCAAATAAGTTAATAATATTTAGCTATGATCAAAAAAATGAAAAAAATTGGAAAATACAATAAAACAATGCAGACAACAAAATAGACCTTCTCAATATTAAAGCCATGCTATTCTACGACACCATGTTCCTAGTATATAAACAATTGAAGGGAAGGGATTGCATATTATGTCTAAGGTGACCATGTTGACATTCAAAATGTTTATGATGACATGATGATAATGTCAACAGTCAGCATGTCAACATGTTCATCATGTCGACAATCACCACAAAGATGTTTAGCATACTGACACTGATGAAATGTCAATATGGTCATAATGTCGACAACGCATTTGTTAGGCACCGCGACCCTAATGATAACCCTAATCCTAAAGGTGGGTACACACTGGGCGATATATATCACGGGTCCGTCGGCCAGTGTGTACGGGCGATATGTCTGTGAACTCCATCGTTCACAGACACATCGCGTCGGCCCCGCAGCACAGCCGACGGGCAATATATCTACCGATATGTTGGCACGGCGCTGTGTGTGTACGGGCGGCGGCCGACCACCCGTACACATGCTGTGGCAGTCGGCGGTGATTGACAGCTAAACTGGGCGGGCGTGTGTACACGCCCGCCCAGTTCATGACGTCAGTCCCCGACGGATCAGGCAGTGTGTATGCTCAATACACTGCCCGATCCGTAAGACCACATCAATGCCAAATATGTAGTTGTTCAGACAGGATATTGTCTTCCACACTTGGCTTCCGAGGGTTGGGTCACTGGTAATTGTGTGTAAACACTGCGTTTTAATAGTTCATTAAATAAATACCTATTAATTTATGGACTGTGAAAAGAAAAACAATTTGTGATACCTTAGTGAACACAGTATTCTATTCTATTTACACACGCTACATGATACAAGAAGACAATTAATGGTCAGCTTCATTACCGTATGTGGTTATAAACAGACGTCACTATGTAACCAAAGCCACAATAACCTAGGTTGGCACCCATGCTGTTCTTTTCCCTTCCCTGCCTAATCAACACACAAATTCATTAAATTGTCATCCATGAATTGAAAGTATATGCAAAAGAACTGTGAGATGATGGAGCATCCTGTAGTTGATAAGTGCACAGGTACACTTTTCAGTTAGAGCAAGCATAATAGGTGTAGTGACACAATTCATTTTAATTAAGTTTTTCCAGCATTGTACAAGGTGGATGTGTGAATTTTATAAGGCGCTCATAACTTTATTGTGATTACATAAACCTTTTCTTTAAGCTATCTTATCACTAAAATAAACAACACCACACACTGAAATAAAGACACGGACACGGTAGCTGGAGTTAAAGGTCAGACGATGTTTATTGATCGCTGACCAACTCTTTAAACTATAATTGTGATCGAATTAGAATTGATTTTGAATATAGATTTAAATTTAGCTTGGAGGATGGCAAACAGAAAGTCGCTACCAAACACCAGCACCAGTCACCTAGATGAAAACCACCAAACCAAGGAGGGGAGTATCCAGACCCCGCCTCCTTCCCGCATAACCCGCATTGTGCTGGCCTCACCCCTCTTTCTCTGGCAAACGTTCGGATCCCGCAGGGGAACGTCTAAATGTCCAACCGCAAGAAAAGGACACACCTGCCGTCCTTCTAAAGAGGGAGCCCCACAATGACCACTTATGCCTGTGTGACAGCTGGTTGGTAGCGACTTCCCGCCAATCTGGCTTTCAATAGTCAACTGCAAGAACAAAAAAACGTATCTGAAATCCGGGAGGGCGGGCGGGCATACAATGAATGGCAAGAGGAAGTCTAGGAAAATGGCCCCCACCTATATACTATCCTAAGACCCTCCTATTAAACTTGATGTACAACCTTCTAATCCAATAGGAAAAAACCAACAGGGAAAACTGATCTGCCTAGCAACTGCTTAGTCATTAAACAACCAATCACAAAAAGTTGAGCTCTTATATGGCCTCAGGCTTATGCAGCCTTCAGCTTATCTAAGGCGCTCATAACTTTATTGTGATTACATAAACCTTTTCTTTAAGCTATCTTATCACTAAAATAAACAACACCACACACTGAAATAAAGACACGGACACGGTAGCTGGAGTTAAAGGTCAGACGATGTTTATTGATCGCTGACCAACTCTTTAAACTATAATTGTGATCGAATTAGAATTGATTTTGAATATAGATTTAAATTTAGCTTGGAGGATGGCAAACAGAAAGTCGCTACCAAACACCAGCACCAGTCACCTAGATGAAAACCACCAAACCAAGGAGGGGAGTACCCAGACCCCGCCTCCTTCCCGCATAACCCGCATTGTGCTGGCCTCACCCCTCTTTCTCTGGCAAACGTTCGGTTCCCGCAGGGGAACGTCTAAATGTCCAACCGCAAGAAAAGGACTCACCTGCCGTCCTTCTAAAGAGGGAGCCCCACAATGACCACTTATGCCTGTGTGACAGCTGGTTGGTAGCGACTTCCCGCCACCAAGGTTTACCAAACCGCCACCGCCATCCGCAACCAGCAACATTACCAACTAAGAACAACTAAATAGCCCTACCGAAAAAGACCAAAAATATCCTCCAGGAAAAACTGCACTCCTTCCGGAGAAAGATGAACCCCATCCTCCTTGTAGAACTGCCTGTTCCTTAGCACCAGTAGAGGATGCCTGATCGCCACTCCACCTATGGCCCTGACAAAAAGAGACACCGCCAAATTCACCTTCTTGCGTGCCTTCTCCAGCGCCGAGAAACGCACTGCACCACGCCAATGGAAACGTGGCACCATCTCCGACCAAACAATGCAGACTCCTGGCCAGTGACAACGGATCGCCACCAAATCCGCCTTAACGGACAAAATCAAATCTATGCCCTTAACTCGACCTAGATCATTACCACCTACATGAATGACGATACAACTAGGGCGACCCCAGCGGCGCTCCCGAGAAAAAAGGAGCCGCAACAAATCACCCCATAACATACCTCGAACACCTAACCATCGCAATTGCCTGGACCCAAAAACTTCAGCTGCCCTAAGTGCCATGGGATGCTTTGCCGCCCAAAAAATATAGGAATGGCCAACCAGCCATACATGGTCCCCAAAATTGATGATAGCTGCAAAAGAAAATATCCTAACATCAGAATTGTGAACATAATACATACATAAAGCACAACGTAACAAAAAAAAAAAAAAAGAACCCAAGTGAAGGAGAAAAATCAAAAAACCTCCCGTGGACCTTGATAGAACAGCCAATTGAAATTAGGCCCCCTCGGAGGAAAAATTTCAAAAATTCACTTCACACCCTCGATTCCTGAACGGTAAGCGTTCAAAAACCGACGAGTAAACACGTTTTTGGGTTAGCGCAACAGGCGCACTTATAACTTATCCAAACGGACATAGGACCTATAGGAGGCCGACTTCCAACGGCCCAGCTCCCGAATAGCCGCAGGGGATGAACCTGTAGCCGCTGCATGAGTAGCCGCCCCAATCCGAAAGGAATGGGTACCGAAGTCCGCCCCCTGCAAGCCCAATGCCGCCAAACATTTTTTGAACATAGCAGCAAATTGAAATTTTGTCAGAGGGTCAACCCGCGCGTGCACCAGCAACTGGTCGCCCCCCGGAGGCCTCAACCGTACATACTCCTGCGTCAACCGCAGCGGGCAAACCCCGTTTCCTCCTGAGCCTCCAAAGACAACCAGCGGCCCCGACCTGTTTGATCTGTCTTGGATCGCACAATCCTACAGAGCAACAGGCCCTCCTGCAAGCGCACATTTTCGTAAAGTAAACCCGACTCCCGAGACGCCTTGCTGCATGCCACCAACTCGCTCACTCTAAAAGCCCCAAAAAAGGCCAGGGCATACGCACAACTAAACAGCGCCACCTCGAAATCCGAGGACGCAATTTGGGGCAGCACACGCAGCAACTCTGCTAGAAGCTGCAACGTCATGGGTCTACGTGAGTCCGCAGGCGCCCGGCGCAACCTAGCCCAACCTTTCAGCGCTCTGGAAAGGACAAAAGACCCCGTGGGGTCCGTCATCCCGTGGAGCCGCGAGTGAAAAGAAATGCCCGCAAGGGCAGATGCCATGGCCGCTTTTGACCTACCGTTTTGGTAATGTTCCCAAACAAAGGTCATCAGGGCGTCGGCCGAGGACTCACCTGCTACCCCGTACCTACGCTGAAAGACCGACCAATCCCGCCAGGCTGCATCATACGCTCTGAGAGTGGAGGGAGCCAGAGCACACCTGGCTAAAGCAGCTAACCCGACTCGACAATCTGCCAGACAGAAGGCGGGCACTGTAACCCCTCCGCTGCCGCTCCCGGAACCAACGCCCTGAATTTGTCAAATTGGAATCGAGACAATGCATCCGCAATTCCATTGTCAATTCCGGGAACGTGGCGGGCCCCGAAATTAATATTGCGCCGCAAGCAAACTAACACTAGATGCCGTAGCAGCCTCAGAGCCTGTGGCGAGGAGGAACGCTGATTGTTAATCGCATGTACTACCCCCAAATTGTCGCAACGAAACGAGATGTGCCTATTTGCGAACTGGCAGGCCCATAATTCAAGCGCCACTATGATCGGGAACAATTCCAGCAAAAGGAGGTTCTTGGTAAACCCACGCGTTACCCAAGAGGCCGGCCAAGCAGCCGCGCACCATGCCCCAGCAAAAAACGCGCCAAAACCTTGACTGCCTGAGGCATCCGTGAACAATTGCAGCTGCTTACTGGAACAACAAGGCGCCGGCCACAAAACCTCCCTGTTGAAGGACACCAGGAAAGAGGCCCAAATCTGCAAATCATCTCTGATCTCGCGGGAAAGGTAAACGGTGTGATTCTGCCGGACCGTCCCCGCCGTGGCCCGTTCAAGTTTGCGACAGAAAATCCTACCCATGGGGATAATCCGACACGCAAAATTGAAAGAACCCAGCAAAGACTGCACCTGCTTAAGCCGAACCCTGCGTTTGCCTAAACAGTCAGTAATTAAACCCAAAAGCTTACGCACTTTATCCTCGGGTAGGCGACAGCAACCCCCCACCGTGTCAATTTCGATACCTAGATAGCTAAGACAAGTGCAAGGGCCCTCACACTTGTCCTGCGCGACAGGCACCCCTAAATTGTCGAATAATGCTCTAGCCACCGACAGAATATCCCCACAGATCGAACTGTCCCCCGGCCCCACAAAGAGAAAGTCGTCCAGGTAGTGAGCCATCCCCGGTTGGCCGGAGGCGGTCTGGACGCACCAGTGCAAAAATGTGCTAAAACACTCAAAGTAGGCGCAGGAGACAGAACAACCCATGGGGAGACACCGATCAACGTAAAATTCGCCCCCTAGTTTGAAACCCAGAAACCGCAGGGAATCCGGGTGCAACGGGAGTAGCCGAAAGGCCGACTCCACATCCAATTTTGCCAACAGCCCCCCCGGACCACAATCTCGCACCAAGCGCAGCGCGTCATCAAAAGACTGATAACGTACCCTGCACTCTGCCTCCGGAATAGCGTCGTTGACCGACAAACCCGGAGGGTGCGACAAGTGCTGTATCAAGCGAAACTTGCCCGCGGCCTTCTTGGGCACCACCCCTACTGGGGAAATGCACAAGGAGGGCAGCGGGGGAAAGGCGTAGGGCCCCGCCATGCGCCCCAGGCCAATCTCCCCGTCCACTTTCCGCCGGACCTCCTGCGGAAATTCGCGAGCCGATCTCAAATTCTGGCGCGCCACCACGTGCACCGAATCCGAAATGGGCAAACGAAAACCGTTCCGAAAACCCTCCAAGAGAAACGACGCAGCCGACTCGTCGGGGTAAAGGCTAAGCCAGCGCCGCAACTCGGGAACTAGAATCGGGGAGAAAGCCTTACTTGCCAACTCCCCCGGCCTCAGCGGAAGCGGAGGGCTTACCGCTTGCCGCTGAGGAGCAATCCTTGGCCGGGTGACTTGCCCCGCACAATTTACACGAGTGGCGAAAACGACAACTCGCCCCTTTAACGCATTTGCCGTCGTTGTAGGCAAAGCACTTCCCTTTCCCTATCAAGCGGGAACCCGTAGCCCCGGCCGCCCCGGGCTTCTTGACCGTGACGTCCGGGGTGGGCTTAACCTGCTGCGTAACCTCCAACCACACCTCGACATCTTTAAAACCCGCGGGCAGGATGGGGTTGCCATCCTGATTGCGACGGAACTTCTCGTCGTAATCCCGCCAAGCGGAACCCTTGGATTTCAAGTACATGTCATGTACCAAAAACAAATACTTAACTAAGTTGGAATACTCCGAGGGCCGCGATTCCGTGTAGCAAGCAGTAAAAACCAAAAAACCACGCAACCACTGGTGAAAATTGCGAAACGCATTTTCCCCAATGCCACCCGGCTTCTTGGCAGCGTCAAAACCCTGTCGCATTTCCTCCGAAAGGGTGAATATGTCTACGTACTTCCCCTTCCGGATTTTTTCTCGCATGCGCTTACGAACCCCCCGTGTAACTGCCGTGTTGGCGCAATGTACCATCTCTCCATAACGGGGGGTCAAGAGGGACCGCCGGCGCAGTCGTGGCCATCTTCTGCGCCTCCTTCGCCATACGCCGTGCGATGAGTTTAGCTAATTTACGCGGGCGCCGCGGAGAACCTGACGAAACACTGCTAGATGAAGAGGAACTACAGGTCGAAATGTGTAAAGGAAGGGTTAGCTCACCGGTGTTAGAAGGACCCAGAACCGCGTCGTCCGTCGCGCCCGCCTCCGTTGGTGGCCGCACTTCCCCCGTCGATGTCGCGGCCGTCTGCGACCGTCGCCTCCTACCGGGCGTAGCCCCGGAACCAGCCAGTACCTGTGAGGGAGAAACATAGGGGACAACAGGCGCGGAGGAGACCAACGCTTCATTAGCAATGGGGTGAGCCTGAGGGGGAGGAGGCCCCCCCAGCCGCTCCGCGGCGGAGGGCCGGCGGGAAGCTGCAGGGGAGGACCCCCAACCGAGGTGTACCCGACGGAGTGTGTGAAGGCAGCCCCGCCCCCAGCACCGAAACCCACGTGGTAAGCCTGCCGCCATGCAGTATGCGGCGTGTAGCCGCTCGCCCCCGTAAATCCGGATGACACTGGGAGGAACCGAGGGGGTGCCGGGAGGGGTGGCCAAATTTGGGCTAAATGATTCCCACCGACCAGGGACTGCCCCGGTTGCGAGCCCGTAAAGGCAGGGAGGGGCACCGTGACCCGGGGGCCGCCGACCGACCATGTGGTCTGGACGCCGGCGCCCGAGCCGGCAAAGTACGGGTAAAATTGTGAAGCGGACGCCAGCGGTATGCCCACGGAGGGAGCTCCCGTAGCTGCAGGGAACGCCGGCGCGAGAGACCCCGAAAGGCCACTGGGGAAAAATTGGCCCCCAGCGAAGCCTTGCGGTGCCGCAAACGAGTGAGCAGGGCCGGGCAGCTGGTAAGCCGCCGCTATGGATGACTGAGTCGCCACCAGCTGAAATGCCCCCGGCGGGCCGGGGGACACGGCCTGCAGCCCGACGTACGGGGACCCCGCCACGGGTAGCCTAGCCATGGGTGACCGTGGGCCTAACCCAAAGGCCCCTGATCCGGAATTCCCATCCGGGAACCCCTGCCATGAGACTAATGACGGGGCGGGCGTTGCGGCGGTCCCAACCACGCCCCCAGCCCCGTGGACACTGAGCCCCGATCCTATTCCCCCATCCCCAATTCTATATATGGGCGCCGCAGGCCCCTCCGCAGGGAGGGGTAAATGCGCAGTGGGAACAGCGATGGGGACTGCGGGCAACTCACCCAGCAGTCCCCTATCCAAGTTCCCCCCTAACGGACCCATCCCCACCCAGCCCTCCGCCGCCCCGTCACGGCCGCCCGGCACCACGGGGGCGCCCGAGCTGCCGCTGGGAGCCGCTCGCGGGGAAGGCGGGGGAGGCCCGGCGCTGACCAGCGCACTCACCGAGGGAGCCGACGCTGGAGCCTGCGCTGCCGTGGACGCCGACGACCGCGGCCCGGCCCGGCCGCGTGTCCCGGCACCACGCGCCCGCTGGCCGCCTGTCTCCGACTGGCAGGGTAGCGGGCCGTCGCGGCCCGACCCCGCCGCATGGCCGCCGCCGCCATAGGCACCCTCCGGGGAGCAGCACTAGGGGAGCGGGAGTGGGGGGTGCCCCCAGCCTCCATGAGGCAGCGGGGGGGGGGGGGGCAGAACGTCGCGGACGCGGCATGCCAGGAGGAGAGGGAACCGCAACTTAGGGAAGCAGAAACACACTGTGCACAATATGTTAACTAATAAGGGTGAGGGGGGGGAAGGGTGTATAAAGGAACACAGCAATATCTGCAAACAGCACAATTATGCAAGTCTTGCTATACTTAACCTTCCTGGGCCATACAATGAATGGCAAGAGGAAGTCTAGGAAAATGGCCCCCACCTATATACTATCCTAAGACCCTCCTATTAAACTTGATGTACAACCTTCTAATCCAATAGGAAAAAACCAACAGGGAAAACTGATCTGCCTAGCAACTGCTTAGTCATTAAACAACCAATCACAAAAAGTTGAGCTCTTATATGGCCTCAGGCTTATGCAGCCTTCAGCTTATCTTTGACACCAAAATCTCCCTGCACTAGTTTGATAGTTGCCGTTTAACAAGGTGATTTAGTAAATATGATAAGTTTTTATGTGCCCTTTAACATGAGATGATTTTTATACCTGAGCAAAATATAAACAACATTAATCATTACAATTCCTTTCGGGTCTGAGTAGGGAAAATATACAGATTTAAATTAAATACACTCCAGAGATCCAGAGACTTTAGGGACATGGCTCTCCTTAACATACAGTAGAATGATACAAGATCTATGGGATAGATAGGTAAATCTTCTATGAATGATTTGCAGAATCTCCTGAATGAGAAGATGTGTCCAGCCATACTATGCTATTAGCATCCAGGCTGTTCTAATCTGGTGCACAAATTGGTGGGGAGAGAGGATATTGCTATAGACATCTCACTTTGATCTAACAGGTAAATAATAGATTAGTCGAAAATGGATGTGTAACAATTTGCACCAGACATAATAGCAAAAATATGAGGTATCCTTATGTGTCTGGACAACTAATATCCTTTGAGTAACTCCAAGTAAATTTTGGATTCCCAGAGCCGTATCTTAGAGGTATATACCCAGGGGACTGAACACGTCTAATCACGGATACAACTGTAAAAAAAACTCTTCCATGGGTGGTCATTCCGAGTTGTTCGCTCGTTGCCGATTTTCGCTATGCTGCGATTTGTTGCTAACTGCGCATGGTACGCAGAGGGCATGCGCTATGTTATTTAACACAAAACTTAGTAGATTTGCTGGTGTTCGTACAATGCTTTTCAGTCGCACTGCTGTTCGGTAAATGATTGACAGGAAAGGGGCGTTTCTGGGCGGCAACTCAGCGTTTTCACGGCGTTGGCTAAAAAACGCAGGCGTGCCAGTGAAAAACGCGGGAGTGTCTGGAGAAACGGGGGAGTGGCTGGCCGAACGCAGGGGGTGTTTGTGACATCAAACCAGGAATTAAACGGACCGAGCTGATCGCAATCTAGGAGTAGGTCTGGAGCTACTCAGGAACTGCAAGGAATTATTTAGTAGCAGTTCTGCTAATCTTTCGTTCGCTATTCTGCTAAGCTAAGATACACTCCCAGAGGGCGGCGGCCTAGCGTGTGCAATGCTGCTAAAAGCAGCTAGCGAGCGATCAACTCAGAATGAGTGTCATTATGTGGATCTTGAAAATTAATCTCAGGATTGTATGTATGCATTCTTGATAAATGACCTGGATTCTAATAACTATTTAACATTTCAGGCAAAATGGGAAGCTGACCTAGGAGCTCTCTGATGGGGAGTGATAACCAGAATTGTGGTTGCTCAATCAATTTATTGACATCTCACAGGTACAAGTAAGGGAATGTTCCTATGTCATTGTTTGCTCCTAGGATATCCATATTTGGATGCTTATTGAAATGAATAGGTCAACTTTACAATACATGATTAACTCTCACTAGCTAAGGTTAGTATAAGAAGGTCATATATGGCATCAGATAGCCCTATCTGTGTGTCCTGGGTGCCCAGCCTTGGGTACATAACTTGTTATATGATTATACTACCGCAGATGATATTCCCTAAGCACCTATTGTGTTCTCTATATACACGTTTATACTTTCGTTCTATTTAGTATGTACTGCTGCTGCTGCTGCACCCTTAACTACTTACTTTGGCTTTGATCCGACCTGAAGGGATACTATCAACAATTTCTTCCTCACACTATTAGTTGCTACTAGTTCATATGCCCTTATTTCAGGATATAGATAATATCCCGGCTGTTAGGATCCTGGTGTTCAGGGATATTTACAGCCGGCATCCCGTCCACCGGGATTTCATATCTAACCCCTTATTTACATGCTATGTTTCTCAGACTCAAACTGTGCGGGTCCTTTATGTAATGACTCCTGTGTGTTCAGGCATTTTTCAGACTTTTTATGCATGTTGTGTTTTGCTTTGTTTTAAGCTGCTATAGGAGATCTTAAAGGTGGATACACACGGATAGATTTGGCAAAAGATGTGGGCATTCGATCGGAATGACCAATCTTTCAAATCGTTCTGTGTGTATGAAAAATATATCTGCTGATGCGCATACCCGTCGCTAGTTTATAGGGGTCTATGATCTTTCATGCATGCAGAAAGATCATAGACCAGTCTTTTACATTGTGTTCAAATCATTTGGTGTGTATGCACGATGAACGATTTGGTGAAAGCTGAACGACTGGCTAACCACTCCCCCCACCATTTCCTCATTCTGTGCCAGGCTGGATGGAGAAGAGACACAGACAGCAGTACATCTGTAAGTACAGGTTGCTGAAAGGCTGAGGCCACCAATGTATTTATAAACCTTGCTGCAATGTATTTTTCACTGTCCTACAATGTGTCCCATACCTGTGTAAAGTCCCCCAGCGTGTCCCCCAGACACTGGCCAGCATTGTTTATGCAGTGTCCCACATGACTCTACACACTGTGTCCCTCATGCCACTCCCTATATGCTTCTGCACAGTGATGAATGTCCCCCAGACACCTATAGCAGAACTGCACAGAGCTAAAATGTTAGGTGCTTTTTATATACTTTACTTCAGCCACACCCTTTATCTAAATTTTACTCAAGACAAGATCAATCTTGTGTATTTTTGAGTAAACGATAATCATTAAAGATCGATCGTTTGTCCAATCGTTCACTATTTGACACCAAATCGTTTGTCCTGAAATCGTTAACGATATTGGATCGTTTGCCAAATCTATCCATATGTATGCACCTTAAGGTGCATACACACACACTTGCCAAGAAAATGAGTGACATCACTAATATTCACCCTGACTGAGCGTTGTCGCTCATTTTCTCGGCAAGTGTGTATGCCGCTGCCGACCATCGATTCGCAACCCCGAGGGTCATTAATGAACCTCGCTGTCGGGCGTGCAGGTAGCTCAATCTGGACTGTTGTCCAAGAGCTGCCTGCACAACCCGGCCACTGCGTGACGTCACTGAACGATATGAACGTCATATCTCTCAGAGTGTACGGACAGCCGCCGACTGTGCGGCCCAGGAGGGGGAAACACTAGGCGACGTCGCTCACAGAGCACATCACCTAGTGTGTACCCACCTTTAGTTCTCTACATCAACAAAATCAGTAAATACAAACTTGATTTACAAAAAATACATATAAAGGATACATTGAGAATTTAAAGTTCACTGTAGTTCTTCACAGTAAATGTGTCATAATACGTTATTTTTAATTTTAACATTGCTGGGCTTGCAAGATACTGTACTACAAACGAAACACAATTAAAATGGATAATGCAGAGACTAATGACATATAGAGATAAATAAAAATAAAGTTAAGGTCAGACAGACAACTGACAAATTCAAAATCAGAATTAGGACAAGTGTCATGAGCAAGGAGAACATTACCATAATCGGTGACAAGGACATACAGTAGGTAGAGACAGGGACTGACTGGGACTCTAAACAGCTCTGGCATTCTAGTGGTAGACATGTGCATGGCAAGGGGGAGTGGTCACAGCTCACAAGGCCTGGCCTCCGGTACGCTTCCATGTCTACGTATGCCGGACAAGCAGAGAACTGGGAGGCAGAGCTGCTTGACCAGTCCCTGTCTCTGCGTACCGGGCAGCCAAGCAGACCTGCTCAGCCAGGCTTCAAGGCCAGACCGTCCCCATCAGGCAGATGAGACAGATGGCCAACCAATCCCTGGGTAGAAACCTAGAGATCAATACACACTGAGGGCAGAGGAACACATTGAAAATGTTGCAGCTAGAATTCAGTCATGTACCAGGATAGAGTGAGTTACATTGGAAAAAATACAGTGTATGTAAAAGTGCATTGCACTGACTTATATGCGTGTGCAGTAGCAAAAAAAGTTTCACAGTGTATGCCATCCACATTGCACCCATCTCTGAGTCAGTACTGATACACTAAAGCAGGAAAGAAAACAGATTACACTGAGTGCACAACCTTTAAACCCATATACCTTGCAGCCTCTTCTCCTGGAGATATGGAGAAACACTCGCAGCCAGATCTAAGCACTACTCGATGCAAGGCATGGTACAGATTTGTGTCTATGACATTGAGCTGCTATTATATGGTAGGTCTACTAACCATAATTCCAATAATGGAAAGGAAAAGGAAGTTTAAACTTAGGATAAAGTTCTTAACACAAAGAAAATACATTAGATTATGGTACATTTATTGTAAAGAAAACAACAGGTGAAACAAAGTATATCATTGTTTTCACAAGTGTTAATGACTTGAGAGACATCACCTAGTATACTAATATCTTAGCATTGGCATATCTATAATGGGAGAAGGGTATGATGCACACAGACTAATTGGTCCATTGACTTAGAAACCTTGTGACCCCGATGCCATATAATTGGCGATATTGCATAAGCGTAGTAGCCCTTCCCCAATTCAAGAGTCTTCAGCATATAGATCAGTGCAATTCCTTCCATTGAAGGGACTGTCAGACATTGTACAAGTGCAGGTTTTCAAATGTGTAGCTGTTGCCCATAGCAACCAATCAGATTGTACTTATTTATCTAGCACCTGCTGGAAGATAATAGCCAGAATCTGATTGGATGCTATGGCAACATATCCACTTTTGTAAACCTGCATTTTAGTAAATATACCCCTTAGTATTTCATAGACATAATGTAATGTAGTAAGCGGCAGCTGCTCTCTCTCTCATGCAATAGCAGGGAAAGTAACCCTTTGGGCTACTGTATCTCAGTGAGGAACAATATATTATTTCCTGGTAACAAGACAAAGGACTAGCCAAAAAGGGCTTTCCGTGGAGGATTTTCATCTAGTCTTGCATCATCTCTGTAACTGTCCAAATACTGTAGGCATTGTAAGCACCATTTCAGGATGTCACGTAGTTTCATGAAAAGTTATACAGTATGTTTAATACTGGCAAGAAAACATTGAAAACAAAGACAGTTATAAAACTGTTCATTATACTAACAAACAGAAAATGAGGTAAGAGGTTTATATAATTAAGTGTAATAATTAAACAAAGTCTGACACATACATGAGATAATGTAATTAGGATGTTAGCGATCACAAAGGAGATACATGCCCTTATAAAGACCATGGTGAAAATTGGAGGTACCTGTAAATATCCATATGATGTAAAATGAGTGTATCCCACTTGTAAAGTTGCAGGTAGCAAAAGAAATTCTTGTAGCATCCTGAGCCCCGCACAATAGTGCCAAGTGGTCCCAGTCCTGAAGACTGCACCAAGGAATGCTTTGCTCCACGCTGTCATGTAACCATACTTCATATACTACTGTATAACTGAAAAGAGTGGTGTAGTTTAGAGGGAAAACATGATTTTGCAACCATTAAAATGTGCATTGCATGTCAGATTCAGCTAGGAACTCTCAGAAGCAGTTCTGTCTTGGGGACAAATAGAAGGTTTCATGCTTTCTTTGATAAATTGTCTTTGAAGAATCACCAAGGACATGTTAAATTAGAGTTGTGTGCGGACCCCCGTGTTTTAGTTTTGGTTCTAATTCATCATCGTGTTTTGGCTTAGATTTGGATTTCAGTTTGGTTTAAAATCAATAAACAATCAATAATCATTGATAAAAACTGATAAACATTGCTAAACAGCTAACATCATGTCATTTCTGCAATCCAAAAACCGATATTTGGATTTAAAATCCAAATTCCAAACTGCTGGAAGAACCGGGACTCGATTTGGATTGGGTTTCCTCAGGGGATTTTGAATCAACAAAATTCAGGTGGATTGGGATTTCTGGAGAATTGAACCACATGTCTCTAATTTAAACAGACTTTTAGGACACTGATGTCTTTATGCTCTAAGGGCCCAATTCAGACCCGATCGCTACAATGGCAGCGATCGCAGCCTGAAGCCCTTTGTGTTGTGCTCACGCGCAGCGGGCGCACTGCGCGTGCACACACAGTGAGATGCGAAAGATTTGATTGACAGGCAGAGGCAGTCACGGGGCAGAAGGAGGTGAGCCAGCAGCGAGTCTACGCTATCGGGGGGCGTGGTCCGGACAACGCAGGCGTGTCCGGACCATTGCTGGGGCAGGCCGAAGCGGCTGCGCAGCCGCTGCGACCCAAAACATGCAGGTAGCAGCCTGCCACTGCAGCTAGGCTGCATAGGCAGGGAGCTACTCGTCAGGTGCGACAGCATCGCCGCTGAGCGGGGGAAGGGGGGGCTTGACATGTAGGGCAGGCTAGCCCTGTGCTGGGCATCTCCCTGTATGTCAAAGATTCTAATCATAGTTGTTCTAATTTTAGCACATCCATGATCAGGTCTGAATTAGGCCCTTAGTGCACTCACATACAGTGCAATATCACAGGAGATATTGGGCAATTGCTGAATGATTATAATGATGCTTGAACACATTACGCAACTTCCTCCACATTTTATAAAACAGGAGATGCAGGAACAGAAGTGGTCATGTTCCCAACCCTAAAGGACTGAATCATTTTCACTATCCCTCATAGCATTACAAAAATGTATTTCAATCCCCTGAACTACCTAAAATCTCTTGTTGCTTAATAATTTCCTTCATCCTCACAGTTTTCAGTGTCACAGCTATCTGACTACATGTCATGCCAGTGCATTACTGTAAGAAAAAAATACGTTTTACTTCTTTGAAAACAAGCCTGATATAAGAAGTCGCAGTAATTCTCGTCTTTGTATGGAAATTACAAATTACATTATTTAGCAATCTATGTAACAATGAACAATTATGTTTTTTTAAGGGTGGAGCAAAGACACAGAACATAAGCTGGGAGTGGCTGCTGGCAGGTAAACCTCTGTACTCACTATGTGCAGGGATCACTTATATGGATCACACTTGTACAAGACACTCTAAAAAGTTGCTCTTAAGGACATGGAGCTCACTGACCAACCTCGTGATGGAGCTAATGGATTCAGCAACTCCGCATTCCAGGTACATCAGTGTGTATATTTATCACATGTAGGAATGAACTCATTATTTACTATTTTTTTTACAACATAATATATAATATATAGTTTTCTTGCATTAGTTGGTTCAGAGTATCTAGATACTAAATACAGAAACTTTTCATGAGGGCACAGTACTAAGCAGGAGAGAGGCTGGTATGCAGGTATGTTTGTGTTGTTTTGGTCACCGCCACAATACTAGTAATATACTGGACACAATAGGTGGATGTGACATGCCAAAACCTCCCTTGCTTCCCTGCTGCCAGCTATTTGTCAGTACTTGTATATTTACAATCCTTATGCCACATGAGTCAGTGTACTACGGAAGTGACTGCAGAATTGTACACTGTGGGGGTCATTCCGAGTTGTTCGCTCGTTGCCGATTTTCGCAATGGAGCAATTAAGGCAAAAATGTGCATGCGCATGGTACACAGTGCGCATGCGGTTAGTATTTTAGCACAAAACTTAGCAGATTTACTCACGTCCGAACGAAGATTTTACATCGTTGAAGTGATCGTAGTGTGATTGACAGGAAGTGGGTGTTTCTGGGCGGAAACTGTCCGTTTTCTGGGAGTGTGCGGAAAAACGCAGGCGTGCCAGGAAAAAACGCGGGAGTGTCTGGAGAAACGGGGGAGTGGCTGGCCAAACGCAGGGCGTGTTTGTGACGTCAAACCAGGAACGAAACGGCCCGAGCTGATCGCAATCTGTGAGTAAGACTGGAGCTACTCAGAAACTGCTAAGAATTTTCTATTCGCAATTCTGCTAATCTTTCGTTCGCTATTCTACTAAGCTAAGATACACTCCCAGAGGGCGGTGGCCTAGCGTGTGCAATGCTGCTAAAATCTGCTAGCGAGCGAACAACTCGGAATCACCCCCTGTGTCACACACTGTAACTGTGCACAACTGGTAAGGTGGCTGATGTTGGGTTTTGCTGGGATGGGGCATCAATTTCATCACCTGATAATTTCACAGGATACTGACATAAATCTCTAAATGACAGTGAGGGTTATTTATGAATATTAAAAGTGGATGAACTATTGTGCTATATTGCTGTACATCTATACCCAGTATGTATGTTTTACAAGTTGTTTGGCAAGGTGCATTTTAGAATATTTGGCAGATGCCAATGTTTTCTATAAGGTGAACAATGTGAAAATGAAAGAATTAATACTACACCCTGACCAATGAGCTTCTAATTGAGTCTTCATAACAATTTAAAAATGAAAATGAAAAGTCCTACCTAGTTTTATATTTTATATGTAAATTGCTCATTTTCTCCTCGTATACTGCTTTCTTCACTCTTATTTTATACATTAGATATATCAGGTAACATGAGCTGTCTTTTTTATGTTGTGTGTCACAATATCACATTTAGTTTTGCATTGACATCTGTTTATGTAGACTCATATATGTGATTCCTCTATAAATTACACAGAGTAAAAGGTATCCCACTGAAACCACCAGCCAAGTACTGATTGCCACAATGTCCAAACTAATGGCAATATAGCCGAATCAAGACTGCTTATAAAAATGACCAAATTTGACCAGATTATTATCATAACCCCTTCTACTAAACGGGACCACATTTTTTAAATTGCCCATCCTGTTGAATAATATTTGGCTCATACCACATACCATGCAGTGACATTTTGGCACACTAAGGCATCACACATACTTCACTACTCTTCCAAAATGTGTGGGGAACTCCCAGTGCTTAAAGTGGTCCTCGAAACGTGGTGGAACTCACCCCGCACCTCCCCGATGCCTAATAAATAAAGGGACTGCCTGCGTTACAGAAAAAGGGGCATGATCTCAAAAAGAAAGGGGCATGGTTGCGCAATAGTATCCCCAATTCACATTACGCTGCACAGTAGCACAATCTTATTCATATTACACCACATGGGAAGTGGGTGAATCGGGAGCTTATGATAAATGTATCATATCATGTCATCATGTCACTACCTCACACTGCTGCATATTGCAGCACTGCACAGCAGTGGGTGGAGCCACAAAGCTGCAATTCACAGCACCACATCTCCTCACTTTTTCTTTTACCTCTCCTCTAAGCTCTCCCCTCATTGTCAAAATAAAACTAAAATACAGTATCAAAATCAGACAAGATAACTTGGACCATTCAGTAGATGGTACTAGTAGAATAGATGATCCTTCTATAATCACCATGAAAACAGGCATAACTGGAAAATAGCAATAAAACCTCATAGATCAAATTAATTACTACAGTACTAGTGTTGCGTATGGATAGTAATCTAATACATTAACCAGAAATCAGCAAAACAGAAATTGTTCATAGCATATTAAACACAAAACACTAAAACACTCTTTAGTGCAGCATCATTTACAGAGGAGCAGAATTCCATGCTACTGTATGTAATTTTAACTCATATTTGCCTGCCCTCCCGCATTCTGCAGGAGACTCCCTGAAATAGAAGCAATCTCCCTGACTCCCTGAATAGACCAGTAATCTCCCTGATTGCACCTTACCCCCATTATTTAGCTGTTACACTCTTGGGGTCAAAAGAGAAATAAGAGATACATACATTCAAATGGACTCACCAGTGCTATTTCCCTGCATTGGTTGCATTTTAGAATATTTTGCAGATGCCAATTTTTCTATAAGGTGAACAATGCGAAAATTAAAGAATTAATACTACACCACAATTATCCTTATGGCTACATGCATTTAAATAAAGTCTTTCATGGCCATTTACAGTATAAGGAACCATTTGTAAAACACAATACACAAACAAATCCTGAAAAGTACATGTCTTTTCTTCAACACATACAATAGCAAACGAAAGATTAGCAGAATTGCGAATTCAAAATTCTTAGCAGTTTCTGAGTAGCTCCAGACCTACTCACAGATTGCGATCAGCTCGGGCCGTTTCGTTCCTGGTTTGACGTCACAAACACGCCCTGCGTTCGGCCAGCCACTTCCCCGTTTCTCCAGACACTCACGCGTTTTTTTCTGGCACGCCTGCGTTTTTCCGCACACTCCCAGAAAACGGTCAGTTTCCACCCAGAAACACCCACTTCCTGTCAATCACACTCCGATCACTTCAACAATAAAAATTCTTCGTTCGGACATGAGTAAATCTACTAAGTTTTGTGCTAAAATACTTACCGCATGCGCACTGCGTACCATGCGCTTTTTTGCCTTAATCGCTCCGTTGCGAAAATCGGCAATGAGCGAACAACTCGGAATGACCCCCTATGTTGTAAAGACACATGGGAGCAGTAAGCATGTAACACAGGAGAAGTGGAACTGTGCAGCTGCCATAAGCAAACAAACTAGTACTGAGCATTACGTCTAGTAAATAGAAGAAAAGACTTAGAACTTGGTAAATACAACTGATTACCATTTGAGGGGCTAGATGCATCATTGCTTGGAGGGTGATACAATGGAGAAAGAAAAAGTACCAGCCAATCAGCTCCTAACTGCCAAGTTACAGGATGTGTTTGAAAATGACAATTGGGAGCTGATTGGTTGGTACTTTCTCTCGCTCCATTTTTTCACTCTCTAAGCAATGATGCATTTAATCCGAGATGTCTTTGTGAATCTCCACCAAAGGCACATAAACTAAAGAAAATCTTTTTGGTTTTCTTGTAGTTTACATTGTTGGTACATTAATCAGTCCCTAAAATAAAATAAACTACAATCCCAATATTCCAGTCTCCCATTTCCAATAAAGTAACATTTAAAGTATTCATGCCCTCTACCTGCAAAGAGATCACATAGGAAATATTTGCTGTGGATGTAAGAATAAGCAAGCAGCAGAACTTCAAAAGATGATCAGGTGCACATTCTCTGTATATGTAATGCTGTCAGTTTTTGCTATTTATGGCTAGTGACCTATTCCAGTGTCCCATTCTAAAGTACAAACACACAGTATAGTTAAATAGTGACCACAGAGTTCAGAACTTGTCACATCTCGCAGTTGACAACATTTTAAAACCCTTTTCTGCAGACTAGCTGCACAGCAAATATGGTAATGATCTGGGAATACAATAGATCATATTACACTGAAAATGGAAAAATAAATACATTATAAATATAAAGGGATAAAACTGTCCCTGTAAATTAGGTCTATTTGATTCATTGACAAGTAGGTAACTAGATAATTAAACACTCATTTGCATAATTAGAAAAATCTAATAGAAGCTTAAAAATAATAACAAATACTAACCAATTACAGTATGTGCCAAAAGTGCCCCCCCCCCCCCCCCCTCCCCTTCCTACATATGCCAGTGGTGGATTAAGGGTTTTGAACATGAGATGTGAGACCACAATGAGAACACATGCATGTTCTCTATAGGGCAATCAGTGCTGAGTACCTACAGTACAAATCCTCTGCACAGCGGTTCTGAAGAGTCCATGCTCTTCCTAGTATTTATTTGGGATTCTCTGCACAGCCAATCTGTCACTGGAGAAAGTACATTATTTAGCAGCCTAAAACCCAGAATCATTTCCAGAATAAAAAAATGTTTGTAATAATCCAAATTAAATGCAATCAGGATTGCATCCTTATGACATGTGGGAGGAATGAAAATGAAACAACTTGGATACATATTTATCATTGGTGACAGTGGAGTTCCATAAAGTATCAAGTATCATTTCTTATCACTGATTGGCAAAATGCTCTTGACAGGACAGTGGCTCCATCCCAGCAAAATGTTGGGTTGGGACTTGACATTTCTACTTGGCTTGTGCAATGCAAGTATAGGTTGTAGAAAAGTACAGTTGTTTATGGCAGAGGTTCCCAAACGCGGTCCTGAAGGCACCCCAACGGTTCTGGTTTTAAATGTATCCTGAGGAATGCTCCTGAGGAAGCTGGAATATTTAAACCAGCGAAACGCGTTGAGCTTCATTTCTATTAGGACACTCAATACCACCATCTCCACTGGCTCCACGGATACTCCGGTGCACACCATTTGGGACATCTTTTATCAGCAGAATCCACCTTCTGGACCCAATCCTCCATGCCAAGAGGACAAACCTGATCCAGCCACACACCAGGTGGACATTACCTGCTCTTAGAACACTGGTAAATACCTCACATCTGCAAATTTATCGGATTTATGCTACTAACCGATTAGTGATGGACATTGCCAAGTGATTTCAGTCCCTTTGAGTACAATTACAGCCAAATGTGGATTCATAAACAATAAGATATTGTGGTATATACTTTTGAGTGTTCCATATATATTTTTTATATTTATCTTTTATCCTTTTATTTTGGGTATTTATGTGAAATAAATATGATTATTTAAAATATAAGCCTTTTGAGACATAGATTGTTTTATATTTAGATATATGTATTTTTAATATTTATAATTTCTGATCAGCCAGCGCTGGTAATCCATCCCTTTTTTTTTAAATGTATCCATGCTTGCTCACAGGTGACTTAATTAGCACCTCAGTCAATTTGATTTAACCATCTGTGCTGAGCCATGGATATACCTAAATCCTGGACTGTTGGGGTGCCTTGAGGACCGCGTTTGAGAACCTCTAGTTTATGGCATTAGTCACCGGGTGCCAGAACCAAAAGCTTTTCAGCACTTTATATATTGACAATTTTCCCAGTTCCTTTAGAAAGCTGTGTGAACTGCTTATGTAATCAAAATGGAGACCCCGTAACAGAAATCTCGACAGCACTCTGATGGTAAATGGCCCCAGTACTACATATAATGGCATTGTTCCAAAAAACATCTCTTTTCAGAGGACTGACTGTAAATAAAATATTAATAAATATACTCCTTAGAATTATGTAAAGTAATGGGTGGACTACAGCTATTTAATGGATAAATGTAGAAAAAAAAATTTGCTCAAAATGGAGACAGCCATTTTGTGTTCTGAATTCACTAGGAACTAGTGACATCACTGAGGCATAAGCCAATGTGGCTCAGTGATATTATTGGATCCTAGAGAATTCATAGGTTGCATGCTCATGATGTCTGTCTTTGTAATGAATAGATGATGGTTAAACCTTAAATGAGACAGAAAGAGATGGGTGCATTCTTTTTATACTGGTAGCTGGACTTTTATTTTATGTTTATATTGTAGGTGGATCACAAGTAACTTTGTTAAATGAAGGGATGGAGCCTTTTATAACTTTTCCTATGTGGGCATCTCAATAGAAATCCAACCGTCAGCGTCATCAACATATTTTCACAGCAGCAAATAAATTAGCTTACAATTCTCAATCAGACCAATTGCCAATAAGCGACCAAAATATATTTTCTTTTGTGCTATTTAGAGACTATGGGGGACATTTACTAAGTAGTGATTAGAGCAGAGAAGTGAGCCAGTGGAGAAGTTGCCCATGGAAACCAATCAGCACTGAAGTAACATCTATAATTTGCATACTAGAAAATTATACATAGCTGCTGATTGGTTGATGGGGCAACTCTCCACTGGCTCACTTCTCAGCTGTTATCACTGCTTAGTAAATGTCCCCCTATGTATTGTTATATTCTGTAAAATATATAGAGTGTATCCTAGTGTTAGCCTGAATGGGATAAGAATCTGCTAACTGTAGACCTTGGGCAGATACTGTAGATCCTAATGTAATATGGTTCCGTAGTGTCACTTATAGTTGTCATCTATTGTAGCTCTGTAAGCATTAGTCTTGAATGGACTCAATGGGGGATATTTAATTGTTTGAAATGTCAGTTGGGTGTCTGTTTTGTCCTATCTAATAGACAGGAAAAAACAGACACCCAACTGACTTTTTAAACAATTGAATTCCCCCCAATAAATACAATATCTGTAATTCAACTGAGAGAACCCCTTCCTGTCTCTCCTAGAAAAATTCAGCATTGCAAATACTGAGGGGACAAGCCAAAAAAGTACATATATTTTAGTGTGAGAAAAGTAGTAAGGAAATGTTCTGTAGATAGAAAGAAATAGATAAAGCAACTATGGCAAAATAAAATAACAGTGTGCTATAGCATGTCATTTGTCCCCATCTGTATTGGTCCGTGTCACTGAATGCCTTTCTGTCGTTTCATCTTGGATGTCATCTTGCCACTTCAAACTTAATATTTACAAAAATAGGATTTTGGTTACCTACCGGTAAATCCTTTTCTCGTAGTCTGTAGAGGATGCTGTAGTCCACATTAGTACCATGGGGTATAGACGGGTCCACCAGGAGCCACCGGCACTTTAAGAGTTTGAGAGTGTGGGCTGGCTCCTCCCTCTATGCCCCTCCTACCAGACTCAGTCTAGAAACTGTGCCCGAGGAGACGGACATCTTTGAGAGAAGTGAGTGTATTAAAGTGTTTCCTGGCCTCAGATCTCCGCTCTCCAAGGACACAGACTACAACGTCTGTTAGCTTCAGTCCACAGGCCATGCCCAACCGGTTTCATCGTTAGACTTCATCAGGGGTGTATGGCCAAGCTAGCAACTGCTCAGTATTTATGATAATTTCAATCTACTATGCAAATTAGCACATTCATACATTCTTTAACCCAGTAGTATAATACAAGTTCATTAACTATTAAAATGACATTTCATAATAGTCACAATTAAAAATAAATACATATTTATCATTTACCAGCGACAGCGGTAGCATATAATACATCCACATTCTATAGTATATAATACATAGCCTGTTTAACCAGCAGGTTATTAACCCCATCATTACATACATTTATATTATAACACATAATTACCAAACCTTGTAACAAACCAAACCACTCAGACTGTTTATAGTGATACCACTCTCTTGGTGTACAAAGATACATTTTATTCAATAAAAAACTTTCTAAAAGCAGATGAAAAAAAAGGACAATATACACAAATAATATGTATTGAGACTCCCTAGCCCTTCAATCTGCTGCTCTTTAACCACTTAACTGATTATTTATTTTGCAAAAAACCGCTCCGAAATTGTCGGGGGGGGGGGGGGGGGGGGGGGTTTATAGGTGAATTAGGTGAAGAACATGAATTTAACCCTATCCCAAATGATTTTAGTTAAAAAAAGGGGGAAAAAAACTTTTTTTTTATTTTTTTAAAAATAGGATTTTGGTTACCTACCGGTAAATCCTTTTCTCGTAGTCCGTAGAGGATGCTGGGGTCCACATTAGTACCATGGGGTATAGATGGGTCCACCAGGAGCCATTGGCACTTTAACAGTTTGAGAGTGTGGGCTGGCTCCTTCCTCTATGCTGCTCCCACCGGACTCAGTCTAGAAACTGTGCCCGAGGAGATGACATACTTCGAGAGAAGGATTGTACACAGATAGTGGTGAGATTCATACCAGCTCACACATACAAGGCACATCAAGTCAACTAGCTTGAACTACTCAGCAACAGCTGAAACATTACTTACCAAGCAACAATGCAGTTTGTGGCGTAACTAGAAATTTTTCTCCCCCAAGCCAAAAAATCCTTCGGCGCCCCCCCCCCCCCATAACCCCCATAATTGGCACTAGTAAAGGAAAGGGGGTGTGGCTTCATTGAAATGGGCGTGGCTTTGCGTAAAGGGGCGTGGCATTGCAGGAAAAGACTACCTTATACCCCAGTTTTGCAGCCTGCACGCCCAGACGTTAGCCACCACAGGAAAGAAAAATAATCCCGATTCATGCCCCTTACATTATTTGTCATTTTTCCTCCTTATAGTAATGCCCAGTATACATTATTCCACATACTGCAATGGCCTTAGCCATTATGCCACACACAATAATGCACATGACACAATATGCACACACTGTAATGCCCCCGACACATTATGCCACACACCGTAATGCCTGTGAAACATTATGACAGGAATTGCAATGCCTGTTATACATTATGCTACACACTGCAATGCCCCTGATACATTATAGCACATACAATGTCTGTGACACAGTATGACACACACCACAATGATCCTGAGACATTATACCACATACCACAATGCCCGTGATATAGTATACAACACACCGTAATGCCTGACACATTATGACGCACACCGCAATGTCCGTGATACATTATGCCACACACCGTAATGCCCATTACACATTAAGTTCTACAGTAAGGCTTCTAATTACTTTTAAATTACCTGCTCGTTGCCAGGGGTTTCATGCTCTTGGTTCCATGCACGGTGCCAGGGGTTTTCATGCTCAGGGTGTCATGCTCGTTGCCAGCGGTTTCATACTCTTGGTTCCATGCACGGTGCCAGGGGTTTTCATGCTCAGGGTGTCATGCTCGTTGCCAGGGGTTTCATGCACTGGGTGTCATGCTTGTTGCCAGGGGTTTCATGCACTGGGTGTCATGCTCGTTGCTAGGGGGTAGTGCTTGTTGCTAGGGCCATGCTCCCAGTGCCACATATGCCCCCAGTGCCAGATATTCCCCCACAGTGCCAGGTATATGCCCCCAGTGCCAGATATTCCCCCACAGTGCCAGGTACATGCCCCCAGTGCCACATATACCCCCCCCCCCAGTGCCACATATGCCCCCTCAGTGCCTGCTCCCCCCAGTGCCAAATATTCCCCCACAGTGCCACATATGCCCCCTCAGTGCCTGCTCCCCCCAGTGCCAGATATTCCCCCACAGTGCCAGGTATATGCCCCCAGTGCCAGATATTCCCCCACAGTGCCACATATGCCCCCTCAGTGCCTGCTCCCCCCAGTGCCAAATATTCCCCCACAGTGCCAGGTATATGCCCCCAGTGCCAGGTATATGCCCCCAGTGCCAGATCTTCCCCCACAGTGCCAGGTATATGCCCCCAGTGCCAGATCTTCCCCCACAGTGCCAGGTATATGCCCCCAGTGCCAGATCTTCCCCCACAGTGCCAGGTATATGCCCCCAGTGCCAGATCTTCCCCCACAGTGCCAGGTATATGCCCCCAGTGCCAGATCTTCCCCCACAGTGCCAGGTATATGCCCCCAGTGCCAGATCTTCCCCCACAGTGCCAGGTATATGCCCCCAGTGCCAGATCTTCCCCCACAGTGCCTGCTCCCACCCCCCGCTCCTTTGTGTTGGAGGGACACAGAGCGCATAGCGCGCCTCTCCTGTGTCCCTCCTGGCTCTCCTGCCGGTCTAATAAAGGAAGTGCCGGTTCGTGAGCCAATCAGAGCTCACGAACGGCACTTCCTTTATTAGACAGGCCGGGGGAGAGCCAGGGAGGGACACAGGAGAGGCGCGCGATGTGCGCTCCGTGTCCCTCCTTACAGCAGCGGAGGGAAGGAGACCGCAGATTGACATGCGGACGCTCATCCGCATGTCAATCTGTGCAAAGTCAGTGGCGCCCCCGCAGCCCCTCGCCCCCAAGCCACCGCGAGGACTGCGGGGGCAGTAGTTATGCCACTGAATGCAGTACTAAACTAAAACGAAGTTGTACTGAACCAAATAACATTTGCAAGAGAACAAAGCGCTGGGCGGGCACCCAGCATCCTCTACGGACTACGAGAAAAGGATTTACTGGGGAGTAACCAAAATCCTATTTTCTCTTACGTCCTAGAGGATGCTGGGGTCCACATTAGTACCATGGGGATGTACCAAAGCTCCCAGAACTTGAGGGAGAACGCTGAGGCACCTACAGAACTGATTGACAGAACTTAAGATCATCAGAGGCCAAAGTATTGAACTTGCAAAACTTTGCAAACGTGTTCGACCCAGACCAAGTTGCAGCTCGGCAAAGTTGCACTGCTGAGACCTGGGGACAGCCGCCCAGGAAGACCCCACCTTACGAGTAGAGAGGGCCTTAACAGATTTTGCACACGGCAACCCTGCCGTAGAATAAGCGTGCTGGATAGTGAACCTAATCCAGCGAGAAATAGTCTGCTTAGAAGCAGGACACCCAATTTTCTTGGGATCATAGAGGACAAACAGAGAGTACAACTTTCTGTGACGAGAGTTCTCTTCACATATATCTTCAAAGCCCTTACGACATCCAAGGACTTTGATGTAATTGAGGAGTCAGTAGCTACTGGCACCACAATAGGTTGGTTGATATGAAATGCCGACACAACCTTTGGAAGAAACTGCTGACGAGTCCGGAGCTCAGCTCTATCTTCGTGGAAGATCAAGTAAGGGCTTTTACAGGATAAAGCCCCCAGCTCGGACATACGTCTAGCAGAAGCCAAGGCCAACAAAGTGACCGCCTTCCATGTAAGAAATCTCCTGTAGAGGTTCAAACCAATCCAACTGGAGGAACTGCAACACCACGTTAAGGTCCCAAGGCGCCGTAGTAGGTACAAAGAGAAGTTCGATATGCAGAACTCCCTTCAAAAAGGTCTGAACCTCAGGGGGCCGCAGATAGTTTCTGAAAGAAAATGGATAGGGCTGAAATCTGGACCTTCACAGAACCCAAACTCAGGCCCATATCCACTCCTGCTTGCAGGAAGAGGAGGAAACGTCCCAGTTGAAGCTCCACCGTAGGAAACTTCTTGGACTCACACCAAGAGACATATTTCTTTCAAATACGATGGTAATGTTTAGACGTTACCCCTTTCCTAGCCTGTATGAGGGTAGGAATAACCTTCTTCAGAATGCCCTTCCGAGCAAGAATCAGGCGCTCAACTTCCATGCCGTCAAACATTGCCGCGGTAAGTCTTGATAGGCAAACGGCCCCTGCTGCAGCAGGTCCTCCCAAAGAGGAAGAGGCCTCGGATCTTCTTGCAGTAGATTCAGAAGGTCCGCGTACCAAGCCCTTCTTGGCCAGTCAGGGGCAAAGAGGATCGCTTGAACCCTTGTTCTCCTTATGAGCTTTAGGATTCTTGGGATGAGTGGGAGTGGAGGAAACATGTACACTGACTGGAACACCCACAGAGACACCAGGGCGTCCACTGCCACTGCCTATAAAGTTGAAGCTTCTTGTTGAGACGAGAGGCCATCATGTCTATTTGGGGTAAACCCCAAAGATCTGTTATTTCCTTGAACACCTCCGGATGGAGTCCCCACTCTCCTGGATGGAGATCGTGTCTGCTGAGGAAGTCTGCTTCCCAGTTGTCTACTCACGGAATTAAGATGGCTGACAGTGCTAACGCGTGCTTTTCTGTCCAGAGGAGTATTCTTGTCACCTCTGACATTGCCGCTCTGCTCTTCATTCCGCCTTGCCAGTTTATGTAAGCCCCTGTTGTTACATTGTCTGACTGCACTTGAATGGCCCGATTTCTCAGAAGAGGGGCCGCCTGAAGAAGACCGTTGTAGACGGCTCTTAGTTCCAGGATGTTGATGGGCAGGCTGGCTTCCAGGCTTGACCACCATCCTTGGAAGGTTACTCCTTGATTGACTGCTTCCCAGCCCCGAAGGCTCGCTTCCGTGGTTAGAAGGACCCAAACCTGAATCCTGAACCTGCATTCCTCCTGAAGGTGAGGCAATTGGAGCCACCAGAGGAGTGAAATCCTGGCCTTTGGCGACAGACGAATTCTCTGATGTATGTGGAGGTGAGATCCTGACCACTTGTCCAGGAGATCCAGTTGGAAGGTCCGAGCGTGGAACCTTCCATACTAGAGAGCCTCGTAAGAGGCCACCCTCTTTCCCAATAGGCGAATGCATTGATGAACCGACACCCGGGGTAGCTTCAGGACATCCTGGACCATGGCTTGTATCACCAACACCTTTTCCTGTGGAAGAAACACCCTCTGCACTTCCGTATCCAGGATCATTCCCAAAAATGACAACCTCTGGGTTGGTTCCAAATGTGACTTTGGAAGGTTCAGAATCCAACCGTGACTCTGGAGCAGTCGCGTTGTGAGAACAATGGACTGCCTCAGCTTCTCCATGGACGATGCCTTTATCAGCAGGTTGTCCAGATATGGAATGATGTTCACATCCTGCTTGCGGAGGAGAATCATAATTTCCGCCATCACCTTGGTAAACACCCTCGGTGCTGTGGAGAGGCCGAATGGCAGTGCCTGGAACTGGAAATGACCGAACCATCTGGTTTTGGTACCACGAAAAGGTTCGAATAGTAACCATTTTCAGCATGTGAGGTGGTACTGGCTCAATGACCTGTGCCTCTACCAGCTTTTGGACAGCGTCTTGTAGTACAGTGCTGTCCTCCAACAGAGTTGGCAAGCCTGACTTGAAAAAACGATGAGGAGGGAGACTTTGAAATTCCAGCCTGTATTCCTGAGACACAACATCTACCACCCAGGGATCCAGGCCGGACGATACCCAGACATGACTGAAGTGTCTGAGTCTCGCTCCCACTGGCCCCACCACCGGAGCGTGCAGTCCACCGTCATGCGGAGGACTTTGGTATACCCTAAGCAGGCTTTTGTTCCTGGGAACCTGCAGCGGCAGGTTTCTTGGACTTAACCCGACCTTCCCTAAAGAAGGTATTGGAAGTTCTGGCCTTTCTAGGCTTGTTAGGCCGAAAGGACTGCGTTGCAGATGAAGAGAAGGATTTCTTCGGAGCAGGTGCTGCTGAGGGAAGAAACGGAGACTTACCCGCTGTAGCGGTGGATATCCACGCATCTAGAGCTTCCCCAAAGAGAGCCTGACCTGTATAGGGTAGGGACTCCACACTTCTTCTGGATTCAATGTCGGCCGACCACTGGCGCAGCCACAGTCCCCGACGAGCTGAAACAGACATGGAAGATATTCCCACAGCCATGGAATCCAGGCCTTTCATGGATTCTACCATAAAACCTCCAGAATCATGTATGTTGCTTAAAGACAATGCAACGTCATCCCTATCCATCGTATCCAAATCCTCAAGTAAGGTAGCCGACCACTTTACTATTGCCTTTGCAATCTATGCAGTAGCAATAGTGGGACGTAATATGGCCCCTGAAGCAGTATACATTGATTTAAGTGTGTTATCAATTTTCCTATCAGCCAGCTCCTTTAAGGTGGTAGATCCTGGAACAGGTAAAACCACCTTCTTTGAGAGTCTGGACACAGAGGCGTCAACAATCGGCGGGTTTTCCAATTTTTGCCTATCCTCCTTACGGAAAGGAAATGCCACCTGGACCCTTTTAAGGATCTGGAATTTTTTCTCAGGGTTTACCCATGCTTTCTCAAATATAGCATTCAATTCCTTTGACGCAGGGAAGGTTAGCGAGGCTTTTTTATTTTCAGTGAAAAAAGCCTCCTCAACCTGCTCAGGTGTGGTATCATTAACATTTAACACATCCCTGATAGCCTCTATCAACAATTGTAGCCCCTTTTGCAAGAGATGTGGACCCCCGCAACACATCCCCATCACCATCTGTAGTGTCAGAATCGGTATCCGTGTCGTCGTGTGTGACATGCAAAAGTGCACGTTTGTGGGGGTATATAACGCGGCGTCCTGAGGTACCAGAACCAGGCCATACTGCCATAGAGCTCTGTAATACCTGGGTTGCAGATTCATTACTTGCAACCCTGTCAGAAATCTGAGAAATCCAAGATTTGATAGAGGAAAACCACTCTGGTTCCCTTGCTGGTATCTGTGCTAAACCAGTGCTATCCTGATTACATGGAATGTGATCATCCTGGGAGGATAAATCCTCTGCAGCATATGACACAGTGTCCCTGGACATAGCTAAAGGAGACCATCAAACACTCCACACACACACAGGTGGGGACAGAGTTTCCCCCCCAAGAATGGCAAGAGAGACACAGAGATCGGAGCCAACCCACACACAGCGCTTTCAGCAAAGGGAGACTCCTTGTCAGCGCGGACTGTGTCCCTTAATAGGAGACACAGTCGGTTTACAGCCTCCCCTCCCCCTTCTACAGCCCCATGGTACCGTGTACTGACAGTTGGAGCTGCTGTGGAGGGACCAGTTCTTCCAGCCAGCGCTGTGCAGGCAGGAAAATGGCGCTGGAACGCTGCTGGGTCCACTCTGAGGAGAAGCTCCGCCCCCTTAATGGTGCTGTCTTTCCGCTCTTCATAGATTATACTGGCCTGAGGTAAAACTTGTTGGCTGAGATCCGCGGACCCCGACAGACTTGTGGACCAGTGTGGGGGTAAGCTCTGGCTCGGGGCGCCCCTCACAGCGCCGCACCATGTGCCTCTGAACCTTCACAAGAGCGCAGTTAATACTGCTCTCCCTCCCCATGGCCACCATCTTCACACCGGCCCCCCACTTGCTAGGAGGGTCGGTGTCTCACTCACCACTCTTCAGCACTGTAAGGGGTTGGCGGCATGCTGCTGGGGCGAGCGGTCCCCTGTGGCAGAGAACGATCCGACCCCTCTGGAGCTCAGCGTCCAGTCAGCGGAGACAGTGGCTCAGACCCCGCAGGGCGGATACTGCTCCTCCCCTTAGTCCCTCGTTGCAGGCAGGCTGTTGCCAACAGCCTGCTGTAAAAAAAATAAACTCTAAAAATAACTTTATCTAGAAAAGCTCCTCCGGGCACATTTTCTAAACTGAGTCTGGTGGGAGGGGCATAGAGGGAGGAGCCAGACCACACTCTCAAACTCTTAAAGTGCCAATGGCTCCTGGTGGACCCGTCAGTACCCCATGGTACTAATGTGGACCCTAGCATCCTCTAGGACGTAAGAGAAAATATATATATTTTTCAAACATCGAAACATCGATCGGGAACATCACGACCATCGGAACATCGGGAACATCGCGACCATTGCGGCTTTCATTTTGAAAGCCGGGACAGCCTCCAGGTATACAGGAGGGGTCTGGGAGTGGCGTGGGAGGGTTCATTTACACTCCCTAGCGGCTGCCATTGTCTGCAGCCACTGGAGGAGGGAGACCCTGCCGTGCAGACCGATCAGCAGTGATCGGCAGCATGGCAATCAGTGGGGGAGAGTGCAGGGAGGCAGGGGGGCCTTCCGGTCCCTCTAACAGCAGCAGCGGAGGGAAATTTATCTTCCCTGCCGCTGCTAATATTCTCTATCTGACTGGTCGCATCCTGTGCGACCAGGTCAGATAGAGCACTTGCAGACATGGTCGCATCTGATGCTGCCATGCCAGGCAAGTGGTTAATTACCATATAAAACTTCCCATCGGTTTGAACTTCAAGTTAGGACAATACATTCTACACTTACTCCGATTTCTGACATTCACCTTAAGGCAGTGCAAAGGAACCTATGGTTCAAACAACATTGCTCTGCCAAGCAAAATGTCATACCTCCGTGTCTAGTGTAAGAAAGGAGTGATGTCATAATTTTCGTTCAGACCATCCGGAGTCATAGTTTTCAATGTATGGATCCAAAAGTCTCCCTCCTACTTTATCTATTTAAAACATCTCCACCCCTATCATCCAGAATTTATTTACATTACCCCCTCCACAGCTAGAAAAATGTCTAGGGACACTGTGATTATTAACCTTATTGACTATGCTGCGTATATGCTCCAATATTCCTATTTTCAGTTGACGTTTAGTCTTTCCCACATAGCGAGCTCTGCATTCACATTCCAATAAGTAAACTACACATGTTGTCTGGCAGTTAAGAAAACTTTTTATGTCCCATGATTTTGTCTTATCTATATTCCAAACCTTTTTACGATCCTTACGCATATAGCGACATATTTTACAGTGGTTACAAGGAAAACTTCCATTAATACTACTCAACCATTTTTTCTCGTTCACAAGAGGTAAGTGGGCAAGAGTATTTTTCAAACTTCTTGCTTTTCTAAAGATAACAAGTGGAGTTTCAGGTAAAACTCCTTTTAGCAGCGGATCCAGACTTAATACATCCCAATGTTTCTTCAATATGTTCTTTATATTTTTACCTTTAATATTATATAACCTGTAATAAAAGGAACAAATGGTTCATCAATTATCCTATTCTTCTCTTTATATACCAGAAGCTCTTTTCTATCTAGTTTATCTGTTCTCTCTTTGCATCTATCTATCCATTCTTTAGGGTATTTATTTTCAAAAAAATGTTCTCTATATAGATCAACCTGTTTCTCATACACAGTTCCTTTTTAACCTAATAAATTGGGAATATGGGATATTAGTCATCCATTTTTTCAAGTGACAACTATCATAGTGTATATAGTTGTTACTATCCATCTTTTTTATATATGTATATGTGTTCATTTTATTGCCAGGACTCCACAAACTTGTATCTAGTACTAGGTCTAAAAATTAAATTTTATCTTTCTGGAAATTTGAGGTAAATCTCAAGTTATATGTATTACTATTCAAATAGATCATAAACTCTTCAAATTGGTTTTTATTTCCTTTATAATCCTTTTGAGAGTCATATTGTAAAATTTACTAGATTCATAGACGATATCCTACTAATATGGAAAGGAAATAAAAACCAATTTGAAGAGGGCCGCAGGTTAAAGACCTATGCCGTATGTCATAATGTGAATTGGGGGTACTATGTGGCATAATGTGTACTGGCAGCACTACAATGTGACATCATGTGAACTACAGCACTACTATGTTTCATAAAATAAACTAGTGCACTATTATGGGGCATAACATTAACATCTTCTGTGGAGAGGAATCTCTTTGGAAGCATTGGGACAAAGGCACTTCACAATGTTGCTATGGGGCCTTGCTACACCCCTGCTAGGACAATATAGTACCTTGATAACATGAGATACAGCAACCCACCTAAATTTTAACCAAAGCAAAGGTCGCTGTTGATTTTAGAAGTGACTAGGGTAATGGTCGCTTTTAATTTGTTTAAAGTGTAGTAAAAAGAGAGACCCCTAGTTCATATATGCATGGTAGACTCTATTGCCAACCCACGTAGGGTTGCATGCTCACAACGTCCAGCTCTGCAGACCAATAAAGTACCAAGATGTGGGCACTAGGCTGTATGGTCTGGCACCCCACTGGCACCTCTGGACACAGAACCTAATCAGGATGCTAAGTACCCATTGTCAATGAACACGCACATCCTCTGGGCATTGGTTCACACTACTCCAGTGCAACCCTCTTGATTCTGGATCACAGCTTCGAAGTAAATTATCACATTAAAGTCTCTCTCAGGATATATTACTTTGGGGGTCATTCCGAGTTGATCGTAGCTGTGCTAAATTTAGCACAGCAACGATCATCTTCCCTGACGTGCGGGGGAATGCCCAGCACAGGGCTAGTCCGCCCCGCATGTCAGTCCGGCCCCCCCACGCACAAGTACAAAAGCATCGCACAGCAGCAATGCTTTTGTACTTGTGGAGTAACTCCCGGCCAGCGCAGCTCCTGCGGCTGGCCGAGAGTTGATCGTTGCTGCCCCTGGTCGCAGCGGCTGTGTGTGACATCACGCAGCCGCTGCGGCCCGCCCCCCACACGGTCCGGCCACGCCTGCGTTAGCCGGACCGCGCCTCCATAACGGCGGCCAAACGCTATCGTGCCGCCCCCTCCCGCCCAGCGACCGCCTCTGCCTGTCAATCAGGCAGAGGCAATTGCAGGGAAACGACGACCTTCGGCCGTCTGGCATGCGCCAGCACACTGCGGTGCCAGTGCATGAGCAGTTCCGACCCGATATCTGCGCTGCGATAAACTGCAGCGAGCGATCGGGTCGGAATGACCCCCTTTATGTAGTGGTGCACATGCGGTTTGAGATTATTTGCTTCCTTCTGACTGTAGACAAAGATGAAACCAACTCCCAACATTTAAAGTTCATTAGGCACATACAACTAATAATACTACGTTTCTCATTCACTTCCCTTCTGTGTACGACTAGGGCAGGGTTTTATTTGCCACTTCTAAGCTTGTAAAGCACTTTTTATTAAAGTAAACAGTAGTGCTTAGTAATAAAAGTCTCAATAGATTCAGTTGTACTCACTAACCTTAATACTGCAGTAGAGCACTTAGACCTTCAGTCTTTATTATAGGGAGAAAAATAATCCTGATGTGACTTCTCCCTATTTAAGGACCCCCCACACCCCCAACCAGAAATAGCCTTTACAAGCTAGCTCATCCAGTGTTATCCTCCCCACCTATGTAACAAGTATTGTGGCAATTAGTGGTGAAAGTATAGCAGTACGGCGTACCGCTAAGAGATTGGCAAGCGGTACGCCATACCGCCTGACAGCCAAACCTCCTGATCTCCTGCTGTCCATTGTCGCTGCTCCCGGGTCTCCTTCGCTGGAGCTGCCATTCAGAGCCTGCTGCCATGCGCCTGCTCTCACCTCGCGCCTAAAGACTGTTTCACACTCAGGTTTTGTCTGGACAGCAAAAAGACTGACAAAAGTCATCCGTTTTTAACCAGCTGGCAAAGCCTTTCACACACGACGGCTTTCAGCTGTGCTTACTGCTGTGCGCATGTGCAGCAGCAGAAGAAGAAAAAAGCTGTAGTGTGTGAAAGCTCCCATTCACACACATTCTAGACTGCCATCAGGGACGACCCGGCCACGACCCGGCAGCCGGACCTTTCAATGGATATTTCCGTCTGCAACCCGGCTGGGCTGGGGCCGTGCTGTGTGAAAGGAGCAGTGTGTTTTTATATATAACTGAAAACACTGCAAGGCAAAAAGCCGTCCAGCTTTTTGCTGGCCGGTTAAAACTGGCTAGTGTGAAACTGCCCTATGCCCACCGCTCCCCTCCCAGCCGGCAGGCGCAGCAGCATGAGCATCCCGCTCAG
This sequence comes from Pseudophryne corroboree, assembly GCF_028390025.1. Taxonomy (NCBI): domain Eukaryota; kingdom Metazoa; phylum Chordata; class Amphibia; order Anura; family Myobatrachidae; genus Pseudophryne; species Pseudophryne corroboree. Next base: position 484,250,683 of record NC_086444.1, read on the forward strand.
CGTGATCCTCATCTCCCGCCTGCAGAAGAAAGAGGCGCTGCAACAGCTCAATGTCCCTGATCTGTGAGACATGGGACTGATCCGGAGAAAGCCAAGCTTGGGGCAGGTGCTGGTGCAACTCGGCTACTGGGTCCCTAGTGTGATCCTCCCAGCTCCTCAGAAGCTGCCACAGGGGATTTGTCTGTAGGGATGGTGCTGCTGCTCCCCCTGGTGCACGTCCAGTGTTGTAGATGAGTGCCTGCGCCACTTCATATAGTGTTCCCCCTGTGTGATGCCGTGATCCGCGCTATCCCCTATTCTCCACCCAACTGTCCCACGTGGCCCCTACTCTCCTCCCTGTGTCTCCTACTCTCCCACTGTGTCCCCTACTCTCCCCCTTGTGTGCCCTACTCTCCCCCCTGTGTGCCTGACTCTCCACCCTGTGGCCCCACTCTCCCCCCTGTGTCCCCTACTCTCCCCTCTTTGGCCCCACTCTGCTCACTGTGTCCCCTACTCATCCCCCTGTGGCCCCACTCTCCCCCCTGTGGCCCCACTCTAATCCCTTTGGATTTTCTTAAAATATGTATAAGGGTCTCTGTTGTCTGGTGGAACATGTATAAGGGTCTCTGTTGTCTGGTGTAACATGTATAAGGGTCTCTGTTGTCTGGTGTAACATGTTTAAGGGTCTCTGTTGTCTGGTGTACAGAGTGTATAAGGGGCTCTGTTATCTGGCGTAATGTGTATAAAGGTCTCTGTAGTCTGGCGTAACATGTATAAGGGTCTCTGTTGTCTAGTGTACAGGGTGTATAAGGGGCTCTGTTGTCTGGCGTAACGTGTATAAGGGTCTCTGTAGTCTGGCGTAACATGAATAAGGGTCTCTTTTGTCTGACGTAACATGTATAAGGGTCTCTGTTGTCTGGTGTAACGTGTATAAGGGTCTCTGTTGTCTGGCGTAATGTGTATAAGGGTCTCTTTTGTCTGCCGTAACATGTATAATGGTCTCTGTTGTCTGGAGTACAGTGTATAAGGGTCTCTGTTGTCTGGCATAATGTGTATAAGGGTCTCTGTTGTCTGGTGTAACATGTATAAGGGTCTCTGTAGTCTGGTGTAACATGTATAAGGGTCTCTGTTGTCTGGCGTGATGTGTATAAGTGTCAATGTTGTCTGGCGTAACGTGTATATGGGTCTCTGTTGTCTGGCGTAACGTGTATAAGGGTCTCTGTTGTCTGGAGTAACGTGTATAAGGGTCTCTGTTGTCTGGTGTAATGTGCATAATTGGCTCGTCTTGTTTAACATGTATAAAAGGCTATGCTGTCTGGCGTTACATGTATAAGGGGCTCTGCTATCTGGTGTAACGTGTATAAGGGTCTCTGTTGTCTGGTGTAACATGTATAAGGGCCTCCATTGTCTGGTGTACAGTGTATAAGGGGCTCTGTTGTCTGGCGTAACGTGTATAAGGGTCTCTGTAGTCTGGCGTAACATATATAAGGGTCTCTGTTGTCTGGAGTAACGTGTATAAGGGTGTCTGTTGTCTGGCGTAACGTACATAATTGGCTCTTGTCTTGTTTAACATGTATAAGAAGCTATGCTGTCTGGCGTTACATGTATAAGGGGCTCTGCTATCTGGTGTAACGTGTATAAGGGTCTCTGTTATGTGGCATAGCAAGTATAAGGGTCTCTGATGTGTGGTGTATAATGTGAATAATGCGCACTACTGTAGATGGAATGGAAAAGGAATGTTCCCATGCTGACGAGAAATGGATGGCGTGTCATGTTGACATGCCCCCATTTTCCAAGGCCACGCCCATTTTATGCTTGCACACACAGTGACGCTAAGATTTTTTTTCTACTTGCACCACTGGTGGCAATGTACAGCCTGATTCCTTTTATACAGTAGTTATCACCATTCCAGGATAATGATAGCAGTAAGCAGGGGCGGATTGGGAACAAAAAGTGGCCCTGGAAAAAATTGTACTAGTGGCCCCACATGGGCAGCACCAGAGGTGTAAGGTCTAGCCATGGGCCATGGCAGCAGCACCCTCCCCCCAAGACTTTCCAGATAGTGGGCTTGTCCAGCATCAAGGGGGAAGTTAAAAAGAAATAAAATTAAATATTATGAGCACATTATATGATACATCTTCAGAATTTAGGAAACTATATCATTCTTTAGAAAGATATATTTTCTTGCTTATTACACCAACTGTATCCCAATCACTATTCACTCAATCTTATATGTCAGCCAAGCAGGCAGACAGAGCATACACTAGATCATCTGCAATCACAGGCTAACTGGCAAAGTCATTTTCATATATGCAAATTATTTAACATCTTATTCATTATGTCTATAAAAAGGACCACATGTCCTCAAACAAAACAGGCCCCACGGGTGCATCGGCCCACCGGGAATCTTCCCTGTGGACCCTATGGCCAATCCGCCTCTGGCAGTAAGTAAGGAAAGCATGGAACAAATGACATCATTGCTGTATTACAAATATTATTACAGAAGCATTTTGTAAAAAAGTAAAACTATTAAAAATATATTTTACCATTTTTTACTATGGAGCTGCAAGTTTGAGTTTGGACTTCAAATTCCACTGTAAAAGCATGGACCAGCCTTTACATATACTGTACAGGGGGTCCAAGTTTTGCTATCAGACACTATTGCTCAGTTGTGCAGGGGATCTTCTAATGGTAAATACACTGTAGTTCTTATTGCTGCGTTAATTGTTGATCAAAAATCTTGACTATAGCCTCATATTGATAAATAGATGATTAGACCCATATGCTAAGGCATACACAGATGAAGGGGGGGGTCAGATCTGCATATGTGTATATATAATACACACACAAATCACTGCTCCAGGGCTGAGGAGAGAGGAAATGAGGAGACTGGATGCTGGAAGTTTCCTGTTGCTTCCCCCCCCCCCCCCCCCCCCGCGAAGGCGTGCACCCAAAAATAGGGGCGTGGCTTCTTCATAGGGAAGGGGCATGGCCACAGTTGTCCTCCTGTCCTTGTGCCCCCCTGTAGCTGTGCCCCCAGTAGTTGTGCCACCAGTAAGTGTGAACCCTGTAGCTGTGAGCCCAGTAGTTGTGACCCCTGTAGCTGTGACCCCAGTAGTTGTGCCCCCTGTAGCTGTGCACCCAGTAGATTTGCCACCTGTAGCTGTGCTCCCAGTAGCTGTGCCCCCACTTGATTTGCCCCCTTTAGCAGTGCCCCCTGTAGCAGTGCCCCCTAGCTGTTCCCCCAGGAGTTGTGCCCCCAATAGCTGTGCCCCCAGTAGCTGTGCCCCCTGTAGCAGTGCCCCCAGTAGTTGTGACCACGGTAGCTGTGCCCCCGTTGCGCCACTTACAAACACACAAAGAAAACCCCACACAAAACGTACCAGCCCCGCTCCTGCTTCCTGCCCGCTGCTGCGTTGCCCTCCGTCTCTGGCCGCCCGATCCTCTCCCATAGCAGCGCCGCACAGACACTAGAGGTCAATTATGACCTCTAGCGTCAGTCAGTGGCACCTGCTGCAGCCGCGGAGTGGGGAGCGGGGATCAGGATGCGGCGCCCCGGGCAAGAAGCCTACTTGCCCGTGACAAGAGCTGCTACTGATGCTATGGATGGGTGTTTACATCTCCCCCTCGTCAGTCTGCTTGTTTGCAGTGTGAACAGAATCATTGGCAATAGAAAGACAAAGCTCTCTCCATCTCAAAATACAACAGAACATTTAGCCCATAAGGAAGTTTTCATTGTAATCAGCCCCTCCCCCCTCCTCCCTCCACCAGAGTAGCTCTGTGTCCTATTCTCACACTACATTGCTGGCTAAGGCTTTCTGTGATGCACTTCCCACAAGGAGCACACTCTCGTCTTGGCTCTTCTCTGGTTCTTCTATAGTGATGTGCACCGGACATTTTTCGGGTTTTGTGTTTTGGTTTTGGATTCGGTTCCGCGGCCATGTTTTGGATTCGGACGCGTTTTGGCAAAACCTCCCTGAAAATTTTTTGGCGGATTCGGGTGTGTTTTGGATTCTGGTGTTTTTTACAAAAACCCCTCAAAAACAGCTTAAATCATAGAATTTGGGGGTCATTTTGATCCCATAGTATTATTAACCTCAATAACCATAATTTCCACTCATTTTCAGTCTATTCTGAACACCTCACACCTCACAATATTATTTTTAATCCAAAAAATTTGCACCGAGGTCGCTGGATGACTAAGCTAAGCGACCCAAGTGGCCGACACAAACACCGGGCCCATCTAGGAGTGGCACTGCAGTGTCAGGCAGGATGGCACTTCAAAAAAATAGTCCCCAAACAGCACATGATGCAAAGAAAAAAAGAGGTGCACCAAGGTCGCTGGATGGCTAAGCTAAGCGACACAAGTGGCCGACACAAACACCTGGCCCATCTAGGAGTGGCACTGCAGGGTCAGGCAGGATGGCACTTCAAAAAAATAGTCCCCAAACAGCACATGATGCAAAGAAAAATGAAAGAAAAAAGAGGTGCAAGATGGAATTGTCCTTGGGCCCTCCCACCCACCCTTATGTTGTATAAACAGAACATGCACACTTTAACAAACCCATAATTTCAGCGACAGGGTCTGCCACACAACTGTGACTGAAATGACTGGTTGGTTTGGGCCCCCACCAAAAAAGAAGCAATCAATCTCTCCTTGCACAAACTGGCTCTACAGAGGCAAGATGTCCACCTCCTCCTCATCATCCGATTCCTCACCCCTTTCACTGTGTACATCCCCCTCCTCACAGATTATTAATTCGTCCCCACTGGAATCCACCATCTCAGGTCCCTGTGTACTTTCTGGAGGCAATTGCTGGTTAATGTCTCCACGGAGGAATTGATTATAATTCATTTTGATGAACATCATCTTCTCCACATTTTCTGGAAGTAACCTCGTACGCCGATTGCTGACAAGGTGAGCGGCTGCATTAAACACTCTTTCGGAGTACACACTGGAGGGTGGGCAACTTAGGTAAAATAAAGCCAGTTTGTGCAAGGGCCTCCAAATTGCCTCTTTTTCCTGCCAGTATACGTACGGACTGTCTGACGTGCCTACTTGGATGCGGTCACTCATATAATCCTCCACCATTCTTTCAATGGTGAGAGAATCATATGCAGTGACAGTAGACGACATGTCAGTAATCGTTGGCAGGTCCTTCAGTCCGGACCAGATGTCAGCACTCGCTCCAGACTGCCCTGCATCACCGCCAGCGGGTGGGCTCGGAATTCTTAGCCTTTTCCTCGCAGCCCCAGTTGCGGGAGAATGTGAAGGAGGAGCTGTTGACGGGTCACGTTCCGCTTGACTTGACAATTTTCTCACCAGCAGGTCTTTGAACCTCTGCAGAATTGTGTCTGCCGGAAAGAGAGATACAACGTAGGTTTTAAATCTAGGATCGAGCACGGTGGCCAAAATGTAGTGCTCTGATTTCAACAGATTGACCACCCATGAATCCTGGTTAAGCGAATTAAGGGCTCCATCCACAAGTCCCACATGCCTAGCGGAATCGCTCTGTTTTAGCTTCTCCTTCAATGTCTCCAGCTTCTTCTGCAAAAGCCTGATGAGGGGAATGACCTGACTCAGGCTGGCAGTGTCTGAACTGACTTCACGTGTGGCAAGTTCAAAGGGTTGCAGAAGCTTGCACAACGTTGAAATCATTCTCCACTGCGCTTGAGTCAGGTGCATTCCCCCTCCTTTGCCTATATCGTGGGCAGAAGTATAGGCTTGAATGGCCTTTTGCTGCTCCACCATCCTCTGAAGCATATAGAGGGTTGAATTCCACCTCGTTACCACCTCTTGCTTCAGATGATGGCAGGGCAGGTTCAGGAGTGTTTGCTGGTGCTCCAGTCTTCGGCACGCGGTGGCTGAAAGCAGAAAGTGGCCCACAATTCTTCGTGCCACCGACAGCATCTCTTGCATGCCCCTGTCGTTTTTTAAATAATTCTGCACCACCAAATTCAATGTATGTGCAAAACATGGGACGTGCTGAAATATGCCCAGATGTAATGCACGCACAATATTGCTGGCGTTGTCCGATGTCACAAATCCCCAGGAGAGTCCATTTGGGGTAAGCCATTCTGCGATGATGTTCCTCAGTTTCCGTAAGAGGTTGTCAGCTGTGTGCCTCTTCTGGAAAGCGGTGATACAAAGCGTAGCCTGCCTAGGAACGAGTTGGCGTTTGCGAGATGCTGCTACTGGTGCCGCCGCTGCTGTTCTTGCTGCGGGAGGCAATACATCTACCCAGTGGGCTGTCACAGTCATATAGTCCTGAGTCTGCCCTGCTCCACTTGTCTACATGTCCGTGGTTAAGTGGACATTGGGTACAACTGCATTTTTTAGGACACTGGTGACTCTTTTTCTGAGGTCTGTGTACATTTTCGGTATCGCCTGCCTAGAGAAATGGAACCTAGATGGTATTTGGTACCGGGGACACAGTATCTCAATCAAGTCTGTAGTTGCCTGTGAATTAACGGTGGATACCGGAAACACGTTTCTCACCGCCCAGGCTGCCAAGGCCTGAGTTATCCGCTTTGCAGCAGGATGACTGCTGTGATATTTCATCTTCCTCGCAAAGGACTATTGGACAGTCAATTGCTTACTGGAAGTAGTACAAGTGGTCTTCCGACTTCCCCTCTGGGATGACGATCGACTCCCAGCAGCAACAACAGCAGCGCCAGCAGCAGTAGGTGTTACACTCAAGTATGCATCGGAGGAATCCCAGGCAGGAGAGGACTCATCAGACTTGCCAGTGACATGGCCTGCAGGACTATTGGCTTTCCTGTGTAAGGTGGAAATTGACACTGAGGGAGTTGGTGGTGTGGTTTGCAGGAGCTTGGTTACAAGAGGAAGGGCTTTAGTGGTCAGTGGACTGCTTCCTCTGTCATCCAAAGTTTTTGAACTTGTCACTGACTTATGATGAATGCGCTGCTGGTGACGTATAAGGGAGGATGTTCCGAGGTGGTTAACGTCCTTACCCCTACTTATTACAGCTTGACAAAGGCAACACACGGCTTGACACCAGTTGTCCGCATTTCTGTTAAAATAATTCCACACCGAAAAGGTGATTTTTTTTTTGTAATTTGACCAGGCATGTCAATGGCCATATTCGTCCCACGGACAACAGGTGTCTCCCCGGGTGCCTGACTTAAACAAACCACCTCACCATCAGAATCCTCCTTGTCAATTTCCTCCTCAGCGCCAGCAACACCCATATCCTCATCCTGGTGTACTTCAACACTGACATCTTCAATTTGACTATCAGGAACTGGACTGCGGGTGCTCCTTCCAGCACTTGCAGGGGGCGTGCAAATGGTGGAAGGCGCATGCTCTTCACGTCCAGTGTTGGGAAGGTCAGGCATCGCAGCCGACACAATTGGACTCTCCTTGGGGATTTGTGATTTAGAAGAACGCACAGTTCTTTGCTGTGCTTTTGCCAGCTTAAGTCTTTTCATTTTTCTAGCGAGAGGATGAGTGCTTCCATCCTCATGTGAAGCTGAACCACTAGCCATGAACATAGGCCAGGGCCTCAGCCGTTCCTTGCCACTCCGTGTCGTAAATGGCATATTGGCAAGTTTACGCTTCTCCTCAGACGCTTTTAATTTTGATTTTTGGGTCATTTTACTGAACTTTTGTGTTTTGGATTTTACATGCTCTCTACTATGACATTGGGCATCGGCCTTGGCAGACGACGTTGATGGCATTTCATCGTCTCGGCCATGACTAGTGGCAGCAGCTTCAGCATGAGGTGGAAGTGGATCTTGATCTTTCCCTATTTTACCCTCCATATTTTTGTTCTCCATTTTTTAATGTGTGGAATTATATGCCAGTATCAATAGCAATGGCCTACTACTTTATATACTGCGCACAAATGCACCACAGGTATGGATGGATAGTATACTTGACGACACAGAGGTAGGTAGAGCAGTGGCCTACTGTACCGTACTGCTATATATTATATACTGGTGGTCAGCAAACTGTGCAAAACTGAAATGCATCACAGGTATGGATGGATAGTATACTTGACGACACAGAGGTAGGTAGAGCAGTGGCCTACTGTACCGTACTGCTATATATTATATACTGGTGGTCAGCAAACTGTGCAAAACTGAAATGCACCACAGGTATGGATGGATAGAATACTTGACGACACAGAGGTAGGTAGAGCAGTGGCCTACTGTACCGTACTGCTATATATTATATACTGGTGGTCAGCAAACTGTGCAAAACTGAAATGCACCACAGGTGTGGATGGATAGTATACTTGACGACACAGAGGTAGGTAGAGCAGTGGCCTACTGTACCGTACTGCTATATATTATATACTGGTGGTCAGCAAACTGTGCAAAACTGAAATGCACCACAGGTATGGATGGATAGTATACTTGACGACACAGAGGTAGGTAGAGCAGTGGCCTTCTGTACCGTACTCCTATATATTATATACTGGTGGTCAGCAAAATTATGCACTGTACTCCTACTATATACTACAATGCAGCACAGATATGGAGCGTTTTTCAGGCAGAGAACGTATAATACTGGTGGTCACTGGTCAGCAAAACTCTGCACTGTACTCCTCCTATATAATACTGCTGGTCCCCTGTCCCCACAATAAAGCAGTGTGAGCACAGATATATGCAGCACACTGAGCACGGATATGGAGCATTTTTCAGGCAGAGAACGTATAACACTGGTGGTCACTGGTCAGCAAAACTCTGCACTGTACTCCTCCTATATAATACTGCTGGTCCCCAGTCCCCACAATAAAGCAGTGTGAGCACAGATATATGCAGCACACTGAGCACAGATATGGAGCGTTTTTCAGGCAGACAACGTATAATACTGGTGGTCACTGGTCAGCAAAACTCTGCACTGTACTCCTCCTATATAATACTGCTGGTCCCCAGTCCCCACAATAAAGCAGTGTGAGCACAGATATATGCAGCACACTGAGCACAGATATGGAGCGTTTTTCAGGCAGACAACGTATACTGGTGGTCACTGGTCAGCAAAACTCTGCACTGTACTCCTCCTATATAATACTGCTGGTCCCCAGTCCCCACAATAAAGCAATGTGAGCACAGATATATGCAGCACACTGAGCACAGATATGGAGCGTTTTTCAGGCAGACAACGTATACTGGTGGTCACTGGTCAGCAAAACTCTGCACTGTACTCCTCCTATATAATACTGCTGGTCCCCAGTCCCCACAATAAAGCAGTGTGAGCACAGATATATGCAGCACACGGAGCACAGATATGGAGCATTTTTCAGGCAGACAACGTATACTGGTGGTCACTGGTCAGCAAAACTCTGCACTGTACTCCTCCTATATAATACTGCTGGTCCCCAGTCCCCACAATAAAGCAGTGTGATCTCAGATATATGCAGCACACTGAGCACAGATATGGAGCGTTTTTCAGGCAGAGAACGTATAATACTGGTGGTCACTGGTCAGCAAAACTCTGCACTGTACTCCTCCTATATAATACTGCTGGTCCCCAGTCCCCACAATAAAGCAGTGTGAGCACAGATATATGCAGCACACTGAGCACGGATATGGAGCATTTTTCAGGCAGAGAACGTATAACACTGGTGGTCACTGGTCAGCAAAACTCTGCACTGTACTCCTCCTATATAATACTGCTGGTCCCCAGTCCCCACAATAAAGCAGTGTGAGCACAGATATATGCAGCACACTGAGCACAGATATGGAGCGTTTTTCAGGCAGACAACGTATACTGGTGGTCACTGGTCAGCAAAACTCTGCACTGTACTCCTCCTATATAATACTGCTGGTCCCCAGTCCCCACAATAAAGCAGTGTGAGCACAGATATATGCAGCACACTGAGCACAGATATGGAGCGTTTTTCAGGCAGACAACGTATAATACTGGTGGTCACTGGTCAGCAAAACTCTGCACTGTACTCCTCCTATATAATACTGCTGGTCCCCAGTCCCCACAATAAAGCAATGTGAGCACAGATATATGCAGCACACTGAGCACAGATATGGAGCGTTTTTCAGGCAGACAACGTATACTGGTGGTCACTGGTCAGCAAAACTCTGCACTGTACTCCTCCTATATAATACTGCTGGTCCCCAGTCCCCACAATAAAGCAATGTGAGCACAGATATATGCAGCACACTGAGCACAGATATGGAGCGTTTTTCAGGCAGACAACGTATACTGGTGGTCACTGGTCAGCAAAACTCTGCACTGTACTCCTCCTATATAATACTGCTGGTCCCCAGTCCCCACAATAAAGCAGTGTGAGCACAGATATATGCAGCACACTGAGCACAGATATGGAGCGTTTTTCAGGCAGACAACGTATACTGGTGGTCACTGGTCTGCAAAACTCTGCACTGTACTCCTCCTATATAATACTGCTGGTCCCCAGTCCCCACAATAAAGCAGTGTGAGCTCAGATATATGCAGCACACTGAGCACAGATATGGAGCGTTTTTCAGGCAGACAACGTATACTGGTGGTCACTGGTCAGCAAAACTCTGCACTGTACTCCTCCTATATAATACTGGTGGTCCCCAGTCCCCACAATAAAGCAGTGTAAGCACAGATATATGCAGCACACCGAGCACAGATATGGAGCGTTTTTCAGGCAGACAACGTATAATACTGGTGGTCACTGGTCAGCAAAACTCTGCACTGTACTCCTCCTATATAATACTGCTGGTCCCCAGTCCCCACAATAAAGCAATGTGAGCACAGATATATGCAGCACACTGAGCACAGATATGGAGCGTTTTTCAGGCAGAGAACGTATAATACTGGTGATCACTGGTCAGCAAAACTCTGCACTGTACTCCTCCTATATAATACTGCTGGTCCCCAGTCCCCACAATAAAGCAGTGTGAGCACAGATATATGCAGCACACTGAGCACGGATATGGAGCATTTTTCAGGCAGAGAACGTATAACACTGGTGGTCACTGGTCAGCAAAACTCTGCACTGTACTCCTCCTATATAATACTGCTGGTCCCCAGTCCCCACAATAAAGCAGTGTGAGCACAGATATATGCAGCACACTGAGCACAGATATGGAGCGTTTTTCAGGCAGACAACGTATAATACTGGTGGTCACTGGTCAGCAAAACTCTGCACTGTACTCCTCCTATATAATACTGCTGGTCCCCAGTCCCCACAATAAAGCAGTGTGAGCACAGATATATGCAGCACACTGAGCACAGATATGGAGCGTTTTTCAGGCAGACAACGTATACTGGTGGTCACTGGTCAGCAAAACTCTGCACTGTACTCCTCCTATACAGAGGCGGAACTACCGGCAGTGCAGGCAGTGCACTGCACTGGGGCCCGCCTCTGTCCAGGGGCCTAAGCATGTAATGAGTCAAACTGACTCTTTACATGCCGCTGTGCGCTGCGGGCAACCGCTGCCCGCAGCGCACAGCCGCCCGGCGAAGAGAGGAGAGGAGCAGCGGTACTACAGACGGGGGAAGGAGGAGGAGGGAGGCTGAGAAGGGAGCCGCAGCAGCGCTTTGTTACTGGTGGAGGCGCTGCTGCTGCTGCCCCTCTGCTTCCCTATAGGCTGTCTTCCGAGAACAGCCTATAGGGAAGCAGAGGGGCAGCAGCAGCAGCGCCTCCACCAGTAACACAGCGCTGCTGCGGCTCCCTTCTCAGCCTCCCTCCTCCTCCTTCTCTCCAGCCCGGGAATCGTCTCTGACGCTGCACCGAGGAGCCTGAGCCAGCGGAGAGGGTAAGTATAATTCTTCTTTCTTTCTTTCTTTCTTTCTTTCTTTCTTTCTTTCCTTCTTTCTTGTGCCTGCCTGCCGCAATGTGTAAAAATGGGGGACTACCTGCCGCACTGTGTAAAAATGGGGGACTACCTGCCGCACTGTGTAAAAATGGGGGACTACCTGCCGCAATGTGTAAAAAGGGGGGCATACCTGCCGCAATGTGTAAAAAGGGGGGACTGCCTGCAGCAATGTGTAAAAAGGGGGGACTGCCTGCAGCAATGTGTAAAAAGGGGGGACTGCCTGCCGCAATGTGTAAAAAGGGGGGACTACCTGCCGCAATGTGTAAAAAGGGGGGACTGCCTGCCGCAATGTGTAAAAAGGGGGAATCAGCCTGCCGCAATGTGTAAAAATGGGGGACTGCCTGCCGCTATGTGTAAAAAGGGGTAATCTGCCCGACGCAATGTGTAAAAAGGGGAATCTGCCTGCCGTAATGTGTAAAAAAGGGGGACTGCCTGACGCTATGTGTAAAACAGGGGGACTGCCTGACGCTATGTGTAAAAATGGGGAATCTGCCTGCTGCTATGTGTAAAAATGGGGAATCTGCCTGCCGTAATGTGTAAAAATGGGGACGCTGTCTGCCGTAATGTGTAACAAGGGCACGCTGTCTGCCGTAATGTGTAAAAATGGGGACGCTGTCTGCCGTAATGTGTAACAAGGGCACGCTGTCTGCCGTAATGTGTAACAAGGGCACGCTGTCTGCCGTAATGTGTAACAAGGGCACGCGGTCTGCCGTAATGTGTAACAAGGGCACGCTGTCTGCCGTAATGTGTAAAAAGGGCACGCTGTCTGCCGCTATGTGTAACAAGGGCACGCTGTCTGCTGTAATGTGTAAAAAGGGCACGCTGTCTGCCGTAATGTGTAACAAGGGCACGCGGTCTGCCGTTATGTGTAAAAAGGGCACGCTGTCTGCTGTAATGTGTAAAAAGAGGAATCTGTTCGCTGTAAGGTGTAAAAGGGTCTCTACCTGGTGTAGTGGTGCTACTGTGCGGCGTAATTTGAATAATGGAGACTACTGTGTTGGTATTATTTTGTGGCCACACCCCTTCCCCACGAAGCCACGCCACTATGTATTTTTGCGCGCGCCTACGGCGCGCACTGCCCCTGGGGTGGACTTGGATGGGGGGGGGGGGCCCCAAAGCATTTTGTCGCACCTGGGCCCACCGCTTGCTTGTTCCGCCACTGCTCCTATATAATACTGCTGGTCCCCAGTCCCCACAATAAAGCAATGTGAGCACAGATATATGCAGCACACTGAGCACAGATATGGAGCGTTTTTCAGGCAGACAACGTATACTGGTGGTCACTGGTCAGCAAAACTCTGCACTGTACTCCTCCTATATAATACTGCTGGTCCCCAGTCCCCACAATAAAGCAGTGTGAGCACAGATATATGCAGCACACTGAGCACAGATATGGAGCGTTTTTCAGGCAGACAACGTATAATACTGGTGGTCACTGGTCAGCAAAACTCTGCACTGTACTCCTCCTATATAATACTGCTGGTCCCCAGTCCCCACAATAAAGCAGTGTGAGCTCAGATATATGCAGCACACTGAGCACAGATATGGAGCGTTTTTCAGGCAGACAACGTATACTGGTGGTCACTGGTCAGCAAAACTCTGCACTGTACTCCTCCTATAATACTGCTGCTCCCCAGTCCCCACAATAAAGCAGTGTGAGCACAGATATATGCAGCACACTGAGCACAGATATGGAGCGTTTTTCAGGCAGACAACGTATACTGGTGGTCACTGGTCAGCAAAACTCTGCACTGTACTCCTTCTATAATACTGCTGGTCCCCAGTCCCCACAATAAAGCAATGTGAGCACAGATATATGCAGCACACTGAGCACAGATATGGAGCGTTTTTCAGGCAGACAACGTATACTGGTGGTCACTGGTCAGCAAAACTCTGCACTGTACTCCTCCTATGTAATACTGCTGGTCCCCAGTCCCCACAATAAAGCAGTGTGAGCACAGATATATGCAGCACACTGAGCACAGATATGGAGCGTTTTTCAGGCAGAGAACGTATAATACTGGTGGTCACTGGTCAGCAAAACTCTGCACTGTACTCCTCCTATAATACTGCTGGTCCCCAGAATAAAGATATGCAGCCCCCTGAAACAAAGTGAGAGGACGCCAGCCACGTCCTCTATCATTTCCAATGCACGAGTGAAAAATGGCGGCGACGCGCGGCTCCTTATATAGAATCCGAATCTCGCGAGAATCCGACAGCGGGATGATGACGTTCGGGCGCGCTCGGGTTAACCGAGAAAGGCGGGAGGATCCGAGTCTGCCTCGGACCCGTGTAAAATGGGTGAAGTTCGGGGGGGTTCGGATTCCGAGGAACCAAACCCGCTCATCTCTAGTTCTGTAATGGACTGATAGGAACAAGATGGTCACTTAGTGTCTGACTCTCTCCCATCTGTCCTAGGAGCTGGGCTGAAGTGAAATTTAGCTTTACAGGGTATTGTCTAAATACCACAGGACCTGCCCATAGATAAGTCTGTTAATCCTTGCCTACGACATGAAGAATGCAGCATGATACAGGAATTGTTCACTTTATTCATACAAAAGATATGATGTAGAATAAAATATTTGAACAATGAGGCCCTGGGTGGTACTGAACGTTTTAAGAGGAAAAAATATTATCTACTTTCACAAAATACCCAGCAATAGGCTGAATGTTTATATTGCTTATAACAAAAGTGTCTGATTACAGACTAAAATCAATATTAAAATATAACTTCAAATATAGGCAAGCCTTAATGATAAGCCAGCCTGTGATTCATGTCTGTATATCACACAATCTGGACAATGCAAGCAAAACCATGGGACTGTTCCATGTCAGATTATGTAGAAGGTAATTTCAGAGTATTAAACAACCAAAGTACTTTTATTAAACAGTTAATAAAAAAGTTAAATAATATCACTTAGAGAGCAATCCTATACAAAGTGAAGCAGCATCCCTACGCATTTACATTGTACACCAGCAGTATAAACAATTTAGGTTATTATTTATTGCTTAAGACCTGAGCATAGGCGTGCACAGCACATTTTTATTAGGGAGTGCACCGATGGAGGGGCATGTCTAGCACCGCCTATTGGGCATGGCTAGCACCAGCTAATGGGTGCTGCTAGTACTATTTTGCAATTAGTGTAAGTGGAAGAGCATAAAAATGCCAAAATAATGGGGGAGCACTGGATGGTATGGGTATGAGGGATCTAATCCCAGATGCAGGCATTGACATGTGAACAAGGTTAACGTTACATAGAGCATTTTAACTGGACCGGCGTTACAACTGTAAACGTGCTGGGTAGGTAGCATGTTTAAAGTTGTGCTCTTGATCTGTTTAAATTGCTGTAAGTAACATGTTGACAACAAGCCGGCACCTACCTTCTGGGATCGACATATTCACTGTCCATCCTGCAACTACTTCCTGCACACACTTATCCCTCATGCAGCTGTTCCCCCTGACACATCTTACCTCTGGTTAAATTTATATAATGTGATAGTATTAGGAATGTTAGGGACCCATGTGATGAAGTCACCTGGCCGCAGAACATGGGCCTGCATATTTGCGCAAACGTGTACTAAGAACTTCAATTATACTCCATGTTAATTGTAAGGGTTTATTTAAATTATTTTTACTATAAGTGTTCTTAGTGCTAGGAGTGTGCATCTGCATCTCTCTTTTTCCAACATCTTACCCCTCACACAGCTCTTCCCCCTGACATGTCTTCTCCCTCACGCAGCTCTTCCCCCTGACATGTCTTATCTCTCATCTTGCTCTTCCTCCTGACATGTCTTATCTCTCACCCAGCTCTTTCCCCTGACACATCTTATCTCTCACCCAGCTCTTCCCCCTGCCACATCTTATCTCTCACCCAGCTCTTCCCCCTGCCACATCTTATCTCTCATCCAGCTCTTTCCCCTGACATGTCTTATCTCTCATCTAGCTCTTCCCCCTACCACATCGTATCTCTCATCCAGCTCTTCCCCCTGACACATGTTATCTCTCACACAGCTCTTCCCCCTGACATGTCTTATCTCTCACCCAGATCTTTTCCCTGACAAATCTTATCTCTCACCCAGCTCTTCCTCCTGACACGTCTTATCTTTCACCCAGCTCTTCCCCCTGACACGTCTTATTTCTCAGCCAGATCTTTTCCCTGACAAATCTTATCTCTCACACAGATTTCTCCCCACATACAACTCTCCCCCCTTAAGCTGGTACTCACTAGACAATATTATGGAGGATGTGCCCGATTCTGACACACCATTCACAATATCATCTGATGCGCATGCCGTCGGCAAAATTGTCTCTTGGCCATGCATGCAGGTCGGTCCCACAGACACATAGCCAGCGTGGGACCCCCACTCCCCCACCGTCGATTGTCGCTGGCGGCATTGATAAGTATATATGCACTTGCTGATGCATGCCCGCCGCATCCATTGCCAGATACACACATTATCCAGTGTTAGGTTTAGGATACCCCCAGAGGACTAGGTTTAGGACACCGCCCGGGGGCTTGGGGTTAGGCTGCAGGGGTGTGTGTGTGTGAAGGTTTTGGGGGCGGGGAGGGGGGGTTAGGGTTAGTCACCACCAGGGGGACTTAGGGTTAGGCTGCAGGGGAGGTAGGGTTAGTTTTAGGGTGTGGGAAGTGGGGGCAGGTTTAAGCGCTACCCAGGGGGTGTTAGGGTTAGGCTGCTGGAGTGGGAGGGTTAGGGGAAGGTCACCTAAAAGGGAGGGTTAGGGTTGGGTACGGGGATGGCTATAGCACTTACCAACCCCTGACAGTATTCTGACTGTCGGGATGCTGCTGTCAGTCTCCTGACCATCGGCATCCTGACAGCTGCCATTTCATACCCAACCCCTTCAATCATGTAGCTCCCCCGATGCAGCTCTTTCTTACCTCTCTTTTGTGTGCCTTGTGCTGTCCTCTTTAGTTCTCCACCACTTCCACACGGACACTGTTGCCCCTTTATGGCATTTGCGTGGGTCCCCAACGATGTTGCACTCCTCTCTGGACCTTGGCGGCTCCTCTTCCCACAGCAGCACTGATAGACACTCGGTGTTGATGTCACTGCATCAGCACCGTCAATGCCTAGAGGAGGACTGAGGACGGCAGGGCTAGGGGAGGCTGTCTACTGCTGCAGACTGGACACATCTTTGGATCTTTGGATGTTAGAGATGTGGCAGTCGGCGGCTTATTTATTTAGTCATTAAATGGACAGGCTCAGGCTGGTCCTGTGTATGGGGCTGGGGCAGGCTGCAGAAGTCCGGCCACGGACAGCACTCCCTTTGGTGGGAGTGATGCTGGGTGCGCTCAGCCATCATGCCACCTCTCCCTCCGGCAGGCGGCAATGCGGAGTCACCACTCTCCCCCGGGCAGTTCCCACAGCAACTTTACCATCGCTGCCCGGCACTGTGAGCAGCATATAGGAAGCAACATTAGCGCTGCTGTGCCACCTATTGGGCGCTTCACACTGGCGTCAGACGGTAAAAGGAGAGAGGACGTCCCTTCCCTAGGATTAAAGGAGGGGCGGGTGAGCCTCGGGGGCCGGGGGAAAATGATCGCTGCATGTATGTTTAATGCTGGTGCTCTGTGCACCATAGTGAATGCTGCCAGTGTGGACCTGATCTGTGTGGAGGGTGCCAGTTATTAGGGGGTGCTTGTGAGCCCAAGGGACCCCCCACCAGCATGCCTATGGACTTGAGGGTCTATTTAATAAGCCTTATATGGAGATAAAGGCCCTCATTCCGAGTTGTTCGCTCGCTAGCTGCTTTTAGCAGCATTGCACACACTAGGTCGCCGCCCTCTGGGAGTGTATCTTACCTTAGCAGAATAGCGAACGAAAGATTAGCAGAATTGCTACTAAATATTTTCTTGCAGTTTCTGAGTAGCTCCAGACCTACTCCTAGATTGCGATCAGCTCAGTCCGTTTAGTTCCTGGTTTGACGTCACAAACACGCCCTGCGTTCTACCAGCCACTCCCCCGTTTCTCCAGACACTCCCGCGTTTTTCCCTGACACGCCTGCGTTTTTTGGCACACTCCCGGAAAACGCACAGTTACCACCCAGAAACGCCCCTTTCCTGTCAATCTTTCACCAATCAGCAGTACGACAGAAAATCGTCGCTTGAACACCAGCAAATATACTAAGTTTTGTGTTAATTAACTTAGCGCATGCGTTCTGCGTACCATGCGCATGCGCAGTTAGCAACAAATCGCAGCATAGAGAAAATTGGCAACGAGCGAACAACTCGGAATGACCCCCAAAGTCCATGGAGATAAAGTACCAGCCAACCAGCTCCTAACTGGCATTTTTCAAACCCAGCACGTGACATGGTACTTAGGAGCTGATTGGCTAGTACTTTATCTCCGTCTACTTTATCTCCGTTCAAGGCTTAATAAATAGACCCCTGATAAGTTTCCCAAACTCCACCATTACAGTCAAGGTTTTAAGGATATCCATGCTTGAGTTCAGGTGGTTAAATTAAGTTGACTGAGCTACTAATTGTAGCTCAATCATTGATATCCTTAAAACCTGGACTGTAAAAAAAAGCATAGCAAATACATGACAGCTAGTTACATGTATTAATATTAAGAGCAGGAGGAGAACAGAAAACGCAAAGTCTACAAATACTAGGGGCTCCAGTAGGTGAGCAAATCAACATTCTTTTCACAAGAAAACTGAATAGTGACTCTAGTGCAGTTTTACATTCTGAATTCAAATATGTGATTAGAATTTTTCCATCAGACATCGGGAGGTATTTAAATGATATACAGTATCACGCCCAATCTCCTTTCTAAGGTGATCCCCGTTATCGCGCATATTGTGCCCATAGTAATTAGGTTTAGCTGTGTAAAGGGTTAGGGCGTCTCGCTACAGGGACATGCAGTAAGGTAAATGGCTCAGGAGGCACTGGCTAGTACCAGAACCAGGGCCCTCATTCCGAGTTGATCGGTCGGTATTTTTCATCGCATCGCAATGAAAATCCGCTTAGTACGCATGCGCAATATTCGCACTGCGACTGCGCCAAGTAATTTAACAATGAAGATAGTATTTTTACTCACGGCTTTTTCATCGCTCCGGCGATCGTAATGTGATTGACAGGAAATGGGTGTTACTGGGCGGAAACACGGCGTTTTAGGGGCGTGTGGATGAAAACGCTACCGTTTCCGGAAAAAACGCAGGAGTGGCTGGAGAAACGGAGGAGTGTCTGGGCGAACGCTGGGTGTGTTTGTGACGTCAAACCAGGAACGACAAGCACTGAACTGATCGCACAGGCAGAGTAAGTCTGAAGCTACTCTGAAATTGCTAAGTAGTTTGTAATCGCAATATTGCGAATACATCGGTCGCAATTTTAAGAAGCTAAGATTCACTCCCAGTAGGCGTAGGCTTAGCGTGTGTAACTCTGCTAAATTCGCCTTGCGACCGATCAACTCGGAATGAGGGCCCAGATTTACACACAATGGGGTATATTTACTAACATTCGTAATTCTCCCGATTTGGTGGGAGAATAATCACGAATGACATCGAAAGTGTAAAACTGCAACTTTTTGAATTTGTTACGACTAATTTACTAAGCTGCCGTATTCTGCATTTTCGGGTTTTCCGATGTCGATGTCATTCGTTTTTTTAGGCAGTGTTTTACGTGAGTGACTTGTAAAACACTGCCGACTTTAATACAATGAATCTCGGCCGGATCTGAGAGATCCGTGCTGGGCTTCATTGTGCACTTTGTTTAAAAAAAAATAAAGTTTAAATGTTAAAAAAAAATTGCGTGGGGTCCCCCCTCCTAAGGCAAACCAGCCTCGGGCTCTTTGAGCCGATCCTGGTTGCAGAAATATGGGGAAAAAATGGACAGGGGTTCCCCCATATTTAAGCAACCAGCATCGGGCTCTGCGCCTGGTCCTGGTTCCAAAAATACGGGGGACAAAAAGCGTAGGGGTCCCCCGTATTTTTAAAACCAGCACCGGGCTCCACTAGCTGGACAGATAATGCCACAGCCGGGGCCTGCGGCCGTGGCATCAAATATCCAACTAGTCACCCCTGGCCGGGGTACCCTGGGGGAGTGGGGACCCCTTCAATCAAGGGGTCCCCCCCCCCAGCCACCCAAGGGCCAGGGGTGAAGCCCGAGGCTGTCCCCCCCCATCCAATGGGCTGCGGATGGGGGGCTGATAGCCTTTGTTGATAGTTATGAATATTGTTTTTAGTAGCAGTACTACAAGTCCCAGCAAGCCTCCCCCGCAAGCTGGTACTTGGAGAACTTTCTGCTCAGCGGTTGACCGAAAGTGACCTCACCGCTGACCACAAAGTTCCCACCATTGGTTACAATGGAGCTCATAGGCGCTACATTGTAACACTGCCGTGTGCCGCCTGTCAGACAGTACAGGAGCACACAGCCGATCAAGAGGGTGCCAAACGTGGCGCTCCCTGATTGGCTGAAGAAACCCACTTAGACATCAGTCAGAGTGGGTTTCTGGCATTCGGGGAAAGGGGACCCATGTGAAAACATGGGTCCCCTTTCAGTGCGTGGCTCGGGTCTCCGTTTTTTTTTTTTTAATCAAGTACGTGGATTACAAAAGGATTATCCGAGGAGCCTGGTACCCTGGATCTGGTGAGTATAATTTATTCAACAGGTACCCCATGGATTCTACTGGAGAAGAGGACCGACCTGCGTGTGAACATAAGGTAAGTATGTATGTATGTTTGTGTGGATGGATGTAATAAAACTTTACTTTCAAGGTGTGTGTGTGTGTATTGTCTTTTTTGGGGTATTTATTTAGTAGTAGTACTACAGGTACCAGCGGGCCCGTTTTTCCGCCGCATGCTGGTACTTGTGGTTCTCCAAGTACCAGCATGTGGGGGATGCTTGCTGGGCCTTGTAGTACTGCTACTAAAAACAATATCTTACACTTTTACAAAAAGGCTATCAGCCCCCCATCCGCAGCCCATTGGATGGGGGGGACAGCCTCGGGCTTCACCCCTGGCCCTTGGGTGGCTGGGGGGGGGGACCCCTTGATTGAAGGGGTCCCCACTCCCCCAGGGTACCCCGGCCAGGGGTGACTAGTTGGATATTTGATGCCACGGCCGCAGGGCACTGTATAAAAGTGACCCCCGGCTGTGGCATTATCTGTCCAGCTAGTGGAGCCCGGTGCTGGTTTTAAAAATACGGGGGACCCCTACGCTTTTTGTCCCCCGTATTTTTGGAACCAGGACCAGGCGCAGAGCCCGATGCTGGTTGCTTAAATATGGGGGAACCCCTGTCATTTTTTCCCCCATATTTCTGCAACCAGGATCGGCTCAAAGAGCCTGAGGCTGGTTATGCTTAGGAGGGGGGACCCCACGCAATTTTTTTTCAACAAATTAACACTTTCCCACCCCTTCCCACTGATATACATGCACGGATCTCATGGATCCGTGCATGCCTATCCAATCACGGCTCAAAAAAGCAGGTCTGGTTTTTTTTAGCACTTTTTTACGAGTTGTATTTTTTCACGGCAGTGTTTTTTTTTTTTTTGCTTTGCACTTCTTAGTAAATGACCGAGATTCATACTTAAACAGCCGCGTTTTGACCGATGGTGTATTCATTCGTATTTTTTTTGTTGGACTTGCAAAAAAATACGAATGGCCTCATCACTGCCGTGATTTCTGCTTAGTAAATTACCGAGATGACACTTTGAAGAAAAAACGGCATCTCGGACAAAATCGGGACCTTAGTAAATATACCCCAATATATGAGCCAAAGGGTTCATGTGGACATTATGCAAAAGTGCAGAGGTATATACTCCTGGAAATTTACTGAGTTTTGATCAGAAAAGTTCAGTATAGATAGGCACTGCCTCACCTGCCATAGACTTTTTTTTTTACTCCAGAGTTTTGACTATACAAATTATTAGAATATTTCCTTTCTTGGTACTCTGTATGCTATACTTTAATATGTCAAGAACAAATGATAAAATACAAATAAAAATGATTGTTTAAAAAAAAAATTAGAATAATACGAAGAAGATATTTGTAACATATTTTTTGTATTTTTCATATACTAAGTTTATACCAGAGGTTCTCAAACTCGGTCCTCGGGGGCCCACACACTGTTTTGCAGGTCTCCTCACAGAATCGCAAGTGAAATAATTAGCTCCACCTGTGGACCTTTTAAAATGTGTCAGTGAGTAATTAATACACCTGTGCACCTGCTGGGTTACCTGCAAAACATGCACTGTGTGGGCTCCCGAGGACCGAGTTTGAGAACCTCTGCTTTATACAGTCAAAACTCTGGCGCAAACGCTAGTATGACAGGAAAGGCTCTTCCTCTCCTGCCTCAACTCACCGCACATCACTACCTCGCTACCGCAGGGGTAGCAAGCTGAAATGATGATACCACACCCGTCAGCAGAAACAAAACGGGTGTGGAAGGGGACAGAAAGAACTGAATACCTCCCATAGTGTGCTTGTGACAGTTACTTCTCTTTTTTCAGATTTTAGTGTTCTTTATGTCATGTCATACACAGACAGACAGACAGACAGACAGGGCTAGGAACGTAACTCCCAGAGGCAATGCAGACACCTGCTTCTGGGCTCCAAGCCATGAAGGAAACCTGCAGTTACAGCAGCACCTGTGTGGTTCACCACAGCAGGATCCAAGTATGACCATTGGATGAGTCTGACCCTGACTCTCCGGTAGTTGTCACACAGCATAGCTGGAGGCCTGACAATTCACTGATGGCTCTGGTCATTATATACCAGTTCAGATCGCTATCTATGTAAATCATGTGTGTTCTATCTATCTATCTATCTATCTATCTATCTGTATGTATATATATTATATATATACATGTGTGTATATATATATATATATATATATATATATATATATACACACACACACACACATTCGTACACACCATGGTGGTCATTCCGAGTTTTTTGCTCGTTGCCGATTTTCGCTATGTTGCGATTTGTTGCTAAATGCGCATGCGCATGGTACGCAGAGCGCATGCGCTTAGTTAGTTAACACAAAACTTAGTAGATTTGCTGGTGTTTTTGCTGTGATTTTCAGTCGCACTACTGATCGGTGAATGATTGACAGGAAAGGGGCGTTTCTGGGAGGTAACTGAGCGTTTTCCGGGAGTGTGCTAAAAAAATGCAGGCGTGTCAGGGAAAAATGCGGGAGTGTCTGGAGAAACGGGGGGAGTGGCTGGCCGAACGCAGGTCGTGTTTGTGACGTCAAACCAGGAACTAAACGGACTGAGCTCATCGCAATCCAGGGGTAGGTCTGAAGCAGAGCCGGCGTGAAGCGCTCAGCGAGGGTATGCAATGCAGGATGGCGCCGGGTCGGACAGGCGCCGTCCCTGCTCTGCTGAGGAGGGAAGCCGCGGCTGTATTTTATTTTGTGAGACAGATCTCTTTGTCTCATCTGGGTGCCGCTGCGCTCCCCTCAGAGGAACGGATCACAGCACGGAGTGCCCAGGCCATCTGCTGCGGTGCAAGCTCCTCCCAGCAGCTCTCGATAGCCTGATTCCCCTTACCCGTACCATGGAGGAGGAGAGGGTGCGCTGTCTGCAGACAGTCCTGCGTTCCCCCTTTGCCCTTGCCGTGCTGTTAATGTGTAGGGTGAGCGGTGAGTGTCGGAAGGTGGGGGTGGGAGATGCTGTTGCAGTGTGTGCAGAGAGTAATCTCTGTAGTGTAGTCACTGCTGGTTTTGCTGCCACTTCACATTCACTACTTTTTCTTGTCATGTTCCCATCTCCCCTGGTACAGGACCCAATAGGTGCTGCTAACCCTCATTGTTATTTTGGCTCCCATTTGTCACTGTAACTGTGTGAAAAGCAGACTTGCTGGTTGCACCCTGGAACTGTGTATGTATATGTGTGTGCAAGAAGTGTATGTCCTCATGGGATGGTATCAGGATCCCAGCGTTTGGGATGCTGCGGCCAGAATACTGACAGCAGCATCCCAACGTGCAGGATCCCAACGCATGTATGGTATGTAGTCTAACCCTAACCCTGTACCTCCCTAACCCTCACACACATTATTGTACCCCTTATAATCAATTTTACAAAATATTGCACGTTACATTTCAAAATATAAAACATTGTAAAGAAACATGTTAAGAGGACTTTTTTGTAGGAGGGCGAAAATCTATAGTTTGCAGGGGGGCGCCGAACACCCTAGCACCGGCCCTGGTTTGGAGCTACTCAGAAACTGCTTGAAAATTTTTAGTAGCAATTCTGCTAATCTTTGGTTCGCTATTCTGCTAAACTAAGATACACTCCCAGAGGGCGGTGGCCTAGCGTGTGCAATGCTGCTAAAAGCAGCTAGCGAGCGAACAACTCGGAATGACCACCCATATTTGTTTTCCCTTTTTTTTTATTTTTAAGGGGGAAAGCACCAAACTCCAACTTGCCTCCGGGCAACTGTGATGAACTTACGCCCCTGGACAGGATCATACAAACAATATGTCCCCCTGTAGTCCCTCCTCACAATTCCCTCTCACCTCTATGTGGGGCCTTCAGCAGCTTCTTCCTCCATGCAGCCTGACCTGCCAGTGTAGCCCAGCCTCAGGGCTCAGCACATTGTCCTGTTACCCCCCTGGGTGTCTCTTACCATAGAAGAGCCTATCAGCACAAGTATTTGTTGAAGTAGTTGTTAGATAATGACAAGAGAGGAGGGAATTCAATTACCCACGGTAATTGACTGCGGGTAATTGTGGTGCTAGGGGATATTCAATTACCCCCAAAAAGCCAGCGGGAGTTGTGGCTTATTGGGTATTTTGTTTCACCTGCCTCAGGCAGACAAAACCAAATTCCCGAAAACAAGCAGGTTTCAATGAATCTGTATGTTTTCTGGAGAAAATTACTTTTTTTGGGCGGCCAAATTGGATTGCCCACCTCCCCAAACAAAAAAAGATATATAGAGAATCATCAGTTTTTCACTCCCGATGTTTCATCTCTGCTAATTGAATTCTCTCCAAAGTGTTTAAATCATCCAGACAATGGGGGAATGTAATAGGGTGTGAGAATCAGAGAGTGAGAGATTGTGGTAAAATACCCTTTTTTTTTTTAAGTAGCAATCATTTACATGGCAAAATCAACTTGTAAATGATTGCCACTTTTAAAAAAAAAAACAGAAGACCTTTACCAAAATGTCTTACTTTCTGATTCTCACACCTTATTACATTTCCCCCAAATTTCTGGTATGTGTTAAGTCTGATTAACTTCCAGGAAGAAAAGCAATACTTTAAATGTACAACTGTTCAGGCCGCTGCGACCGTTAAGCGTGTGTATGTGTAACCCCTAACAAATGCGTACACGTTGCGTGCGCACGTCGTCACGCTGTAAGCACAAAGTGGCTACACTTGCGGTGGAATACACTTTATAACCCCTAACAGGAAAGGAATGTGACACCGATTGTATATATAATGTTGAGGTCCAACCCACCAACAATTATTTACTCAAAAGGGGGTACAACAATAATACAATCACAATAAGAGAAAAGGCTACAACCAATGGATACATATGTTTGTTCGCCTGCGCCACCCGGTCCCGGTCCTCAGTCAATCTGGATAGATGACCATCACAGAATGTGTCTGACCGGCCAGGAGGCTTGGCTTTTATACATTAGTCCAAATCATGAAACAATGGAAACTGTAATCTCTTCAAGTATAGGTCAAAGGGCTGGTCATTTACAGTACAGGAGGGGTCATAGGTCGGTTTGAATAGGTGGGCGATGCCTGGTCCAGGTGCACTTGCAGATGTTCTCCACTGGGTTCCCGCTGAATATCAAGAGTACAGTAAATACAGTGTAATATTAATATTCTGTTCCTGCGCATATCTATGCGCAGGAGCGTGCCATCTTCTGCAAACTGCTACCGGAATATTGCTCTTAAAATACTGTACAGCTGGATACCAAACACCACCTCCTAACCTAATGCTGTCCCCTCCTATCCTGTAAAGTTGGATATCTCTATTGTTCCCTTTCCAAAGTAAATGTAACTTGCTGGTGTGGCGCATGTAGGCTATGTGTAAATTATGTACTATGTGGATTAAATATGGAATATGTTTTTATGGCTTTTCCATGCGAATGCGTATGCTACCATATTTACTCATACCACGCGCTAACACGCAAGACCGCATGAGTGATTATACATAACTTGCGAGTATGAGCACGCACAGCAGAACGACCACCTGCACGGAAGCCATCTGTGGGGTGTTTGTACGTGATGCGTGTGGCTATAATATTTTCGACTTCGACATATGTGTGTGGTGACTTACCAACAGGGTCGGACTGGCCCACAGGAGAACAGGGGAAACCACCGGTGGGCCCTACTGCCTGTGGGCCCTCCTCATCCTCTAGGGATCAAGTTCCAGACTATCCTAGTGCACTGGATTTATGCATTATACTTATGTTACATTATACTTCACAAGAATATGGTTTATTGTACATTTACCAAGGGCACAGAACATGTACTCTGTAATGGTTAGCCAAATCTCTGTGGTGTCTGACCATGCCCCCACTGGAGCCTGGCTACACCTTTAAGCATGGGCCCCTACAGCAGCATCCCCCCGGTGGGCCCTTCATGCCCCAGTCCGACACTGCGTACCAAGGCAAATGGAGTTCCAGTATGCTGGCTGATTATTGCAGGACCATGAAGAGAGATATCCCAAAGGCAAAATATGCCTGAAAATCTACAACATTTTAGCCAGAATGAGCTGTACATGTATCATTTAGACTTACTGTATGTAAGACCTGATTTAATAAAACTTTAAACATGTTACAAAAAAAACCCTGCCTGATGGAAAAAATACAAAATGCATATTCGAATTCAGCACGAAACATACGTGTATATTCAGTTTATTTAGTTCTTGTGATAGAAAAAAAGTTTATTTTTGTAGACCAGCATTATGTGCACTAAGTCCACCATAATATACTGTATGTAACATTCTATTATACAATTTTGTTTATCTTAACCAATACAATCTGATTAAGTTTAAACAAATATTCTGCAGGGGAACTAAAAGGAAGTTTACAGAGTATTATGATGCTTAGGGGAAATATTTATTAACAATTTTTACTATAATAAAATAAAAAAGGATGTTTTCACAACCTTTTCACATTATTTTAGTATCACTTGCTGGGGCCTACTGCATCATGGAGAGGAAAGGGCCCGCCTGGAGTCTGCACTCGGGCCCCTCCACTGTTAAAACGCCCCTGAATAGGTTATCCCCTTAAATAATTAAATATTGCACGGATCCGGCCACAAGCTATTTCAATATGATATAATTATAGTCGCAGAGTTGCAGTTTGGCAGATCATAAAAACATAAAATGTTTTAGCAGCAAACCAGTTGATAAACAGTCCATTCCCAGCTATAAATTGCCTGGTTTAACTATAATCATACTTGCCTACCCTCCCAGAATGTCCAGGAGGCTCTTGAAAATCAGGTGCCACTCCTGGCCCCCGGAAAGGTGGATAAGTCTCCCACAGCAGCGCAGCCCCCCTTCGGCTGCACAGGTGGGGTGTGGCTATAATGACAAGACCGCGATCACCATGCCCCCTGTGCGGCTTCCTACCCTGAGCAACATGCCCCACCTCCGCCCATCTCGCCCCATGTTGCACCAAGCTGGTGCCCTCTCCTGGAGGGAACAGTCGGAACATCAGCAACCGTGAATATAATTTTGCACTGCAGCTTGTTGTTTCTAGAGATGAGCGGGTTCGGTTTCTCTGAATCCGAACCCGCCAGAACTTCATGTTTTTTTTCACGGGTCCGAGCGACTCGGATCTTCCCGCCTTGCTCGGTTAACCCGAGCGCGCCCGAACGTCATCATGACGCTGTCGGATTCTCGCGAGGCTCGGATTCTATCGCGAGACTCGGATTCTATATAAGGAGCCGCGCGTCGCCGCCATTTTCACACGTGCATTGAGATTGATAGGGAGAGGACGTGGCTGGCGTCCTCTCCATTTAGATTATAAGAGACTGAGAGAGATTTACTGGAGCTGACTAGGAGGAGTACTGTTACTGTAGAAGTGTAGAGACTGAGTGGAGAGAGTTTACTAGTGAGGACAGTGCAGTTTACTTTATAATCCGTTCTCTGCCTGAAGAAAGCGATACACAGCACACAGTGACTCAGTCACATACCATATCTGTGTGCACTGCTCAGGCTCAGGCCAGTGTGCTGCATCATCTATTATCTATATATAATATTATATATATCTGTCTGACTGCTCAGCTCACACAGCTTATAATTGTGGGGGAGACTGGGGAGCACTACTGCAGTGCCAGTTATAGGTTATAGCAGGAGCCAGGAGTACATAATATATTATATAGTGAGTGACCACCAGACACACAGTGCAGTTTATTTAATATATCCGTTCTCTGCCTGAAAAAAGCGATACACACAGTGACTCAGTCAGTCACATACCATATCTGTGTGCACTGCTCAGGCTCAGGCCAGTGTGCTGCATCATCTATATAATATATTATATATCTGTCTGACTGCTCAGCTCACACAGCTTATAATTGTGGGGGAGACTGGGGAGCACTACTGCAGTGCCAGTTATAGGTTATAGCAGGAGCCAGGAGTACATAATATTATATTAAAATTAAACAGTGCACACTTTTGCTGCAGGAGTGCCACTGCCAGTGTGACTAGTGACCAGTGACCTGACCACCAGTATATATAATATTAGTAGTATACTATCTCTTTATCAACCAGTCTATATTAGCAGCAGACACAGTACAGTGCGGTAGTTCACGGCTGTGGCTACCTCTGTGTCGGCACTCGGCAGCCCGTCCATAATTGTATATACCACCTAACCGTGGTTTTTTTTTCTTTCTTTATACATACATACTAGTTACGAGTATACTATCTCTTTATCAACCAGTCTATATTAGCAGCAGACACAGTACAGTGCGGTAGTTCACGGCTGTGGCTACCTCTGTGTCGGCACTCGGCAGCCCGTCCATAATTGTATATACCACCTAACCGTGGTTTTTCTTTCTTTCTTTATACATACATACTAGTTACAAGTATACTATCTCTTTATCAACCAGTCTATATATTAGCAGCAGACACAGTACAGTGCGGTAGTTCACGGCTGTGGCTACCTCTGTGTCGGCACTCGGCAGCCCGTCCATAATTGTATATACCACCTAACCGTGGTTTTTTTTTCTTTCTTTATACATACATACTAGTTACGAGTATACTATCTCTTTATCAACCAGTCTATATTAGCAGCAGACACAGTACAGTGCGGTAGTTCACGGCTGTGGCTACCTCTGTGTCGGCACTCGGCAGCCCGTCCATAATTGTATATACCACCTAACCGTGGTTTTTTTTTCTTTCTTTATACATACATACTAGTTACGAGTATACTATCTCTTTATCAACCAGTCTATATATTAGCAGCAGACACAGTACAGTGCGGTAGTTCACGGCTGTGGCTACCTCTGTGTCGGCACTCGGCAGCCCGTCCATAATTGTATATACCACCTAACCGTGGTTTTTTTTTCTTTCTTTATACATACATACTAGTTACGAGTATACTATCTCTTTATCAACCAGTCTATATTAGCAGCAGACACAGTACAGTGCGGTAGTTCACGGCTGTGGCTACCTCTGTGTCGGCACTCGGCAGCCCGTCCATAATTGTATATACCACCTAACCGTGGTTTTTTTTTCTTTCTTTATACATACATACTAGTTACGAGTATACTATCTCTTTATCAACCAGTCTATATATTAGCAGCAGACACAGTACAGTGCGGTAGTTCACGGCTGTGGCTACCTCTGTGTCGGCACTCGGCAGCCCGTCCATAATTGTATATACCACCTAACCGTGTTTTTTTTTTCTTTCTTTATACATACATACTAGTTACGAGTATACTATCTCTTTATCAACCAGTCTATATATTAGCAGCAGACACAGTACAGTGCGGTAGTTCACGGCTGTGGCTACCTCTGTGTCGGCACTCGGCAGTCCGTCCATAATTGTATATACCACCTAACCGTGGTTTTTTTTTCTTTCTTTATACATACATACTAGTTACGAGTATACTATCTCTTTATCAACCAGTCTATATATTAGCAGCAGACACAGTACAGTGCGGTAGTTCACGGCTGTGGCTACCTCTGTGTCGGCACTCGGCAGCCCGTCCATAATTGTATATACCACCTAACCGTGGTTTTTTTTTCTTTCTTTATACATACATACTAGTTACGAGTATACTATCTCTTTATCAACCAGTCTATATATTAGCAGCAGACACAGTACAGTGCGGTAGTTCACGGCTGTGGCTACCTCTGTGTCGGCACTCGGCAGCCCGTCCATAATTGTATATACCACCTAACCGTGGTTTTTTTTTCTTTCTTTATACATACATACTAGTTACGAGTATACTATCTCTTTATCAACCAGTCTATATATTAGCAGCAGACACAGTACAGTGCGGTAGTTCACGGCTGTGGCTACCTCTGTGTCGGCACTCGGCAGCCCGTCCATAATTGTATACTAGTATCCAATCCATCCATCTCCATTGTTTACCTGAGGTGCCTTTTAGTTGTGCCTATTAAAATATGGAGAACAAAAATGTTGAGGTTCCAAAATTAGGGAAAGATCAAGATCCACTTCCACCTCGTGCTGAAGCTGCTGCCACTAGTCATGGCCGAGACGATGAAATGCCAGCAACGTCGTCTGCCAAGGCCGATGCCCAATGTCATAGTACAGAGCATGTCAAATCCAAAACACCAAATATCAGTAAAAAAAGGACTCCAAAACCTAAAATAAAATTGTCGGAGGAGAAGCGTAAACTTGCCAATATGCCATTTACCACACGGAGTGGCAAGGAACGGCTGAGGCCCTGGCCTATGTTCATGGCTAGTGGTTCAGCTTCACATGAGGATGGAAGCACTCAGCCTCTCGCTAGAAAAATGAAAAGACTCAAGCTGGCAAAAGCAGCACAGCAAAGAACTGTGCATTCTTCGAAATCCCAAATCCACAAGGAGAGTCCAATTGTGTCGGTTGCGATGCCTGACCTTCCCAACACTGGACGTGAAGAGCATGCGCCTTCCACCATTTGCACGCCCCCTGCAAGTGCTGGAAGGAGCACCCGCAGTCCAGTTCCTGATAGTCAGATTGAAGATGTCAGTGTTGAAGTACACCAGGATGAGGAGGATATGGGTGTTGCTGGCGCTGGGGAGGAAATTGACCAGGAGGATTCTGATGGTGAGGTGGTTTGTTTAAGTCAGGCACCCGGGGAGACACCTGTTGTCCGTGGGAGGAATATGGCCGTTGACATGCCAGGTGAAAATACCAAAAAAATCAGCTCTTCGGTGTGGAGGTATTTCACCAGAAATGCGGACAACAGGTGTCAAGCCGTGTGTTCCCTTTGTCAAGCTGTAATAAGTAGGGGTAAGGACGTTAACCACCTCGGAACATCCTCCCTTATACGTCACCTGCAGCGCATTCATAATAAGTCAGTGACAAGTTCAAAAACTTTGGGTGACAGCGGAAGCAGTCCACTGACCAGTAAATCCCTTCCTCTTGTAACCAAGCTCACGCAAACCACCCCACCAACTCCCTCAGTGTCAATTTCCTCCTTCCCCAGGAATGCCAATAGTCCTGCAGGCCATGTCACTGGCAATTCTGACGAGTCCTCTCCTGCCTGGGATTCCTCCGATGCATCCTTGCGTGTAACGCCTACTGCTGCTGGCGCTGCTGTTGTTGCCGCTGGGAGTCGATGGTCATCCCAGAGGGGAAGTCGTAAGCCCACTTGTACTACTTCCAGTAAGCAATTGACTGTTCAACAGTCCTTTGCGAGGAAGATGAAATATCACAGCAGTCATCCTACTGCAAAGCGGATAACTGAGTCCTTGACAACTATGTTGGTGTTAGACGTGCGTCCGGTATCCGCCGTTAGTTCACAGGGAACTAGACAATTTATTGAGGCAGTGTGCCCCCGTTACCAAATACCATCTAGGTTCCACTTCTCTAGGCAGGCGATACCGAGAATGTACACGGACGTCAGAAAAAGACTCACCAGTGTCCTAAAAAATGCAGTTGTACCCAATGTCCACTTAACCACGGACATGTGGACAAGTGGAGCAGGGCAGGGTCAGGACTATATGACTGTGACAGCCCACTGGGTAGATGTATGGACTCCCGCCGCAAGAACAGCAGCGGCGGCACCAGTAGCAGCATCTCGCAAACGCCAACTCTTTCCTAGGCAGGCTACGCTTTGTATCACCGCTTTCCAGAATACGCACACAGCTGAAAACCTCTTACGGCAACTGAGGAAGATCATCGCGGAATGGCTTACCCCAATTGGACTCTCCTGTGGATTTGTGGCATCGGACAACGCCAGCAATATTGTGTGTGCATTAAATATGGGCAAATTCCAGCACGTCCCATGTTTTGCACATACCTTGAATTTGGTGGTGCAGAATTATTTAAAAAACGACAGGGGCGTGCAAGAGATGCTGTCGGTGGCCAGAAAAATTGCGGGACACTTTCGGCGTACAGGCACCACGTACAGAAGACTGGAGCACCACCAAAAACTACTGAACCTGCCCTGCCATCATCTGAAGCAAGAAGTGGTAACGAGGTGGAATTCAACCCTCTATATGCTTCAGAGGTTGGAGGAGCAGCAAAAGGCCATTCAAGCCTATACAATTGAGCACGATATAGGAGGTGGAATGCACCTGTCTCAAGTGCAGTGGAGAATGATTTCAACGTTGTGCAAGGTTCTGATGCCCTTTGAACTTGCCACACGTGAAGTCAGTTCAGACACTGCCAGCCTGAGTCAGGTCATTCCCCTCATCAGGCTTTTGCAGAAGAAGCTGGAGGCATTGAAGAAGGAGCTAAAAGGGAGCGATTCCGCTAGGCATGTGGGACTTGTGGATGCAGCCCTTAATTCGCTTAACAAGGATTCACGGGTGGTCAATCTGTTGAAATCAGAGCACTACATTTTGGCCACCGTGCTCGATCCTAGATTTAAAGCCTACCTTGGATCTCTCTTTCCGGCAGACACAGGTCTGCTGGGGTTGAAAGACCTGCTGGTGACAAAATTGTCAAGTCAAGCGGAACGCGACCTGTCAACATCTCCTCCTTCACATTCTCCCGCAACTGGGGGTGCGAGGAAAAGGCTCAGAATTCCGAGCCCACCCGCTGGCGGTGATGCAGGGCAGTCTGGAGCGACTGCTGATGCTGACATCTGGTCCGGACTGAAGGACCTGACAACGATTACGGACATGTCGTCTACTGTCACTGCATATGATTCTCTCAACATTGATAGAATGGTGGAGGATTATATGAGTGACCGCATCCAAGTAGGCACGTCACACAGTCCGTACTTATACTGGCAGGAAAAAGAGGCAATTTGGAGGCCCTTGCACAAACTGGCTTTATTCTACCTAAGTTGCCCTCCCACAAGTGTGTACTCCGAAAGAGTGTTTAGTGCCGCCGCTCACCTTGTCAGCAATCGGCGTACGAGGTTACATCCAGAAAATGTGGAGAAGATGATGTTCATTAAAATGAATTATAATCAATTCCTCCGCGGAGACATTGACCAGCAGCAATTGCCTCCACAAAGTACACAGGGAGCTGAGATGGTGGATTCCAGTGGGGACGAATTGATAATCTGTGAGGAGGGGGATGTACACGGTGATATATCGGAGGGTGAAGATGAGGTGGACATCTTGCCTCTGTAGAGCCAGTTTGTGCAAGGAGAGATTAATTGCTTCTTTTTTGGGGGGGGTCCAAACCAACCCGTCATATCAGTCACAGTCGTGTGGCAGACCCTGTCACTGAAATGATGGGTTGGTTAAAGTGTGCATGTCCTGTTTTGTTTATACAACATAAGGGTGGGTGGGAGGGCCCAAGGACAATTCCATCTTGCACCTCTTTTTTCTTTTCTTTTTCTTTGCATCATGTGCTGATTGGGGAGGGTTTTTTGGAAGGGACATCCTGCGTGACACTGCAGTGCCACTCCTAGATGGGCCCGGTGTTTGTGTCGGCCACTAGGGTCGCTAATCTTACTCACACAGCTACCTCATTGCGCCTCTTTTTTTCTTTGCGTCATGTGCTGTTTGGGGAGGGTTTTTTGGAAGGGACATCCTGCGTGACACTGCAGTGACACTCCTAGATGGGCCCGGTGTTTGTGTCGGCCACTAGGGTCGCTAATCTTACTCACACAGCTACCTCATTGCGCCTCTTTTTTTCTTTGCGTCATGTGCTGTTTGGGGAGGGTTTTTTGGAAGGGCCATCCTGCGTGACACTGCAGTGCCACTCCTAGATGGGCCCGGTGTTTGTGTCGGCCACTAGGGTCGCTAATCTTACTCACACAGCTACCTCATTGCGCCTCTTTTTTTCTTTGCGTCATGTGCTGTTTGGGGAGGGTTTTTTGGAAGGGACATCCTGCGTGACACTGCAGTGCCACTCCTAGATGGGCCCGGTGTTTGTGTCGGCCACTAGGGTCGCTTATCTTACTCACACAGCGACCTCGGTGCAAATTTTAGGACTAAAAATAATATTGTGAGGTGTGAGGTATTCAGAATAGACTGAAAATGAGTGTAAATTATGGTTTTTGAGGTTAATAATACTTTGGGATCAAAATGACCCCCAAATTCTATGATTTAAGCTGTTTTTTAGTGTTTTTTGAAAAAAACACCCGAATCCAAAACACACCCGAATCCGACAAAAAAAATTCGGTGAGGTTTTGCCAAAACGCGTTCGAACCCAAAACACGGCCGCGGAACCGAACCCAAAACCAAAACACAAAACCCGAAAAATTTCAGGCGCTCATCTCTAGTTGTTTCACATGCAAATATAATGATGTTCCAGTGCTGTCAAGTTACTGTAATAAATAATGTTTCTGACAGTTTTTAGGCACACACCTACTGTTCAAAATACAATAACAAGGGGGGCCCCCAAAGAACTTGGACATAGCATCCGAATCCCCAGCATGCCAGTGGGGCTGCTCCGCAGTACACAGGTCAGCTGTAGTGATGCAAGCTTCAGGTCACTCATCTGTTTAAATGAGCTACAAATCACATTGTACTTTAGCAACCATAGCATCATACACTGTGCAGGAAGGACTTCCAGTGTCATACAGTTTAACTGTAGTGATAAAAAGTTCAGCTCTCTCACCTGGGTATAGAAGCTTTAATTTATATTGCAGCTGTTTCCACATTGTTAATCGTTTAAGAAAAGTTGCCAGTGAGGCTGCTACGGTTAATCAGCCATAGGGGTCAAAGGTTCTCATCACTCAGTTGTGAATAGAACTTCAATTTGCATAGCAACCACAGGATAGAAAATTGTGTATTAAAGAAAATTGCAACATATATGCTGTACAGTCATTAAAGTATCGAAGTGGGTTATTCAGAGTTGTTAGCAAACTATAAAAGCACACTAATGGGCAAAACTATGTTGCACTGTAAGTGGGGTAGATGTAACATGTGCAGAGAGAGTTAGATTTGGTTGGGGTGTGTTCAAACTGAAATTTAAATTGCAGTGTAAAAATAAAGCAGCCAGTATTTACCCTGCACAGAAACAAAATAACCCACCCAAATCTAAATCTCACTGCACATGTTACATCGGCCCCACCTGCAGTGCACACGGTTTTGCCCAATTGCTAACTTTTTTGGTTTGCAAACAACTCTGAATAACCCCCCAAAGTCGGCAACTAAATACCAGAGGCTAAGCTTCTGAACCTCTTCATAGTAATACACTGTAACATGCAGCAGGTTGCTCTTACATATAGATGTGTCCTCATACACTGTGGCCTCAGTCTCGCTGCCAAATATCCCCTCTGGGTCCAAACTTTATATAAGTGACGTTCAAAACACCAGATCCTAGTGTACATTTAAAAGCAATCTAATGAATATGTGGATCTAGGATCAGATTAAAACAGAAAATATTCACCTCTTCTACATACATACAAGGCGCCTTGTGTTACTGCCCATACCCAGGCCCGGCAACAGGGGGGGTCAAAGGGGACACCTGTGCCAGGCCCTGAGAGTCAGAGTTGCCCAGGAGCAGGGCCGGTGCTAGGGTATTCGGCGCCCTCCTGCAAACAATACATTTGTGTCCTCCCATGCGTAATAAAGGGACGGTGCGCGCCAATGGGGTGTGTTCTCACATGGAAGGGGCGTGGACACACAATAGTACCCTCAATTCAAATTACGCCACACACAGTTTATCACAATCTTATTCACATTATACCACATGTAGTGCCCCTGATTCATATTACACCAAATAGTAGTGCACCTAATTCACATTATGATATACAGTAGTGCTCCTTATACACAATACCCACAGTAGTGTCTCTAATATACACATACAGCCCGCAGTAGTAGTGCCACACAGAATGTCCACAGTAGTAATGCCACACAGAACGCCCACAGTAGTCGTGCCACACAGAAGGGTTAGGCTGCGGGGGGGGGGGGGGGGGGAGGGTTAGGCTACAGGGGGGAAGGGTTAGGCTGCGGGAGGGGAGGGTTAGGGTTAGGCTGCGGGGGTTAGGCTATGGGGTTAGGCTGCAGGGGAGGGTTAGGCTGCGGGGGGGGGGGTTAGGCTATGGGGAGGGGGGTTAGGGTTAGGCTGCAGGGGGGGAGGGTTAGGGTTAGGCTGCAGGGGGGGAGGGTTAGGGTTAGGCCACGGGGGAAGGGGGTTAGGGTTAGGCACCACTGGGAGCGGTTAGGGTTAGGCTGCAGGGGGGAGGGGGGGGGGTTAGGATTAGGCTGCGGGTAGGGTGTGTTAGGTAGTTACAGATGAAGGTTAGCTTGGGGTTTAGGGCCCTGTCAGGATTTAACCTCCGGGATGCTGTTGTTGGTATTTTGACAGCCGGCATCCCAGGCTCTGGGATATCGTATGTATTCCTACCAGATAACTGGAGTAGACATGTAATAATAAGTGTGTGTACCCAGATGACACAGAAGAAAATGGGAAAACACACAAGAGCAGAGAGAGGTGTGAATCCAGGATACAGGTGGCAAAAATAGCTGAAAATACAAAGTGAAAGTAAAGTCATGGCACTTACCATGTGATGTCATGTGACTTCTCTTGTGAGTGTAGGGGAATCTTTAGATATTGTTGTTAAATGGTCATCCGGCCATAAGCTTGTCAATTATACATGGAAAACCATATGAACCGCACTGCTGCGCTTCCATCGACACTCTCTGCTCTTTACCAGTGCCCACACCCGCAGCTGAACTGTGTGACATGTGGCTAGGGTTTAGGAGGGCTTCCTTAACTCAGCTGACTATACTGCAGCAGCGGCAGGTGCTCAAATACTCACTGCAGTGACCAGCGGCTCCACACACAGGTGCTGGCTGGCCAGTTTCCCCATATGTGGCCAGTTACACCGCAGTAGGAGCGGGCGCACTGCCGCTATGTTGCAGTGCAGTGACATAGCCATCTGTAGTGATCTATGAGCCTCAGCTCCTGGTTGAGTCCTGTGTGCTGAATCGGCACCTGGCTGTGTGGGGAACCCAGATGGCTCCCGCTGGTAACCACTGACTTATACTGTAACTGTACCATTTACCAGTACAGGTTTGTAAGACAGTGGGAGAGCACACAGGAGCACACTTGAACTTGTGGTCCATGTGTGGATATATACGAATCATTTTTTTGAGATTCTCCCTGAGTGGGGCTATTTTTCAGATTTTAATGATTAGACCCTCACGAATTAAGACTGAGGTCTCTTAAATTTTTAAAACTGTCTTACAAACCTGTAATGGTAAATGGTCTTAAGGACCTGAAGATTTCTATGATTGTCAATTTTGGATTGTTATAGCTGTATTGATCATCCCTCTGAAGAAGTCCGTTAAGGACGAAACGCGTCAGTGTGGAAGAGAGAAAATATACCCTTCATTTCATCATCTGACACTAATCATTGCCATGTGTTTGTGAAAGGGTCATCTCTTTGAGCAATATGTGCTTTTAATAAATTGATATTATTTATTCATTGATGTGGTCAATTGCATTGCTGGTTAAGCAAGGAAGTGATTATTAGCGCCATCTGATTCATTGTTTGGAGATATCTATCTATCTATATATATACACATATATAGATATAGATATATTGGGAATATCTATATATATATATATATAGCTATACAGTGTATATATATTTATGTATATATATATATATATATATATATATATATACACATCTATATATATATATATATATATATATATATATAAATAGTTTGCTTTGCAATAGCGTCACTCAGCTTCGATTTCTTTAAGAATGTAAGACACCATCACTCTGGATTATTTCAACGTTTCAGGATCTTTTATTGTGACCCTTTCGTCAGGATTCCTGACGAAAGTGTCTAAATAAATGATCCTGAAACGTTGAAATAATCCAGAAAGATGGTGTCTTAAATTCTTAAAGTAGTCGTCGCTGAGTGTCGCTATTGTGAACCATATTTGAATTATCCCTTAGAGGATTAGATGGCACCTGGATGGAACTATTAAATATAGCAGAAGAGTGCCGGTCTCTGGAATATATGTGTGTGTGTGTGTGTGTGTGTGTGTGTGTGTGTGTGTGTGTGTGTGTGTGTGTGTGTGTGTGTGTGTGTGTGTCAAGGAGGAAGGTGGGCTAGGGTGGTTGGGGGAGGGGGGGAGATATCAGTTTTCCCGGGCCCCAAGTATATTCTGTTGCAGGCCCTGCCCATACCATATTTGATTTGGTTTCCAAGATGTTTTGAAACCATGGAAAAAAATTCTGTTATATGTTTATTCTAGAGAAAATGAAGTTCCTGCCACTCAATACTGACCACTTAACCATTCTTCCTTAAATTGGACTGATGATGCGTGCGATTAGTAAAATATTTGTGCCTAGAAAGATTTTAAGACCTACAACACTTGTGGTATTTACTTGCTGAACTTACTATGAAAAGGTAAAAATTACATTTACTGCACAGTTTAAGACTAGTACAGTATATTATTCCTCTATTCCTCCATTCATCTGCGTTTGAAAGTAGCCATAATCACTGTTAGGGCTTATTTGCTCCAGTCCTGTATTTGGTGCAAGAATTCCAAGGTGCAGGCAGTGCAGCTGCTATGGGGCCCAGAGCTGAGAGGGGCCCACCTTCCCTGTCACAGTACATGTGTTATATACATTTTTTGCCATTGAGTGGTACGTAGGGGTCCTGTCAAACTTTTTCATTGGGGCCTGCAATATATCTAGGTATGCCCCTGGATCTGCTCATTGTAGTGTGGTATAAAATTCATTGTAGGGCATTTTAATGTTATATAATATGAACCGAGGCACTGTAATAAGGCACAATATGAACAGGGAGCACTATGTATAATAATGTGAATTGGTTGTACTGCAGCAAAATGTTTACCGGCAGCACTGAAATGTGACATACTGTACGGTAAACTTAAGCACTACTGCGATTCAAAAAAGAAACTAGGGCACTACTATGGAATATAACATTAAATAAGGCTCTACTATGGTTCAGAAAATGGACTAGGGCACTAGTATAGGGCATAAAATTAACAACTACTGCAGAGAAGTGTCTTTTTAGAAGCATTGGGACGGGGGCCCCTTCAAAATGTTGCTATGGGGCCCCACGAATTTCGCTCAGCTCACATCTCTCCCCCCGCTCATCACAGCGCGATGTGTGCTGAGCATGGCAGGCCAATCTAGCAACCAGCAATAGCAATGCGTGGGGCTGCGCATCGCTATCACTGTAGGGGGTAGACACGGAGCGATCAGGCTTAAAATCTAAGCAATCTAGTCAGATTGCTTAGATTTTAAGCAGCGATCGCTCCATGAGTACCCCCCTTTAAACAAAGCAAAAGAAGAAAAAAAAAAACGACTTTAAGACTAAAACTAAATTTAAAATACTTGACAAAATTAACAATGGAAGTAAGGTTTAACATTTTTAAAGAAAAATTATGTTTTCTAGTTATTTGCAGAAAATATATTTGATCTACTGTGAAGGAAATATCATTGTGTATTGCATGATAAGTCAGACTTTGTATGTAACACATTATTAGCCTTCTGAGCCTAGATTACTAAACATATATTTAAAGCTATGTAAACTTCTCATGGGAATTTTAGAAAATAGTCTTCAGCAAAATCCATTACAGTATCATGAAACTGTTTGCAAAAGTTGTGACTAAGACATTGACAAAAAATGAGATTAAAATGAAAAGTGATATTCACTGATTAAAACGAAGCAAAAGAAAATGACTAAAATGTGACTTTAAATTAATTACAATTTTAAATAAGCAACTAAGACTAAGATTAAGTTGAAATTCCTTGTCAAAATTAACACTAGATAGAAAAATATGTGCCCTTATTGTCTGCCGCACAAGCAAGGTGCTGAGAGAGGGTAGACAACATGTTCTGGTGTCTGTACCTGCTGGCATGTTTGCCCATTATTGAGGGCTTGATAGACTGAACTTTATAAAAATCACATTCATGAACAACATTTATCAGATGCTAATTGGAACGGATGGGAAATCTAGTCAGACAGTATTTACATCTGTCATTGTAAGTGGTCATTTTATGACCTCACTAATGTTACCTACAAGTGCATTACCAGAATACCTGTTGTGTGTGGATCCCTTTAATGTGCTATGGGGGTCATTCCGAGTTGTTCGCTCGTTGTCGATTCTCGCTATATTGCGATTAGTCGCTTACTGCGCATGCGCAAGGTTCGCAGAGCGCATGCGCTTAGTTATTTAACACAAAAGTTAGGTATTTTACTCACGGCATAACAAGGTTTTTTCATCGTTCTGGTGATCGGAGTGTGATTGACAGGAAGTGGGTGTTTCTGGGCGGAAACTGTCCGTTTTATGGGAGTGTGCGGAAAAACGCTGACGTTTCTGGGAAAAACGCGGGAGTGGCTGGAGAAACGGGGGAGTGTCTGGGCGAACGCTGGGTGTGTTTGTGACGTCAAACCAGGAACGAAACTGACTGAACTGATCGCAGTGTAGGAGTAAGTAAGTAGTAAGTAGTTCCTACTCAGAAACTGCTAAGAAATTTCTATTCGCAATTCTGCTAATCTTTCGTTCGCAATTCTGCTATGCTAAGATACACTCCCAGAGGGCGGCGGCCTAGCGTGTGCAATGCTGCTAAAAGCAGCTAGCGAGCGAACAACTCGGAATGAGGGACCATGAGTTCAGTCTAGGACGATACTCCCAACTATAAGCCTGTAATATCTCACAGACAGTATCATTGCCTGATGCCGCGTGCCATGCCAGGAAAGGAAAACTATGGCCCTCATTCCGAGTTGATCGCTCGCAAGGCGAATTTAGCAGAGTTGCTCACGCTAAGCCTACGCCTACTGGGAGTGTATCTTAGCTTCTTAAAATTGCGACCGATGTATTCGCAATATTGCGATTACAAACTACTTAGCAGTTTCAGAGTAGCTTCAGACTTACTCGGCATCTGCGTTCAGTTCAGTGCTTGTCGTTCCTGGTTTGACGTCATAAACACACCCAGTGTTCGCCCAGACACTCCCCCGTTTCTCCGGCCACTCCTGCGTTTTTTCCGGAAACGGTAGCGTTTTTATCCACACGCCCCGAAAACGCTGTGTTTCCGCCCAGTAACACCCATTTCCTGTCAATCACACTACGTTCGCCAGAGCGAAGAAAAAGCCGTGAGTAAAAATACTATCTTCATTGTAAAATTACTTGGCGCAGTCGCAGTGCGAATATTGCGCATGCGTACTAAGCGGAATTTCACTGCGATGCGAAGAAAATTACCGAGCGATCAACTCGGAATGAGGGCCTATATATTTTTATTTTTAACAAAGTAACTTTTGTTTCCTCATATTGTTAATTATACATTTGCCCAGTTGTGTTATTTTGTAACACATATTTGTTCTCGGCTTACCTCAGATAATCCCGAGCCAATATAAACAAGGAAGAGTAAATAAGTTTATATGTAGGTGTTGACAAGAACTACTGCAGAAAAGCAGTGTGTAATTAGGTTAACTGAGGGTGTGTGAGTAAAAACAAACTGCAATCGGGAATGGGCTTAATCACTGACTGGAAGGCAATAAATCACAGTAACACAACTACTCTGCTACATCAGATTAACCTTAGAACAAATTTCATCGAATGATACCAACATCTTCTATAGTTCTTGTGATCCTACAGTGACACATTCTGCAACCTTCCATGGGAGACTGCTGTTTCATTTCATAGTCATCATTCTGATTTACAGTGCTACAGAAGTATAGATACTGCAGGCGTATACTGTAATTCTTGGGTGGTCTTCTGTTTGCCGGTGGCCAGGCTCCCGACGACCAGCATACCGGCGCCGGGAGCCTGACACCCGGCATACCAACACTTTTTCTCCCTCTTGGGGGTCCACAACCGCCCTGGAAGGAGAATAGATAGGTGGCGCGCGTAGCGCGCCACCGTGTCTGCAGCGTGGCGAGCGCAGCGTGGCAAGCACATCGAGGCCGCAAGGGGCTCATTTGCGCTCGGCCAGCTGTCGGTATGCCGGAGGTCGTAATTACGGTGCCGGTATGCTGGTCCCCGGGAGCCCGGCCGCCCACATACCCTACTGCACCCATAATTCTTCACTAGCACTCTTACTTGAAGGTGGATTTGTAAGCATAGTGTATTACAACAAAAAAGTACAAGATGTGGGGTCCATACAGGGGCGGTGCTAGGGTGTTCGGCGCCCCCCTGCAAACTATAGATTTTCGCCCTCCTACAAAAAAGTCCTCTTAACATGTTTCTTTACAATGTTTTATATTTTGAAATGTAACGTGCAATATTTTGTAAAATTGATTATAAGGGGTACAATAATGTGTGTGAGGGTTAGGGAGGTACAGGGTTAGGGTTAGACTACATACCATACATGCGTTGGGATCCTGCACGTTGGGATGCTGCTGTCAGTATTCTGGCCGCAGCATCCCAAACGCTGGGATCCTGATACCATCCCATGAGGACATACACTTCTTGCACACACATATACATACACAGTTCCAGGGTGCAACCAGCAAGTCTGCTTTTCACACAGTTACAGTGACAAATGGGAGCCAAAATAACAATGAGGGTTAGCAGCACCTATTGGGTCCTGTACCAGGGGAGATGGGAACATGACAAGAAAAAGTAGTGAATGTGAAGTGGCAGCAAAACCAGCAGTGACTACACTACAGAGATTACTCTCTGCACACACTGCAACAGCATCTCCCGCCCCCACCTTCCGACACTCACCGCTCACCCTACACATTAACAGCACGGCAAGGGCAAAGGGGGAACGCAGGACTGTCTGCAGACAGCGCACCCTCTCCTCGTCCATGGTACGGGTAAGGGGAATCAGGCTATCGAGAGCTGCTGGGAGGAGCTTGCACCGCAGCAGATGGCCTGGGCACTCCGTGCTGTGATCCGTTCCTCTGAGGGGAGCGCAGCGGCACCCAGATGAGACAAAGAGATCTGTCTCACAAAATAAAATACAGCCGCGTAGTCATGGGCAGAGTGATTCACTGAACTGAGTTGAGACACATGACTCAGTTCAGTGAAGTGTCTCGAGTCAGTGTCTCGGCACATGAGTCATGGCTCATTTGTACTGGAATGTAGCGGTGAGGTTACTTTCGGTCAACCGCTGACCACAAAGTTCCCACCATTGGTTACAATGGAGCGCATAGGCGCTACATTGTAACACTGCCGTGTGCCGCCTGTCAGACAGTACAGGAGCACACAGCCGATCAGGAGGTTGCCACAACGTGGCGCTCCCTGATTGGCTGAAGAAACCCTCTTAGACATAAGTCAGAGGGGGTTTCTGGCATTCGGGGAAAGGGGTCCCATGTGAAAACATGGGGCCCCTTTCAGTTCGAGGTCGGGTGTCCGTTTTTTTATTTTGACAAGTACGTGGATTACAAATGGATTACAAGCAGAAGATCCTTCTACCATGGATTTTGTGAGTATAATTTTTTCAACAGGTACACCATGGATTCTACATGGAGAAGAGGACCGACCCTCGTGTGAACATAAGGTAAGTATGTGTATATGGTGGTGTGGATGTATGTATTAAAGTTATACTTTCAAGGTGTGTGTCTTATGTCTTTATTGGGGTATTTTTTTAGTAGTAGTACTACAGGTACCAGCGGGCCCGGTTTTCCGCCGCATGCTGGTACTTGTGGTTCTCCAAGTACCAGCTTGTGGGGGAGGCTTGCTGGGACTTGTAGTACTGCTACTAAAAACAATATTCAACACTTTCAACAAAGGCTATCAGCCCCCCATCCGCAGCCCTTGGATGGGGGGGACAGCCTTGGGCTTCACCCCTGGCCCTTGGGTGGCTGGAGGGGGGGACCCCTTGATTTAAGGGGTTCCCACTCCTCCAGGGTACCCCGGCCAGGGGTGACTAGTTGGGTATTTAATGCCACGGCCGCAGGGCGCTGTATAAAAGTGACCCCCGGCTGTGGCATTATCTGTCCTGCTAGTGGAGCCCGGTGCTGGTTTAAAAA
The DNA here is from genome assembly GCF_028390025.1 of Pseudophryne corroboree. Classification (NCBI taxonomy): domain Eukaryota; kingdom Metazoa; phylum Chordata; class Amphibia; order Anura; family Myobatrachidae; genus Pseudophryne; species Pseudophryne corroboree. Next base: position 484,294,900 of record NC_086444.1, read on the forward strand.
ATATGGGGGACCCCTACGCTTTTTGTCCCCCGTATTTTTGGAACCAGGACCAGGCGCAGAGCCCGGTGCTGGTTGCTTAAATATGGGGGAACCCCTGTCAATTTTTTCCCCATATTTTTGCAACCAGGACCGGCTGAAAGAGCCCGAGGCTGGTTTGACTTAGGAGGGGGGACCCCACGCATTTTTTTTTAACAAATTCAAACATTTCCCACCCCTTCCCACTGAAAAACATGCACGGATCTCATGGATCCGTGCATGCCTATCCAATCACGGTAAAAAAAAAAGCAGGTGGTTTTTTTTAGCACTTTTTCACGAATTGTATTTCAGCACGGCAGTGTTTGGCTATTGTCGGCAGTGTTTGTGATTTGCACTTTTTAGTCAATTCACGATTTCTACCAAATTGCAGGCGTATTTGACCGATGGTGTATTGATTCGTGATTTTTTCCTAGGACTTCCAAAATATTACGAATGCCCTCATCACTGCCGTGATTTTTGCTTAGTAAATTACCGAGATGACACTTTGAAGAAAAAACGGCATCTCGGTCAAAATCGGGAGCTTAGTAAATATACCCCATGGAGGGAGTTATTCAGCTGCAGTGATTGTGCAGTGCATCTGGGGGAGGCAGCTGCTTATGCACTGATTGTTAATAATATATTAACATAGATTCAGTGTGTTATGTTGATATATTATTAATAACCATTAATTGCATACTAGTTACAGAATATGCACATTACTTCTGGCTGAGGAGAGAAAGCTTAACAGCCATGAAACACATCATTCAGTCTGTAACTAAACCAAATAAAAACATTTTTTTTTACTTTGCATACTTTGCTAATTGGATGATTTTAGATGGGCTTTTTTTTAGGTGGGCTTGTATTTATTATATTATCCACTATCTAGCCTCCAGGGAGTTTGCCACCCACAATCACATTGAGCAGGAACAGTGAGTTGAGAACACTGTACCACAGGGGCTCCACCTCCTGCAGGTTTATGCTGCATGAATCAGATCCATCCACTGAGTCACTGAGTCTACACAGTGTGCAACTGTCTCAACTCACTGGCAGACTCAGGATGAATCATGGGGGGTCATTCCGAGTTGGTCGCTCGGTAAATTTCTTCGCATCGCAGCGATTTTCCGCTTAGTGCGCATGCGCAATGTCCGCACTGCGACTGCGCCAAGTAAATTTGCTATGCAGTTAGGAATTTTACTCACGTTTTTTTCTTCGTTCTGGTGATCGTAATGTGATTGACAGGAAGTGGGTGTTTCTGGGCGGAAACTGGCCGTTTTATGGGTGTGTGCGAAAAAACGCTACCGTTTCTGGGAAAAACGCGGGAGTGGCTGGAGAAACGGAGGAGTGTCTGGGCGAACGCTGGGTGTGTTTGTGACGTCAAACCAGGAACGACAAGCACTGAACTGATCGCAGATGCCGAGTAAGTCTCGAGTTACTCAGAAACTGCACAGAGATGTCTTATTGCAATATTGCGAATCTTTCGTTCGCAATTTTGATAAGCTAAGATTCACTCCCAGTAGGCGGTGGCTTAGCGTGTGCAATACTGCTAAAAGCAGCTTGCGAGCGAACAACTCGGAATGACCCCCATGATTCATGAAATGGATCAGGCACAGCAGCACAGCACTCACTGACTGGTGAGTCGTGACTGCTCCCTCCCCCCTCCCACTGGGTGTCACCTGGTATAGCCTCTGGCCAATCACAGCTAAAGACACTCAGCAGAACACACTGACTGAAGGACACACACTGAGCTTCCTCCCTCTGGCTGAGAGAGGCTACTGCTGCAGCTGTCTCCACTCATTAAACAGTGAGTGACTCGAATCATTCATACTTCCTGATGATTCGAGTCACTGTGTTGAGACAGTGAGTCAGTACTCAGTAGCCATCTCTACAGCCACGGCTTCCCTCCTCAGCAGAGCAGGGACGGCACCTTCCCGACCCGGCGCCGTCCTGCATTGCATACCCTCGCTGAGCGCTTCACGCCGGCTCTGGGTCCATACAAACCATGAGTGCATAAGTATACCAACTTTATCTGTTTAAAATGTTGATAGCAATCTATATAGAACTGAGTGATATTATAATGTTACCGTATATAACTTTTTAGGTGTTGTATTGTACATTACATCCGCTCCCCAGTGATTATGGTGGTCATTCCGACCCGATCGCTCGCTGCAGTTTGTCACAGCGCAGCGTTCGGGTTGGAACTGCGCATGCACCGGCACTGCAGTGCGCCGGCGCATGGCAGTCGTCGTTACCTAGCGATCACCTCTCAGACAGATGCGGTCGCTAGGCGGGAGGGGGCTGAACGGCGGCGTTAAGCCGCTGTTTAGGGGGAGCAGTCCGGCCAACGCAGGCAGGGCTGGCCCATTCGGGGGGTGGGCAGCGTTGGCTACGTGACGTCTCACGCAGCTGCTGCGTGACGTCTCACGCAGCTGCTGCGGCCAGCGGGAGCAACGAGTAACTCCCGGCCAGCCGCAGGAGCTGCGATGGCCGGGGGTTACTCCTCAAATGCAAAGGCATCACCTCTGTGCGATGCTTTTGTATTTGTGCGGGGAAGGGGGGGGGGGAGGCTCTGACATGCGGGGCGGACTAGCCCTGTGCTGGGCGTCCCCCCGCATGTCTAAGTTTACGATCGTAGCTGTGCTAAATTTAGCACAGCTACGATCAACTCGGAATGACCCCCCATGTTTGGCGACAGTAAGGCTGAACATACCACTTCACCAGGCCACACACATATGTGACCCAATTTGCTAGATCATGGATACACAGTGGTCTGAAAGACTGAACTGAGATTTTGTGCCAATTTAAAACAAAAATAATTATATTAAAATGTAAAAAAAAAAAAAAATTTAGAAAGGAATCTAAGAAAATGATGAAATAAAGCACTTTTCTCTGCTGCCTGCTCTCCTATCAACATTGTGAGATGGTGATAGCTAACAGAACGTGCTGTCATGATCTTACTTTAAAAAGTCTTATTCATACCTTGTATGGAGGAGTTAATTCCAGAGGTGGCTGACTAGGCTCTAACTGGCAATGCCTGGCGATACCTATCATCAGCAGGAGATGTGGTTAGTATGCCGGCAGTCAGAATCCTGGTGCCGGATTCCCGACACGTGGCCATAAAGGTGACGTTGGAACTCCAACAGCGGACAAAATGCCTACACCGGAATCCCGACACCCAGCATCTCGATTGTAAGTATGCCGCCCAATGTTAGTATTAACCTGCAGGGGGAGGGGTTAGGTTTAGCTTCTACCACGGAGGGTTAGGCTGGGCTGTTGGAATGGAGGGTTAGGTTTAGGGGGTTATTGGGGAAGGGTAATTATACTTACCTAGCCTCTGTCTGGATTCTCTCCATCTTCTGACCACCGGCACCCAGACCACTAGTAAAGCAGGGGGTTTCTTAAATAGGGAGCATATCAAATATGTAGAAATACTGTATATATATTATAATATATAATTTTACATCACCAGTGATCGGTAGATAGACAGATAGGTAGATTGATAGCAGATATATGGGTATAGGAGGTTCCCACCTGGCTGAAAAATTGCCACACACTGGTTTTCCATGTTGGTGAATTAAACCTCTTTTTTGATTGAAGTCTTGAGAAGAATATACCATATATTGAGATACTGTATACTGTTATTTTAATAAATGTGTTACATTGATCTTGTAGGGACATTCTTGTTGCCACCCTAGCCTAAACCCAACAAAACAAACGCAGAACACCCCAGCTCAATTAATAGACTACAAATTCTACTACATGTTATTTCACAAATAAACTGCAGATAAGCGAATCCATAGTTCCTTTGAGGGGTTTAGTATGAAATACCTACAATCAAAATCCCGACGGTCAAAATCCCGACAACAATTGACCGATGGTCAAAATCCCAACATGGTCAAAATAACGACAAGATCAAAATCCCGACATTTAAAACACCAACAAGGTCAAAATACCATAATTTAAAATGTCGACAGATTAAACCGTCGACAAGTTTTCATTGTTTTTTTGTGTGTATGTCGAGATAGGTCGACATGGACATCATATAAGTGTACTGCGTCCCCTCTCATGGCTCGCTGTGCTTTACCATTCCAGGTCCACTGGAATGGTAAAGTATGAACAAGTCAGTTTCAATTAAAATATCATGAAAAACTTGTGTCGACTTTTTGACCTGTCGACATTTAAAATGTTGGTATTTTGACCTTGTCGGTACTTTAAATGTCGGTATTTTGACCATGTCAGGATTATGACCTTTTCTGGATTGTGACCATCGGTCAATGGTTGTCGGGATTTTGATTGCAGGTAAATTGACTGCATCCCCTTTTGAGCATTGCTTTGTACAGAAACTTGCACCGTCAGGAAATGACCTGTCCCACAGTGAATATGTGTATAGATTTACTACACTGATCGGGTAAAAGTGACTATAGGAACTATCAGGGAAATGTGTCTATGGTCCTGATGCGGTTATATAGAATATTAATATCAAACCTGTAAACAAACAATTAGCCAGCTACAGTGACAGTATATAGGGGGTAATTCTGAGTTGATCGCAGCAGAAAGTATGTTAACAATTGGGCAAAACCATGTGCACTGCAGGGGGGGCAGATATAACATGTGCAGAGAGAGTTAGATTTGGGTGGGTTATATTGTTTCTGTGCAGGGTAAATACTGGCTGCTTTATTTTTACACTGTAATTTAGATTTCAGTTTGAATACACCCCACCCAAATCTAACTCTCTCTGCACATGTTATATCTGCCCTCCTGCAGTGCACATGGTTTTGGCCAACTGCTAACAAAATTGCTGCTGCGATCAACTCAGAATTAGGCCCCAAGGGGGTAATTCAGAGTTGATTGCAGCAGCAAATTTGTTAGCAGTTGGGCAAAACCATGGGGGTAATTCTGAGTTGATCGCAGCAGCAAGTTTGTTAGCAATTGGGCAAAACCATGTGCACTGCAGGGGGCGCAGATATAACATTTGCAGAGAGAGTTAGATTTGAGTGGGTTATTTTGTTTCTGTGCAGGGTAAATACTGGCTGCTTTATTTTTACACTGCAATTTAGATTTCAGATTGAACACACCCCACCCAAATCTAACTCTCTCTGCACATGTTATATCTGCCCTCCTGCAGTGCACATGGTTTTGCCCAACTGCTAAAAAAAATTCCTGCTGCGATCAACTTGGAATTACCCCCATAGTTTTACCCAACTGCTAACAAATTTGCTGCTGCGATCAACTCTGAATTAGGCCCATAGTTTTGTGTGGAGGACGGTGGTGGGCAGGTTTACTACCAATGCTAAAGCAAGTATCCATACGGCTTCATGCGCAACGCCAACTGTTTCTCCTTGCACACACATAACTGCCATCATAAGTATTGGCACTTACACTTACCCAAACTGGGTGCAGAAGATGCATCAGAATAAGGCATCCTATCGGAATACATACTAAATGCCAACGGTCGGGAGGTCGGAAGTCACATGACCGAATGTGGCATCCCAACACTGAAAATGCAGACATTAGAGGGTTAAGTCTTTTTAACCTCCCCTGTCCCCAAGGTATGGTGGCCAAGGCTATGGCTAACCTTTGGAGGAAAGGGGGGGATAGTGCTATCCCCCTTGTGCCTAACCCCCCCCCCCCTTCCCCCCCAAATTCCTAACCCTAACCCTCCACCGCGCCCGGTCCCTGAGTTTAAAATAGGCTCGCTGCTCAATATCATCTGAGGGTGTAAGCTTTTGTGACATTTTTCACTGCTGCCCACCTTATTTCTGTTAACTCAGCATGCAACAACTGTAGTTGGGTTTGCTGGCCTGTAACCAGATAAGCAAACACTTTCATCAGCTCCTCCGTGTGTTCCTGCTTTTCATACACAACCTAAGCAGTCTTAATTAAATGTCTATGGCAAGCCAGATTCCCAGCATACTACTTCTGCTGTTTCCCTTAACATTACATATCTTTCCCTGGGCTTCTAGTTCCATACACAGGAGTTAATAAACAATCTTTGTATTGTGCACAGCCTGCAATAAGACACATGTATAACATACCTCCCAACTGTCCCAATTTTCGCGGGACAGTCCCGTTTTTTGGGGACTGTCCCGCTGTCCCACCCGCGGGTCGCAGTGTCCCGCGGTGGGGGGGGGGGCAGTTGGGAGGCTTCTGTCACTCGCTACTCTGATTAGCAGAGCAGCGGTGAATAGACACTGTGCGCATGCGCACAGCGTCTATTCATTGGAGACAGGAGGAGAGGGGGCATGGCAGCGGCTCACGGAGCGCTGGGCATGCCCCCTCATTGCTGAAAACGGGGGCATGGCTCGCGATCATGGGCGTGGCTTGCTATCGCGGGCCTTCCCGTGAAGACATGCCCCTTTTCCATTAAGCCATGCCCCTTTCCGGGAGCGCGTGCGGATTCACTGCGCGTGTGTCCCTCTTAAGCTACGGGCAAAGTTGGGAGGTATGGTATAAGTATCCACTGACGTTTTATGATTCAGACTCACCAAGCCACTGTACAGCACGTAGCTTCCTGCAATGCGTCTCACTGCTGCAGAGGTTGGTGGATCTGGTTACAGTATCAGAGTTTTTGCTGCGGGTACCATCCAGAAATCGTGTCCCTGTTCGGGCCTGAAATGTGACAGAACCGTATAGACAGGGTAAATTCCAACTCACTTTATTTTCCACCACAGGCAGATTACACAGTTTCATGCAGGATTCGCAGGTCAGGTTTAGCAGGCAGTTTCAAACAGCAACAGAAGCCACAGCACAACAGGGTACAGTCTTCTCAATGAAGTTTGTACAAAGATCCAATGGTTCCGAATGTAGTGGATCATTAGATTGACAGTGTCTAGGTCGACAATGTTTAGATCGACAGTCACTAGGTCGACAGGGTCAGAAGGTCGACATGTTCTAGGTCGACAGGTCAAAAGGTCGGCATGAGTTTTTTATGTTTTTTTTGGTGTAGTTTTCTTCGTAGAGTGACTGGGAACCCCAGTTAGTGCACCGTGTCCCCTCGCCATGCTTCGGGCAAGGTGCCTCGCGGTGCTCGGCAGAGATTACCGTTCCAATCGTAGTCCACGTGGATCGTTAAGTATGAAAAAGTAAAAAAATATATATATTTTTTTTTAAACTCATGTCGACCTTTTGACCTGTCGACCTAGAACATGTCAACCTTCTGACCCTGTCGACCTAGTGATTGTCGACCTATAGTGGTCGACCTAAACATTGTCGCCCTAGACACTGTCGATCTTCAGACCGGATCTCCCCCAGACACCCCTCCTATTGCTTGGCCGACTACTTCAGCATCAGAAACAGTTTCCCAGTGTTTCTGCTGCTGCTTCTTTTACCAGGCTCACACAGGTGATTGTATCATGCCTGCTGCTCAGCTTTGCACACAGAGGGGGTAATTCCAAGTTGATCGCAGCAGGATATTTTTTAGCAGTTGGGCAAAACCATTTGCACTGCAGGGTGGGCAGATATAACATTTGCAGAGAGAGTTAGATTTGGGTGGGTTATTTTGTTTCTGTGCAGGGTAAATACTGGCTGCTTTATTTTTACACTGCAATTTAGATTGCAGATTGAACACACCACACCCAAATCTATCTCTCTCTGCACATGTTATATCTGCCCCCCCTGCAGTGCACATGGTTTTGCCCAACTGCTAAAAAATGTCCTGCTGCGATCAACTTGGAATTACCCCCAGAATACCTTACCTGGATCTGACATCCTGCATTTTACATTTATGTGCTATCCCTGCCACAATATGTATGTAGATAGAGAGATAGATATTCAACGATGCAGGCAGCACTCCTCAATGTTGGAAAAGATAGAAATAACAACAGGTTCTCTCCCCCGCTGGTACCACTTGGGTCTCAGACGACAAATATAAATACCTATCGGGTGGCACTCAAAGCACAGAACAGGATGCAAATGGTTTTTCACCATTTCAGTGCCAATATACATATGAATACATATATATTCAGTGCTGTATATTAAAAACAATATAATTAAGATTTCATCAATATAATGACACATTTAAATTTGTAAATATGATATGTATTTGTTCTATGCCCTTTCATGCAGGTCTACAGAACCCTGGTGGTGTCGTATAATAATAATAATAATAATAATAATAATACTGTTAAATGATCTGAAGATATTTGTTATAATTAATAAGTACTCCACTATACTCAAAACACAGTTTGCAACTTAGTATTATTTTCATTAATTGCTTATTAATACAGCATGTAATCTATATATTTTACTCATATAGAATGATGAGTCTGTGTATGAAGAAACCATCAAAAAGGATTTACATAACAGGAAATACATCAATGGAGATTCAGTAATTTGCCAGGTAAGTAAAGTATACGTAAATGTTAATGTTAATAAATAAATAAATAAGCAAATATTGACACATATTTTATCATATCATTAGGCAAAAACCTAAATCTGTACCAGCATTCAGGTTTCAATTCTAAGACATAAGACTAGTCCCAGTCTAACTACATTATAAACCCATCTTGAGTTCTTCCAAGATTTTCAGACTTGCGTCACAAATTTCTAAAACGTTAACAACCCTTCAAACAGATCCATCTCCAGTTACAATCTGAACAAATCAGTGATACATTAGTAACATGACTTTGTGTAAAAGGTCCTCTAAAACATATAATGGTTAATACATAGTTTTATTGAGGTATACTATTTATATATAGTGCTTTTATTTCCTACCCCATACACTAAGATTATTTAGAGAGTATTCTATTAACCTACTAGAATGTTTCTGGAGTGTGGTAGGAAACTGGAACATCCAGGTGAAACCAACGCAAACATGGGAAGAACATACAAACTCCACACGTGTTGCTTTGATGGGAATTAAACCCATCACCACAGTGCTGGGTGACAGTAATACTAACCACTACAGTACCATGCGGCCTAACTCCTATTCAGTATGTTGCCTATTTCTTTCATTTTATTCAATCTTTTCAGCTTGATGAAGACAGTCAAAATTCGATAACAAAAGATAGTGATGGAGCCATGAAAAAGAAAAGGTACAGTATGCTTTCCTTGCTAAAACTGCAGTGCATATAGGTGTTCATTCCGAGTTGATCGCTAGCTGCATTCATTCGCTGTGCAGCGATAAGGCCAAAAAATGGCATTTCTGCGCATGCGTATGCGGCGCAATGCACACGCCCGACGTACTATTACAACGAACGATGTAGTTTCACACAGGGTCTAGTGAAGCTTTTCAATCGCACTGCTGGCCGCAGAGTGATTGACATGAAGTGGGCGTTTCTGGGTGTCAACTGACCGTTTTCAGGGAGTGTTCAGAAAACGCAGGCGTGCCTGAAAAAACGTATGCGTGGCTGGGCGAACGCAGGGCGTGTTTGTGACATCAAAACAAGAACTGAACAGTCTGAAGTGATCGCAAGCGCTGAGTAGGTTTTGAGCTACTCAGAAACTGCACAAAAAAACTTTATAGCCGCTCTGCGATCCTTTCGTTCACACTTCTGCTAAGCTAAAATACACTCCCAGTGGGCGGCGGCATAGCGTTTGCACGGCTGCTAAAAACTGCTAGCGAGCGATCAACTCGGAATGACCACCATAGGGGGTAATTCCAAGTTGATCGCAGCAGGATTTTTGATAGCAATTGGGCAAAACCATGTGCACTGCAGGGGAGGCAGATATAACATGTGCAGAAAGAGTTAGATTTGGGTGGGTTATATTGTTTCTGTGCAGGGTAAATACTGGCTGCTTTATTTTTACACTGCAAATTAGATTGCAGATTGAACACACCCCACCCAAATCTAACTCTCTCTGCACATGTTATATCTGCCTCCCCTGCATTGCACATGGTTTTGCCCAATTGCTAGCAAAAATCCTGCTGCGTTCAACTTGGAATTACCCCCATAGTTAGGTTTTTCAGTATGTATTCATCCATTAAATAGCACAGGCACTGGGGTCATTGCTCTGCTGTTCACATAATTACTGCATGTCAGACTGAAGCAGACACATTTGTATGGTAATGACTGAATAAGTACAGATCAAGGTAACCTTTGGTTGTAGAAGTTATTTATACTTCTATTTATTTTTCATTGAGCGTCACTATCAGATTTGCTGCTAGTATTGAATGTAAATGATTTATGTGAAATGGGATCCAGTATTGAACAGTTACTGGAGAGGAAAAGTAAATAGACAAATTTTAATCCATTGGCTTTGGACATGTGGTTAGAGATGCTCCATATTTAGAGCAAATGACATGTAGACTTTCTATTATTAAAATCCAACTCAACCATGCCCCCTCCAGTCACAAAGGCTTAGAACAATCTGCTTCACCTGAGTCCATTTCTATTTTCTCATACGTCCTAGAGGATGCTGGGGTCATCATAAGAACAATGGGGTATAGACGGGATCCGCAGGAGACATGGGCACTTTAAGACTTTGAAAGGGGTGTGAACTGCCTCCTCCCTCTATGCCCCTCCTCCAGACCCCAGTTTAGAATTGTGCCCAGTGAGAATGGATGCACTCTGAGGAGCTCTACTGAGTTTCTCGGAAAAGACTTACCGTATTTTTCGGACCATAAGACGCACCTGACCATAAGACGCACCTAGTTTTTAGAGTAGGAAAACTGGAAAAAAAATATTCTGAACCATTTCTGCTTTATCATCCTTGCGCTGCCTCCCTAGCTTTCACCAACCTCTAAGAGATATTTCTGTGTGATTTCTCAGACTCCTACAAGGATTCTGTACAGTGCAGCCTTCTGTCAGAGCCAGCATACAGAGACACACACACACATCAGAGCCAGCATACACATAGACACACACACACACACACACACACACACACACACACACACATACTGACAGTACCAGTGGTTCCCCGCATCCAGGCTCTCAGCTAGCGCTGCCCGCGGTGCACTGCTGAGGAGGGAGTAGGTGGAGGGGAGCGGGGGAGTCGCATGATGCCGGCTCTGCTGCTGAGATGGGCTCTGAGATGCGGGCGCCCTGCGCTCTGCTGATGACGGCGCAGCAGCAGCAGCATCCAGGACCCGCCGCTACCCGCCGGCGCTACCCGCAAACATGTCTTATTCGCTCCATAAGACGCACATACTTTTCCCCCCACATTTTTGGGGAGAAAAAGTGCGTCTTATGGTCCGAAAATACGGTATGTTAGGTTTTTTATTTTCAGGGAGACCAGCTGGCAACAGTTTCCCTGCATCGTGGGAGTTAGGGGAGAGAAGCAGACCTACTTCTAGTGAGTTTAAAGGCTCTGCTTCTTGGCTACAGGACACCATTAGCTCCTGAGGGTCTGATCACTAGGTACGCCTAGATGCTCGCTCCCAGAGCCGGCTGTCACCCCCCTTACAGAGCGAGAAGTCAGAAGACAGGTGAGTAAAAGAAGCAAAGAAGACTTCAGTGACGGCATTATGAGGTACCGCACAGCGATCGCACGCTGCGCGCCATGCTCCCACACACAGCAGCACTACAGGGTGCAGGGCGGGGAGGGGGGGGGGGACGCCCTGGGAAGCATATAAGCCTCTAAATAGACTGGCAAGAGGGGACATAGGTGCAGAGGCACTGTCCTAACCCCCGCCAGTATAAATATTTAGTTTAAAGAAAAGCGGGACTGAAGTGCGCCATTGCGGGGGCGGAGCTTAGTCCTCTCAGCTCACACAGCTCAGCGCCATTTTCTCTACACAGGCTGCAGAGACGCTGGTCCTTCCTCATACTGCTGCATAAGTATCAGGGTGAAAAACGGGGGGGGGGGGCACAGTAATTTTGGTACAATATATAGTTATTATAAAAGCGCTGCAGGTCTGGGGCATTGTTTAGTGTTTCAGAACCGTTGGTGAAGCGCTGGGTTGTGAGCTGGCAAACTCCCTCTGGGTCTCACCTGACAGACTTTACTGTGGGTCTGTCCCCTATATGCCCAGTGTGTCTGTGAGTATTGGGTACACGTGTGTCGGCATGTCTGAGGCGAAGTGCTCTTCCCAGGAGGAGACTGTATTAGGGACACAAACGGCTGCGGGAGTGACCCTGTCGGCACCGCCGACTCCTGATTGGGTAAATGTGTTGAATGCTTTGAATGAAAATGTGGCTCTTATTAATAAGAGATTGGATAAATCTGAATCTCAGAACCAGGCATGGAAGAAATCTGTGGAGGATGTGTTGTTGCAAGTCCAGACCCCTTCGGGGTCACAAAAAAGATTGTTTGACCAGTTGGCAGACACGGATACCGAAACGGACTCCAGTGTCAACTATAGTGATGCCAGATTAGATCCGAAATTGGCAAAGAGCATTCAGTACATGATTATGGCGATAAAAGATGTGTTACATATATCGGAGGACCCTACTGTTCCTGACAAAAGGGTCTGTATGTATAAGGGAAAGAAGCCTGAGGTAACGTTTCCTCCCTCTCATGAACTGAACACTCTATTTGAAAAGGTTTGGGAAAGTCCTGACAAAAAGTTTCAGATTCCCAAAAGGATTCCGGTGGAATACCCATTTCCCTCTGGGGATAGGGAAAAGTTGGAGTCACCCCCTATTGTAGACAAGGCTCTTTCACGGCTGTCCAAAAAGGTGGCTCCTCCGTCCCCTGACACGGCAGCCCTTAAGGATCCCGCGGATCGTAGGCAGGAAAATACACTGAAATCAATTTATGTCACCACAGGTATGCTGCTCAGGCCAGCCATTGCATCTGCATGGGTGAGTAGTGCTATTGAGAAGTGGGCAGATAACTTATCATCTGATATAGATACCCTAGATAGGGATAACGTTCTCTTGACACTAGGTCATATCAGGGATGCTGCAGCATACCTAAAGGAAGCTGCGAGGGATATTGGCCTTTTGGGATCAAAGGCCAATGCCATGGCGGTCTCAGCTAGGAGAGCATTGTGGATTCATCAATGGAATGCTGATGCTGACTCTAAGAAAAATATGGAGTCTCTACCGTACAAAGGTGGTGTCTTGTTTGGTGACGGCCTCACTGATTTGGTGTCTACGGCTACCGCGTGTAAGTCATCATTTTTACCTTATGTTCCTGCACAACAAAAGAAAACACACCACTATCAGATGCAGTCCTTTCGGCCCAATAAATACAGGAAAGGCAGAGGTTCTTCTTTCTTGCTACTAGAGGAAGGGGAAAGGGTAAAAGATCTCCGGCCGTGGCAGGTTCCCAGGAACAGAAGTTCTCCCCGGCTTCTCCCAAGTCCACCGCATGACGCTGGGACTCTTCTCCGGGAGTCCACACTGGTGGGGGCACGTCTCAAGCTCTTCAGTCAATTCTGGGTTCGTTCAGACCTGGACCCATGGGTTGTAGAATTAGTGTCCCAGGGGTACAAACTAGAGTTTCAAGACGTTCCCCCTTGCCGATTTTTCAAATCGGCCTTACCAGCTTCTCTTCTGGAAAGGGAGGTAGTATGCAACGCAATACAAAAGTTGTGTCAAAATCAGGTCATTGTCAGGGTTCCTCCGTCACAGCAGGGAGAAGGCTTTTATTCGAGCCTGTTCGTGGTCCCGAAGCCGGACGGCTCGGTCAGACCAATCCTGAACCTGAAATCCCTCAATTTCTACCTAAGAAAATTCAAATTCAAGATGGAATCTCTCCGGGCAGTGATCTCCAGTCTGGAGGAAGGGGATTTTATGGTGTCGGTAGACATAAAGGATGCCTATTTACATGTTCCCATATATCCTCCGCATCAGGCTTACCTGAGGTTTGCAGTTCAGGATTGTCATTACCAATTTCAGACGTTGCCGTTTGGTCTGTCCATGGCTCCGAGGGTTTTCACCAAAGCCATGGCGGAAATGACGGTTCTCCTGCGCAAGCAAGGAGTCACAATTATCCCATACTTGGACAATCTCCTGATAAAGGCGAGATCCAGGAACCAGCTACTGCAGAACGTTACGCTCTCCCTGACGGTTCTGCAACAACATAGTTGGCTCCTAAACTTGCCGAAATCACAGATAGTGCCGACGACGCGTCAGTCGTTTCTGGGAATGATTCTGGACAGAGAATTACAGAGAGTTTTTCTTCCAGTGGAAAAGGCTCTAAAAATTCAGAACCTGGTCAAACAAATTCTGAAACCAGCGAGAGTGTCAATCCATCAATGCACTCGGTTGCTGGCGAAAATGGTGGCAGCCTACGAGGCCATTCAGTTTGGCAGATTCCATGCCAGAGTGTTTAAGTGGGACCTGTTGGACAAGTGGTCTGGATCCCACCTTCACATGCACCAAGGAATAATCCTGTCTTCCAAGACCAGAATCTCACTCCTGTGGTGGGTACACAGCTCTCACCTCCTAGAGGACTGGATCCTAGTAACCACGGATGCGAGTCTCCGAGGCAGGGGGGGCAGTCACACAGGGGGAAAACTTCCAGGGAAGATGGTCAAGCCAGGAAACTTGTTTACACATAAACGTTCTGGAGTTAAGGGCCATTTACAACGGCCTTCTTCAAGCGGAACATCTGCTTAGCAATCTGCCCGTACTGATTTAGTCAGACAATATAACAGCAATTGCGTACATAAACCGCCAAGGCGGAATAAAAAGCAGAGCAGCAATGGCAGAGGCCACGAAGGTTCTCCGCTGGGTGGAAAGGCATACAAGCGCCCTGTCAGCGGTCTTCATTCCAGGAGTGGACAACTGGGAAGCAGCCTTCCTCAGCCGACACGATCTCCATCCAGGAGAGTGGGGTCTTCATCAAGAGGTCTTCACAGAAGTGACAAGTCTTTGGGGAATTCCTCAAATAGACATGATGGCATCTCGCCTCAACAAGAAACCTCAGAGATATTGTTCCAGGTTGAGGGACCCTCAAGCAATAGCAGCGGATGCCCTAGTGACACCGTGGGTGTTTCAGTCGGTGTATGTATTCCCTCCGCTTCCTCTCATTCCAAAAGTGCTAAAGATCATAAGAAGAACAAAGGTTCAGGTGATCCTCATTGTTCCGGACTGGCCAAGGAGGGCTTGGTATCCAGATCTTCAGGAATTACTCATAGGAGATCCTTGACCTCTTCCTCTACGAGAGGATCTGCTACAGCAGGGGCCGTGCGTGTATCAAGCGCGGCTGCGTTTGACGGCTTGGCGGTTGAACGCCAGATCCTAGCTCGAAACGGTATTCCCAGTGAAGTCATTCCCACACTTATTCAGGCTAGGAAAGGGGTAACGTCTAAACATTACCACCGTATTTGGAGAAAATATGTGTCTTGGTGTGAATCCAAGAGGGCTCCTACGGAAGGATTTCAGTTAGGATGTTTTCTCCATTTCCTACAAGCAGGTGTGGATGCGGGCTTAAAGTTAGGCTCAATTAAAGCTCAAATTTCAGATATATCGGTTTTCTTTCAAAAACAATTGGCCTCCCTTCCAGAAGTTCAGACTTTCGTGAAAGGCGTGTTGCACATCCAGCCTCCATTTGTGCCCCCAGTGGCACCATGGGATTTTAACGTGGTGTTGCAGTTCCTTCAATCACATTGGTTTGAACCTTTACAGAAGGTGGAGTTGAAATTCGTCACTTGGAAAGTGATCATGCTGTTGGCCTTGGCATCCGCAAGGCGGGTATCGGAGTTAGCGGCTTTGTCTCACAAGAGCCCTTATTTGATCTTCCATGAAGATAGAGCAGAGTTGAGGACTCGTCAACAATTTCTGCCGAAGGTGGTTTCATCGTTCCACATGATCCAACCTATTGTGGTGCCTGTGGCTACTGACGCCTTAGTGGAGTCGAAGTCTCTCGATGTGGTCAGAGCTTTAAAAATCTATGTCGCCAAGACGGCTCAGCTTAGGAAAATGGAGGCTCTGTTTGTCCTGTATAATCCCAACAAGATTGGGGCTCCTGCTACCAAGCAGACTATTGCACGCTGGATCTGTGCTACGATTCAGCAGGCTCATTCTACGGCTGGATTGCCGTTACCAAAATCGGTGAAGGCCCATTCTTCCAGAAAGGTGGGCACGTCCTGGGCGGCTGCCCGGGGGGTCTCGGCGTTACAACTTTGCCGAGCAGCTACTTGGTTGGGTTCAAACAGTTTTGCAAAGTTTTACACCACCAAAAAAGAAGCAATCAATCTCTCCTTGCACAAACTGGCTCTACAGAGGCAAGATGTCCACCTCCTCCTCATCGTCCGATTCCTCACCCCTTTCACTGTGTACATCCCCCTCCTCACAGAGTATTAATTCGTCCCCACTGGAATCCACCCTCTCAGGTCCCTGTGTACTTTCTGGAGGCAATTGCTGGTGAATGTCTCCACGGAGGAATTGATTATAATTCATTTTGATGAACATCATCTTCTCCACATTTTCTGGAAGTAACCTCGTACGCCGATTGCTGACAAGGTGAGCAGCTGCACTAAACACTCTTTCGGAGTACACACTGGAGGGGGGGGGGGGGGGGCAACTTAGGTAAAATAAAGCCAGTTTGTGCAAGGGCCTCCAAATTGCCTCTTTTTCCTGCCAGTATACGTACGGACTGTCTGACGTGCCTACTTGGATGCGGTCACTCATATAATCCTCCACCATTCTTTCAATGGTGACAGAATCATATGCAGTGACAGTAGACGACATGTCAGTAATCGTTGGCAGGTCCTTCAGTCCGGACCAGATGTCAGCACTCGCTCCAGACTGCCCTGCAATTCCAAGCCAGCGGGTGGGCTTGGAATTCTTAGCCTTTTCCTCGCAGCCCCAGTTGCGGGAGAATGTGAAGGAGGAGCTGTTGACGGGTCACGTTCCGCTTGACTTGACAATTTTCTCACCAGCAGGTCTTTGAACCTCTGCAGACTTGTGTCTGCCGGAAAGAGAGATACAACGTAGGTTTTAAATCTAGGATCGAGCACGGTGGCCAAAATGTAGTGCTCTGATTTCAACAGATTGACCACCCGTGAATCCTGGTTAAGCGAATTAAGGGCTCCATCCACAAGTCCCACATGCCTAGCGGAATCGCTCTTTTTTAACTTCTCCTTCAATCTCTCCAGCTTCTTCTGCAAAAGCCTGATGAGGGGAATGACCTGACTCAGGCTGGCAGTGTCTGAACTGACTTCACGTGTGGCAAGTTCAAAGGGTTGCAGAACCTTGCACAACGTTGAAATCATTCTCCACTGCGCTTGAGTCAGGTGCATTCCCCCTCCTTTGCCTATACCGTAGGTAGCTGTACAGGCTTGAATGGCCTTTTGCTGCTCCTCCATCCTCTGAAGCATATAGAGGGTTGAATTCCACCTCGTTACCACCTCTTGCTTCAGATGATGGCAGGGCAGGTTCAGGAGTGTTTGCTGGTGCTCCAGTCTTCGGCACACGGTGGCTGAATGCCGAAAGTGGCCCGTAATTCTTCGGACCACCGACAGCATCTCTTGCACGCCCCTGTCGTTTTTTAAATAATTCTGCACCACCAAATTCAATGTATGTGCAAAACATGGGACGTGCTGGAATTTGCCCAGATGTAATGCACGCACAATATTGGTGGCATTGTCCGATGTCACAAATCCCCAGGAGAGTTCAATTGGGGTAAGCCATTCTGCGATGATGTTCCTCAGTTTCCGTAAGAGGTTGTCAGCTGTGTGCATCTTATGGAAAGCGGTGATACAAAGCGTAGCCTGCCTAGGAACGAGTTGGCGTTTGCGAGATGCTGCTACTGGTGCCGCCGCTGCTGTTCTTGCTGCGGGAGGCAATACATCTACCCAGTGGGCTGTCACAGTCATGTAGTCCTGAGTCTGCCCTGGTCCACTTGTCCACATGTCCGTGGTTAAGTGGACATTGGGTACAACTGCATTTTTTAGGACACAGGTGACTCTTTTTCTGACGTCTGTGTACATTTTCGGTATCGCCTGCCTAGAGAAATGGAACCTAGATGGTATTTGGTACCGGGGACACAGTACCTCAATCAATTCTCTAGTTCCCTGTGAATTAACGGTGGATACTGGAAACACGTTTCTCACCACCCAGGCTGCCAAGGCCTGAGTTATCCGCTTTGCAGCAGGATGACTGCTGTGATATTTCATCTTCCTCGCAAAGGACTGTTGGACAGTCAATTGCTTACTGGAAGTAGTACAAGTGGTCTTCCGACTTCCCCTCTGGTATGACGATCGACTCCCAGCAGCAACAACAGCATCGCCAGCAGCAGTAGGCGTTACACTCAAGGATGCATCGGAGGAATCCCAGGCAGGAGAGGACTCGTCAGACTTGACAGTGACATGGCCTGCAGGACTATTGGCTTTCTGTCTAAGGAGGAAATTGACACTGAGGGAGTTGGTGGTGTGGTATTCAGGAGCTTGGTTACAAGAGGAAGGGGTTTAGTTGGCAGTGGACTGCTTCCACTGTCACCCAAAGTTTTTGAACTTGTCAATGATTTCTAATGAATGCGCTCCAGGTGACGTATAAGGGAGGATGTTCCTAGGTGGTTAACGTCCTTACCCCTACTTATTACAGCTTGACAAAGGCAACACACGGCTTGACACCAGTTGTCCGCATTTCTGTTGAAATAATTCCACACCGAAGAGGTGATTTTTTTTTTGTATTTTAACCAGGCATGTCAATGGCCCTATTCGTCCCAAGGACAACAGGTGTCTCCCCGGGTGCCTGACTTAAACAAACCACCTCACCATCAGAATCCTCCTTGTCAATTTCCTCCCCAGCGCCAGCAACACCCATATCCTCATCCTGGTGTACTTCAACAGTGACATCTTCAATTTGACTATCAGGAACTGGACTGCAGGTGCTCCTTCCAGCACTTGCAGGTGGTGTGCAAATGATGGAAGGTGCCACCTCTTCCCGTCCAGTGTTGGGAAGGTCAGGCATCGCAACCGACACAATTGGACTCTCCTTGGGAATTTGTGATTTAGAAGAACGCACAGTTCTTAGCTGTGCTTTTGCCATCTTAACTCTTTTAAGTTTTCTAGCAGAAGGATGAGTGCTTCCATCCTCATGTGAAGCTGAACCACTAGCCATGAACATAGGCCAGGCTCTCAGCCGTTCCTTGCCACTCCGTGACGTAAATGGCACATTGGCAAGTTTACGCTTCTCCTCAGACAATTTTGATTTAGATTTTTGGGTCATTTTACTGAGCTTTATTTTTTTGGATTTTACATGCTCTCTACTATGACATTGGGCATCGGCCTTGGCAGACGACGTTGATGGCATTTCATCGTCTCGGCCATGACTAGTGGCAGCAGCTTCAGCACGAGGTGCAAGTGGATCTTGATCTTTCCCTATTTTACCCTCCACATTTTTGTTCTCCATTTTTTAATGTGTGGCATTATATGCCAGTAATATATCAATAGCAATGGCCTCCTACTATATATACTGCGCACAACTGAAATGCACCACAGGTATGGATGGATAGTATACTTGACGACACAGAGGTAGGTAGAGCAGTGGCCTACTGTACCGTACTGCTATATATTATATACTGGTGGTCAGCAAAATTATGCACTGTCCTCCTACTATATATATACTGTGCAAAAAATAAATGCACCACAGGTATGGATGGATAGTATACTTGACGACACAGAGGTAGGTAGAGCAGTGGCCTACTGTACAGTACTGCTATATATTATATACTGGTGGTCAGCAAAATTATGCACTGTCCTCCTACTATATATATACTGTGCAAAACTTAAATGCACCACAGGTATGGATGGGATAGTATACTTGACAACACAGAGGTAGGTAGAGCAGTGGCCTACTGTACCGTACTGCTATATATTATATACTGGTGGTCAGAAAAATTATGCACTGTTCTCCTACTATATATATACTGTGCAAAACTTAAATGCACCACAGGTATGGATGGATAGTATACTTGACGACACAGAGGTAGGTAGAACAGTGGCCTACTGTACCGTACTGCTCTATATTATATACTGGTGGTCAGCAAAATTATGCACTGTCCTCCTACTATATATATACTGTGCAAAACTTAAATGCACCACAGGTATGGATGGATAGTATACTTGACGACACAGAGGTAGGTAGAGCAGTGGCCTACTGTACCGTACTGCTCTATATTATATACTGGTGGTCGGCAAAATTATGCACTGTCCTCCTACTATATATATACTGTGCAAAACTTAAATGCACCACAGGTACACAGGTATGGATGGATAGTATACTTGACGACACAGAGGTAGGTAGAGCAGTGGCCTACTGTACCGTACTGCTATATATTATATACTGGTGGTCAGCAAAATTATGCACTGTCCTCCTACTATATATATACTGTGCAAAACTTAAATGCACCACAGGTATGGATGGGATAGTATACTTGACGACACAGAGGTAGGTAGAGCAGTGGCCTACTGTACCGTACTGCTATATATTATATACTGGTGGTCAGCAAAATTATGCACTGTCCTCCTACTATATATATTCTGTGCAAAACTTAAATGCACCACAGGTATGGATGGATAGTATACTTGACAACACAGAGGTAGAGCAGTGGACTACTGTACCGTACTGCTATATATATACTGGTGGTCAGCAAAATTCTGCACTGTCCTCCTACTATATACTACAATGCAGCACAGATATGGAGCGTTTTTCAGGCAGAGAACGTATACTGGTGGTCACTGGTCAGCAAAACTCTGCACTGTCCTCCTACTATATAATACTGCTGGTCCCCAGTCCCCACAATAAAGCAATTAGCACACTGAGCACAGATATTTGCAGCACACTGAGCACAGATATGGAGCGTTTTTCAGGCAGAGGACGTAGATATTTGCAGCACACTGAGCACATATATTTGCAGCACACTGAGCACAGATATTTGCAGCACACTGAACATAGAAACTGAGAGGACGCCAGCCACGTCCTCTCACGATCATCTCCAATGCACAAGTGAAAAATGGCGGCGACGCGCGGCTCCTTATATAGAATACGAATCTCGCGAGAATCCGACCGCGGGATGATGACGTTCGGGCGCGCTCGGGTTTACCGAGCAAGGCGGGAGGATCCGAGTCTGCTCGGACCCGTGCAAAAAAGGGTGAAGTTCGGGGGGGTTCGGATCCCGAGGAACCGAACCCGCTCATTACTATTAGAAACACACTTCACTCTCAAACTACTGTGCCATGTCTCAGCTCCCATGCCCCTCCAAGCTACTTGAGAGACTTGCCTACACTCGCCTCCAGGCCCGGATTTCCCACAAGGCAACCTAGGTGCCCGTAGGTTCCAAGGGGCCCTTGGACTGGCCCCACAAAGAAATCCTGCCTGTCCAAAATGTTTCCAGAGTAGCACTGCGTGACTACCACATGATGTCATGACATCACATGGACTCGCCCTTACCCCCAGAGTCCCATTGTCTGCACATGTTAGGTACTGGTAATGTAAGGCAGTCTGTCCACTCACCACCTACTGTACCATAACAAATAAATTCTATAGTGTACTTAAATTAAAAAAGTGGGGTAGCCTGTCTGCCTGTATGCTTATACAGACATCTGTCAATTGCAGGGTTTTTTAATTGGGTAGCTAGTGTCTATCTTATGAAATTACCCTGGCACCATTGTGCTGTCACAGTTATATTAAGCAGACTCCCAGTTCTTGCAGTGTGAAAATGCAAACGAAAGCCCTCTGCTACACAGCCTGGGAAATGTAAGCCCACCATACAGTAGTCTGTGGTGATAATTTATCACCATTGTTACATGTCATGGGTATTAAGCACGGCACAGACACACACTTACTGTGTATGTACCCTAACCCACCACACCAACAGCTCTTTGTGTCCACACCACAGCCCCTATTGCAGATGCCACCTCTCAGTGACTTTCTACTCCCTAGCACTCTTTCAGATCAGAATTGTTTGTTGTATGTAAGGAGCAATAAGGAGAGGGCCATTCACCTTTATAGCACTAACAGGGAAAAAGTAAGGATTAGGATTAATTTAGGGGTTTGGGTTAGGGCATATTGGATGGTATCCGGACTCCAGGTCGACAGCACAAAGGTCGACACACCTTAGGTCGACGCCAATTGGTCGACACACCTTAGGTCGACATGGACAAAATGTCGACAGGGACAAGGTCGACATGAAAAAAGGTCGACATGAGTTTTTCACGATTTTTGTTCTTTTTTTGAACCTTTTCATACTTAACGATCCACGTGGACTACGATTGGAACGGTAAAGTGTGCCGAGCGAAGCGGTAGCGGAGCGAAGGCACCATGCCCGAAGCATGGCGAGCGAAGCGAGCCATGTGAGGGGACGCGGTGCACTAATTGGGGTTCCCGGTCACTCTGCGAAGAAAACGACACTAAAAAAACATAAAAAACTCATGTCGACCTTTTTCCATGTCGACCTTGTTCATGTCGACCTTTTGTCCATGTCGACCTTTTGTCCATGTCGACCTAAGGTGTGTCGACCAACTGGCGTCGACCTAAGGTGTGTCGACCTTTGTGCTGTCGACCCTCAGTCCCAGACCCTATTGGATAGGGCATTAGGGTTAGTGTAGCAGTTTGGATTAGGTTAGGGTTAATTTAGGGGTTTGGGTTAGGAGTAGGGTATTAGGGCTGTGTAAGGTTTAGCGGTTTGGATTCAGGGTCAGGGTATTAGGGTTAGGGATTATGGTTAGGGTGAGATTTGGGATTAGGGATGAGTTAAGGTCAGGATTAGAGTAGGGATGATATGTGCCCTGATTTTACAGATCTAAATATCTTTGTGTAGATACAGGCCCAAGCCCAGAGTATACTGGTTTCAACTGCTGTATAAAATGGAATTGCAGTCTACTTTACACACTCATCTATACACCTAGATCCTGTCCAGTCCAATAAATACAAGATTCTGAACCAATAATTCTGAGAATAAAGCCTATTGACTTATAAGTACTAGTAACCTAGGGCCTGATTCAGATCTGTAAGCAATGTAGGTGTTCATGCAACTGAGCGATTACTGGTAGACTGCGCACACGCCACAATCGCACTACGCATGGACCAAGTTACTTTTGTAATGCTGCTCGCAATCTGGAATGAAAACATAGTGCTAAGGATTGTTTGAAGTAGGGGGCCTCAAACTGATATCTTGCCTAGGGTGCCATGAGGTCTAAATCCGGCTCTGCTCGCCTTACACTTTCCTAACTCACACAATTTACTGGACCCACTTCAGTCAGGCTTTCGTTCCCAACACTCCACAGAGACAGCACTGATTAAAGTAGTGACTGATCTGGTCGTTGCTTAGTCTAAAGGTCGTTACTCACTTCTTATTCTTCTAGATCTCTCTGCTGCTTTTGACACTTAACCACTCTCATCTCATACAAACACAACAATCCCTAGGTCTTCAGGGTACAGCCCTTTCTTGGTTTTCATCCTACTTACAATATCTAATTGCTCTTTCAGTGTTCATTTCTCTGATTCCACCTCCTCTTCGCTACCTATCTCAGTTGGAGTACCGCAAGGCCCAGTCCTAGGTCCTCTACTTTTCTTATTCTATATCACATCTCTTGGTACACTAATCAGCTCTTTTGGATTTCAGTATTATCTGTATGCAGATGATACTCAAATCTACCCAGTGCTTAAAGTGGTCCTAGAGAGGTGGTGGAACTCACCCCCCTTCCCAAGGCGCCCATGTAAAAACTTTATTGCGCACGCCACACAAAAAGGGGCTTGGTCTCAAAAAGAAAGGGGCATGGTCACACAATAGTAATAATGCCCACAGTAGTAGCACCCGTAATACACATAATGCCCACAGCAATAGCGCCCCTTATACAATGCCCACAGTAGTAGTGCTCCTTATGCAATGTCCACTGTACTGGTAGTGCCCCTTATATAGAGCTCATAGTAGTGGGGTGCTCCTTATGCAATGCCCGCAATAGTAGTGCCCCTTATGTCCCCAGGAGTGATGCCCCTTATGAAGTGCCCCCTTTAAAATGCCCTCAGTAGTAGTGCCCCCATTAGTAATGCCCTTAATGGTAATGCCCCTGTGTAGTATTGCCCCCAGTAGTAATGTTGCCTGTAGTAATGCCACCAGTCATTTAGCCCCATGTAGTTTAGCCCCAGTAGTTACGCCCCCAGTGGTAATGCCCCTGCAGTTATGACCCCATCTGTTTAGCCCCTGTAGTTTAGCCTCCATGTAGTTTGCCCATTAGTAATGGCCCCAGTAGTTTAGCCCCAGTAGTTTGCCCACTTGTAGTTTAGAACCCAGTAGTAATGCCCCCAGTCGTGATGCCCCCTTGTAGTTCAGCCCCTGTAGTTATGCCCCCAGTAGTTTAGCCCCTGTAGTTATGCCCCTTTTTAGTTTGCCCCCTTGTAGTTTAGCCCCCAGTAGTAATGCCCCCAGTAGTTTATTCCACTTTGTAGTATTGCCTCCAGTAGTAATGCCCTGCAGTTATGCCCCCATGTAGTATTGCCCCCAGTAGTTATGCCACCAGTAGTTATGCCCCTTGTAGTTTAGCCACCAGTACTTAGCCCCCATGTAGTTCAGCCCCCGGTAGTTTAGTCCCCAGTAGTTAGCCCAAATGTAGTTAGCCCCAAGTGGTTAGCCCCCATGTAGTTTAGCCCCCTGTAGTTTAGCCCCCAGTAGAAGCGCTGCTTACACTCACACATAAAAAATTTTTTAAACACAATACTTACCAAGCCCCGCTTGTGCATCCGACTGCTGCAGTCCTCCTGGCGTCCACTCCTCGGAACTATGGGAGAGATGTCATGACGTCTCTCCCATAATGCACACTGCCAGAGCTCGAAGCTGGAGCTCAGGAGTGAGCTCCTGCCTTCGGCTGCCGTTGTGGAACACAGGGGCAGATGTATTAACCTGGAGAAGGCATAAGGAAGTGATAAATCAGTGATAAATGCAAGGTGATAAACACACCAGCCAATCAGCTCCCATATGTAAATTAACAGTTAGGAGCTGATTGGTTGGTGCATTATCACCTTGCACTTAACACTGCTTTATCACTGATTTATCACTTCCTTATGCCTTCTCCAGGATAATACAGCTACCCCATAATCTCTGTGGGCGCCAAGCAACTCCCTGCAGCTCCGGCCTCACATTCTGGGTTAGGTGAGCCGGAAGAGGTGGAACTGGTCCCGTCTCCAAATGGAACTGACGGAACGCAGTTCCGCCCCGTTCTGGCTCACTTTAACCCCTGGCAGTGCCACAGGCAATGGGTTTGAATTCAGGGTATGCCAGCATCTTGAAATGTAATAAAGGACAGTGTGACTGAATAACAAAGAAATGTCAAGTTGAGTTCATGAATGTTGTATAGGTATTAGCGACAGAAGAGGTCAGAGTAGGAGATGGGGAAAGTCAGGAGATGCTGGGCTTCAAAAAGGGGGGAAGCTGCAAGTGAAAGTAATTAAACAGATAATTGACAAGTGCCGCCAACAGCACCCCCCCCCCCACACACCCTGCAGCGCTATGTGCGGTGCCCCCTCCACACACACCTAGTTATGGCCCTGTGTTGTTTCAGTTGTAAAGCTCAACAGAATATGCTGCACTAGATAAGAAACTGTTAATAAATGATAATAATAACTAAGTAAATACCACAGGAATCATCAGAATCAGAAATAAAGTGTCAAAATTAGACCCATGTTCAAACAGCAGGTTTAAGTAGCTCTTCATTATTCAAATATTTGTACGCTAAAATTGTCTTCATACAAATACACACAGGAAGAGTAAACATGATACTTCAGTATACTGTATAGACAACGCATAAAATATATATCATAGCAACTGATCTGTACTTAATTGCCCATAATGCTTGATATAGAAAAATCTATTGCAGGTACACATGGAAATATTTACATTGAAAAAGTTAAAGTGTGACTTCAAAGGACAAGGGGTTCATGTATCAAGCAGTGGAAAGGGTGGTGAAGTTGCCCTTAGCAACCAATCAACCCAGATCTGCTAAGTGCCATTTTTTGCAAGCCACTGATTCTCTGTGATTTTGACACCAAAATTCAATGGCCAATAATATTAAATGTTAAATGCCATTGTACTTTGGGGCTGATTCAGACCTGATCGGTGCTGTGCGTTTTCACACAGCAGTGATCAGGTCTGAACTGCACATGTGTCGGCGCACTGCTGATGTCTGTCGTAGCCCTGCGATCGCCTCTGCCTGATTGACAGGCAGAGGCGGTCGCTGGGCGGGCCAGCGGCATTTGGTAGCTGTTTAGGGGGTGCGGTCCAGGCAAAACAGGCATGCCCGGACCATCGGAGGGGTGGGCCGTGGTGGCTGTGTGACGTCACACGCAGCCGCTGCGACCCGAGCAGCGACAAGTAGCAGGAGCTGCGCTGACTGGGAGCTATTCCTGAAGTACAAAAGCATCGCCGCTGTGCGATGCGTTTGAACTTGTGCGACGGGGCAGAGACTGACATGCGGGGCAGACTAGCCCTGTGCTGGGCGTCCCCCCGCATGTCAGTGTGACTGATCGTAGATGTGCTAAATTTAGCACATCTACGATCAGGTCTGAATTAGCCCCTTTGTGAGGTCATACTCACTAAGATCAGCTTGCATTTTTCAAACACAGCCCGTGGCATAGCAGATAGGAGCTGATTGGCTGGTACTTTATCTCCAGTGACTTTATCTCCATCCAAGGCTTAGTAAATAGACTCCTAAGTCTTTACAACTAGTATTTTAGGAATGCATCCTTCAGTATTTCGAACTTTTTTTCATTTCAAATAGTACTGGGTTGCACTTTATGTATGTGTTAAAATGATCATTTGAGTGAGGAGAGCCCTATACTGTCTTTATTACACGTGTCACTACTGAATATATGAAAGTCCGTATTAAAAGACATGCACCTATAAAAGTGTTTTGAAAGTATAAATCAATGTCTGATACTGTCACATGTAAAACAATGAAGTCCTTGAGATGAAATGGCTTTAATCCAGGAATGCCACCTAAATGCACTCCTTCCATCCCTTGAATCTTGTCTATGGGCCTAGGATTCAGAGATATCGTAGATGTGTAAAAATTATCACATCTATGATCAGATTCTCTGACATGTGGGGGACGCCCAGCACAAAGCTAGTCCACCCCACATGTCAAGCCCTACTCCCCGCCCTCCCCCCTCCCCGCACAGATGCGAAAGCATCACACTGCGGCGATGCTTTCACACCCTGCGAGTAGTTCTATGCCTATGCAGCCTAGCTGTGCTTGCAGGCAGCTACCTGCCATGTTTTGGGTTGCAGCGGCTGCGTGTGACATCACAGAGCCTCCGTGCACCCCCCCCCCACCCCCCCCAACAGCGCGGTCCAGACACATGTTATAACTGCCCCACCTGCACTGCACATGGTTTTGCCCATTAGGGAAAAAGTTTGCTGCTGCTATCAGGTCTGAATTAGGCCCAATATATCATGTGATTTGTGCCCCCGCTAAAGTAAATCTGGGCCTATTTGCATTTAGCAATAAATAACGCATTGCAACCATTACCCGTCAGTAGAAGATGCAAGTACTTGAATCCTCTACATTCCATCACCTTGACACTTCCTTAAAAATGGGTGCAGTAGGGAAGAAAAAAAGGAAAATGACCTTACAAATCATTATTTGGGCTGGGACTGGTATTTCTGCAAATTATTTTACTGACTTTTATATTCCAGTTTACTTTTACCAAACAATTGCAACATTTTTAATACATATTTACTGTTCATAACTCCAAATCCCACCTTTGCAACATTAAAATGGCCTTGTGCACATCTTCATCACAGTAAATCATTTCATGAAATGTAATCACAGGACATGACAATCACCTGTGTAGCCCTGGTGGGATTGAAAAAACAAACATTCATCGTTGCATAAGTCATCACTACTAACATAATGTTTGCTCTTTCATCTCAATGTATTTTCTTACAGTTACTTGGAAAGCAAATATGATGCCGTATGTGCCTTCTGCCGCAAACATAAATCCATAATTAAACATGTGATCTATGGCATATTGTTGGCAGGTAAGCATGATCTATATCATTGCCAGATGATTTCCGATGCTCCTTATATAACAACAGTACAAAGCAAGGATCGGTATACTTACAACATGTCACTTAGATTACTTTTTAGTGAATCACTGATAAAATTCAATTGTCCTGGTACACAGGGATGTAGTTGGCATCCCGACGGCCAGAATCCCGATGCTCACAATGGGGGTCATTCTGACCCGTTCGCTCGCTGCGTTTTAATGCAGCAGAGCGAACGGGTCGCTGCTGCACATGCGCCGGCGCCGCAGTGCGCCGGCGCATGCCAGACGGCTGAAGGCCGTAGCAGGGATGCGATCGCCTCTGCCTGATTGACAGGCAGAGGCGACCGCTGGGCAGGAGGGGGCGGAACGGCAGCGTTTGACCGCCGTTTTGTGTGTTTGGTCCAGCCAGCACAGGCGTGGCCGGACCGAACGGGGGGCGGGCCACATTGGCTGCGTGACGTCACACGCAGCCGCTGCGGGCCAGGGAGTGATGAGTAGCTCCCGGCCAGCATGCTAAAGCTGCGCTGGTCAGGAGCTACTCTTGAAGTGCAAAGGCATCGCCGCTGTGCGATGCCTTTGCACTTCTGCGAGGGGGAGCCGGACTGACATGCGGGGCAGGCTAGCTCTGTGCTGGGCGTCCCCCCGCATGTCAGGGAAGAAGATCGTAGCTGTGCTAAATTTAGCACAGCTACAATCAACTCGGAATGACCCCCCATACTGGCAGCGGGATCCCAACAGGTCAAAATGCCAACAATTTCAAACAGTAAGTATGAGCGCTACGGATAGGCTGTGGAACGTTGAGGGTTAGGCTGCGAGATGGGAGGTTTAGGGTTAGGCTGTGGCTGGTGTGGGTTAGAGTTTCTGACATTTGGGATTCTGACTGTGAGGATGTCGTACCCAACCTGCCATAAACTATGTACAGTATATTACGATTTTATTAGATAAATATAACAAATTTAATTAAAACATTAGAATGCACAGCAGTGTTGGACTGGGGCACGAAGAGCTCACCTGGGAAATGCAGTGGTAGGGCTCATGCTAAGGGGTGCGGCCAGTTGCCACAGAGAATTGGCTAACCATCAGAAAGTGCATGAGCTTGGCCCTGTGATAAATGTATATATTAAATACTGCTAGTGCATGCATGATAATGTACCAGATTATTATCAACAATGCCCTGTAGAACATACACCATAGTCCTGTGCAGTATAATGTAACATATAAAGAATGTATCATTCACATGCATAGTCTGGAACCTGATCCCTGGAGGAGGGGGTGGGTCCTGAGGCAGAGGGGTCCACCGGGGGGTGGGGGGGGGGGGGGTTTCCCCTGTACCGCTGTGAGCCAGTCTGGCCCTGACGTACAGTGTAACATATGTATAGTGGCCATAAAACGGGCTGATTAAAGCAAAAAGTATTTTGCCATATGAGGCATTTCAGACTTGGGTGGTAGTTAATGCTAAATGTAGGAAGCAGTAAGTAACATGAATAGATGTATTGGATATCAGTATGGACATCACAGTGTATGTTGCTGAGTTGGACATAGCACGTAACACCTGCCAATTTACCATAAGCATATGCAGATTTTGTGGCTTCTAACACTTACAGCTAGAAAGGTGGGACTGGGGAGAGAGATGGCGGCCTAGCATATGCCGAATACAACAAGGACATGTCCCTGTAATTGGGAACAGATGCAGATCTGTACAGAGACACAGATGTCTTACATTATCCTTATCAATTGCTGGTTCCTGAGGGCTGGTACAAATCCACACTGATAAAGATGGTGGTTGTAGTCACTAGTTAGCCACTTTTGATTGGCTGATTGACATCTGAAGCTAATAGGTGTTTTCATCAATGATTGCACATATTTATTTAATGATTTTATTAACTTATTTATTTTAGAAAAAGTGTTGCTACTTTTATTTGCATGTGATAAGGAATATTATTTCTGCTGCATTAAACAGTTGAAGCTTTTCAATCCAACCTACAGCAAATAAAAATGAGTTATTTGCGATCAAACAAATGTTTAAAAAAACTAGTGATGAGCGGATTCGGTTTTACTCGGTTTTACTCGGTTCTCAAAACGGCATCTTATTGGCTCACGGATGTCACGTGTTTTGGATAGCCAATAAGATGCCGTTTTGAGAACCGAGTAAAACCGAGTAAAACCGAACCTCGCTCATCACTAAAAAAAAACCTTTTGGGTACATATGACCTGGTTGCAAGGGTGTAGCTACCATAGGTGCAGGCAGTGCAGCTGCTATGGGGCCCAGAGATGAGAGAGGCCCACCTTCCCTGTCACAGTACATGTGTTATATACATTTTTTGCCATTGAGTGGTACGTAGAGGTCCTTTCAAACTTTTTCCCTGGGGCCTGCAATATATCTAGGCATGCCCCTGGATCTGCTCATTGTAGTGTGGTATAAAATTAATTGTAGGGCATTTTCATGTTATATAATATGAACCGGGGCACTGTAATAAGGCACAATATGAACAGGGAGCACTATATATAATAATGTGAATTGGTTGTGCAGCATAATGTGTACTGGCAGCACTGAAATGTGACATACTGTACGGTAAACTTAAGCACTACTGTGATTCATAAAACTAGGGCACTACTATGGGGCATAACATTAAATAAGGCTCTGCTATGGTAGGAAAATGGACTAGGGCACTAGTATAGGGCATAAAATTAACAACTGCTGCAGAGAAGTGTATATATGTGTGTATGTACAGTATGTCGGACTTATAGTATGCCTGGCACATATACTACTGATGCAGAGCTGGATGCGCTTGCCCTTGTATACAGTAAATGGTTTGTAACTTGATAAATAAGAGTTTATGTCTTTCCAAGGTTTTTTAGCGATGGTGGTCGCTGCCTGTGCGCTGAACTTTAGAAGAGCCCTGGCTCTCTTTGTACTGACTCTGCTGGCCATCTTCTTTGTATGCTGGGATTTATTCATGGACAGATATGAGGGCAAAATTGTAAACTTTTTCTCCCCGGTCGGAACGTTCTTCAGTAAACAATGGTTTTGGTTGAAATGGTAAGTGTGAAACAATCTATATTTCTCCCCAATTTGTCTCTTTCAACATATTTATATAGCACAACAAAGTATTTAGTTACCACCCGAGATGCCTAAGTTCACAGAAAGATAGATCTGGCCAGGTTCCATGCAACTCAGAATAGAATGGACATACACAGAAATGCTTAACTTCGCATCTGGGCATGTGCAGTATGGACCCTTGTACAGAGACTGGTCCGATTCAGAATGAATCCTTTTGTATAAGCACTTTGCAGTGTATTTACAAGAAGTACAAATCTATGCCTTACTGCTTTGGTTGTAGCACTGAATTGAGTAGTCTCTGTAGATGTATCGAATGCCTATTGCCATATCCTAGTGTAGTGTTCCCAGTAGCTCCTCATCAAATCCCACTTGAGATGCAAGCCTCTTACAAACCGTCTCTAAGGGCAAACACTTCCAAATGATCACAACATGCTGTAGATTGTAATACTAGTGTATTCTGGCTAAAGCAGTGAACTGTAATATAAAAAAGGAATTCTTCAAAAATTAAGTGTTCTGGACGTTCCATACTCGCCTACTTTGCTGGAATGTTCTGAATTTCAAGCTCTCCTGGAGTCCAGAGAGAGAGAGAGTAGACCAGCCAGGAGGATCTGTCCACTCCCCCAGAGAAGTGGGCATTCCTGGGAATTGACAATGCAATTTGCTGTAAATTGTGCCATCGTAAATACCTTCCCCACTACAGATTGATGTGAATGACAGCATTGTACAGTATGGAATATGGTAGCATTGATGCTCCTCCTTCCTTTAGACTATCTCCCCCTTCCCCAACATTTTCCTGTAAAAAAAAAAAGCAAGTATGGGATATTCCTGTTTTGTATGCTGGCACGTATACAGTATGTATGGTCATATCACAAAAATACAATACCCATCAAACTCTGGTTTAACATTTAAAATGATGAATTTTTAATTTCAGATCTGTCAGTTTACAACATAATTGTGCTTCCTCCATAGGGTAATTTGGATAAGTCTTATTGTTGGAGTTATACTATGGCTTATATTTGACACAGCAAGAATGGGAGCCAGTCAGCTCATTTCTTTTGGTGGCCTTGTGATGTACATTTTTCTGATGCTCATCTTCTCCAAACATCCAACTAAGGTACAGTATATATGCAGAATCCCTGCTTGGTCCACAATCCCACATACATTGATGAAGTATGATTTTGCAGGGATAGATTCACAGCAGAATGCAGCCATGCACCTATGGAGGCAGATTATTACTGTTTGTCCTATTAATATTCTTTCATTATAGAGTGCTGACATATTTTGTAGGATTTTTAATTGAAATAACACCAATACAAAAGAATTGAGTTGGGTTTGATTTACCAGCGTTTGGGATGCCAGCGGTCAGAATACCGTCCACGGCATCCCGATGGTCGGACCCCATCAGGGAAGGTAAGTATACTTGCCTTCCTCCCCTAGCCCCCTAACCCTAACCCATCCTCCCTGCAGCCTAAATCTCCCCCCACCTCCCCGCAGCCTAAACCTAACCCTCCCTCCCCCAGCTTAACTCTAACCCTCACTAGGGGATGCCTAAACCTAAACCCCCTCCCACAGCCTAAACCTCACCCCCCCACCCCCCAGGGCACAGCCTAACCCTGTCCCCGCAGCCTGACCCTAACCTCCCCCTGCTGCTTACCTCTCCTGTGGGTCGGTGCCTGTTCGTTCAGCTCCCAGCTGTCGGGATTCTGGCGATGGTGTACCTATTCACTGGGGGAGTCTGCTGAAAAGGGGCATGCTCAGCATGACACTGCTACAGATTATGCAAGGTAGGGAAAAATCCTCCTGCAGGTGTGTCCATTGTAGAAGATCTGCCCTATAGAGCAGATCCCATTAATCAACCAAACATTACCAAAGCTGAACATGTCCAGCTCGAGAAAGGAGCCATTAAACAAGAGAGGAGTATCTGGGTCATAGCCAGATTAAGGGGGGGGATGCAGGGCATACTGTACCCAGAGCCCCCCTTTGTCAGGGGAGCCAGAGCACACTGACATCACTAGCTTTCCCTCTTAAGCAGCAGCAGAACCAGCAGCCAGAATGCGAGCAGGGCAGTATGCAGTGCAGGCAGAGACACAGGAATATAATGTTTCATGAGCTACCGACAGAGCTTTCTGACCAGAGGAGAGATAGGAGGGTGGAGAGAGCTGTAAGTGACACAGGGATCCCAGCTTCTCCTCCTCCACTTGGGTGTCTAAATCCTGTGTAAACTGTTATGCAACTAAATCATTTGGGTCTAGCAATAGAGACACACACAGAGTGTCCTCCTGAGTCCTATCCCAGTGTGAAAGTAGTACAGAGGCTGCTGCTATTCTTGCATGTGACAATATAAATTATTTTCTTTTTCTATGTGTATTTTAAAATTAAGTTGTCTTTGTTCCACTACAAGAAAAGTTTATAAAATAGTTGGCTTTCAATTAGGTGGAGCTATAAACAGTGCCCTGCCATTATTAAACTATTACTTTAAACTAATATACACCATTAGTTTAACTTTAATAGACAAAATTTATACCTCCCACCATGACCCATTCCAGGAGGGACAAAATGCTCTCTACCCGGACTTCCTTCTTTATGATTTCAATCACCTGTGTTGAAGTACCCTTCTTATCAATTAAATAGTTCAACACAGGTGACGCCAATTATATATTAAGTGGGAAGTCCAGGTAGAGAGCATATTGTCCCTCCTGGAATGGGACATGTTGGAAGGTATGTACAATTTAATATACAACCCCCACCTTCCATCGGGGCCCCCCTGTCTTAAGTGCCCCGGGCACCCCCAAGGCTTAATCCAGCCCTGATCTGGGTCTATCTCAGGCCCACAACACAGATTACACGCATAATGCCATACAATAGAGGCCTGCCACAAGAGTGGTGATGTGCCACCATGTACTGCTTTGGAAAGGAGAACCTGTAGTGTATTTAAAGGAGACCCTGTATACATACTAAAGAAGTCTGAATAAGTGAAGTTAAGCTACAGTGTTATTCCCACACATTTCTAGTGTTAAAATCAAGACACGAAAATAAAATAAAAAGTGTAGTTTTTTTGTGAAAACATACAGATGGAGCCATGCTCATCTAGGCTTCTCTGCTGCACCTAGGTGCACCAAGATTTATTAGAAAAAGCTTCTCAGCTGCAATACAATACAGAGAGAACAATACAGCAGGGGATTAAGTCATTACAGTAGGGGATTACTGTAAATCCGACTGCCCTGGCTCAATTAATCCTATTAAAGGCAAGGATGAGGAGGGCTCCGTCTGTACACTGTACATAGGAGGTCATGCTGTTTTTCGCAGCTGAGTGAACGGGTCTCTACTGCGCATGCGCTGGCACCGTAGTGCGCCAGCGCATTCAAGACAGCCGAAGGCTGTGGCAGGGCTGCGATCGCCTCTGCCTGATTGACAGGCAGAGGCGGTCACTGGGCGGGAGGGGGCGAAACTGCATTTGGCTGCCATTTCATAGGCGCGGTCCGGCCAATGCAGACGTGACCAGACCGAACGGGGGGCGGGGGCTGCAGCGGCTGCGTGACGTCACACGCAAAAGCTGCGCTGGCCGGGAGCTACAGTACTCTTGAAGTGCAAAGGCATCGCCGCTGTGCGATGCCTTTGCACTTCTGCGGGGGGGCCGGCACTGACATGCGTGGCGGGCTAGCCCTGTGCAGGGCGTCCCCCCGCATGTCAGTGTAAATGATCGTAGCTGTGCTAAATTTAGCACAGCTACGATCAACTCGGAATGACCCCCATAGAGTCCTGCTAGTTACAATATCTGAGCAGTGAAATATTGCCAAAGCAGAAACCACAAAGTATTTGTTTGTGGTGTTAATGAAAAAAAAAATCATGCTTGCCTTGGTTACACTGTCAAGAAAAAAAAACTCTTTTGCCCATTTTTTTTACAATTTCTTTGACGTGTTACAATGAGTTAAAATATTAATGGCATTTTCTGAAAATATAAATATATTGATGTTAGAATGTGATGAGCGCAAATGTGATGCTGATGATAATAATGTCCACTATGATTCTGATGTTTGACTCATGGTGATGTCCTAAAATGAGCACTTAAATGGACTCTGTGTATTACACGAACACTGTACGCAGCGGTGTAACAGGGCGGAGTGCCTAGTGTCATCCCCGCCCTCTAAGTACATAACATCATGACGTTGCCTAGAGGGACAGGGCCGATGGCCCCAGGAAGTGCAGCACTGTTCGGAGGGGCCTGAGCATGTCCTGAGCTGCTGCAGAGACTGCTAGGTGTTTGCCTAGAGCGTCCAAACGGGCAGCATTGCAGCAGCAATTTTAGCTACAGGGTGCCATTCCAGGCTCCCTGATAGCCAGAATTAAGGGCTGAGGTTTCGAGGCAGGGACGGTGCCGCCCCAAGAGCTCTGACGTCATTGCTTGGACACCCGTAGTTACAGCACTGACCAAGCGTGTATTAAGAGAGGAGGAGGCCTGGGTGCAGCCTCCTCTGTCCAGGCCCCCTCCTCTCTAGTCGGAAGTGCATTAGAGTCTGAGCGCTAGGGGCTCAGACTG
Source organism: Pseudophryne corroboree (assembly GCF_028390025.1). Lineage (NCBI taxonomy): Eukaryota > Metazoa > Chordata > Amphibia > Anura > Myobatrachidae > Pseudophryne > Pseudophryne corroboree. The sequence goes on from NC_086444.1 coordinate 484,330,331, forward strand.
TAATGCGTTTGCGCAGACCTCTGGGAAAATTGAGTGGTGGACATTATTCCTGGCAATTTCTCTAGTGCGCACATGCAAAATTATGGGAAAATGGCCACCGCATCATTTTCCCAGTGATTATTTGTTTGTTTGCTGCCACAAACAAGGGACTCCAGAGATGCGGTATCAAAGAAATTGGTGCACCCATTATAAATACGCCAGTGGCCCTGACGGTACGGTGCTGGCTGCAGTATTAGCTTAGAAGGCTTTGCCACCACAGGAAGGAATTTCACATTTAAAGGCAATTAAGCAGACATTTCTAAGGATATGATGTTTTCAGATTGCAGTCAATCTAATATAATATATGCATCTACATAATTGTTTTTTTTTCTAAAGGTTAATTGGCGGCAAGTATTTTGGGGGATTGGACTACAATTCCTTCTAGGACTGCTTATCCTGAGAACAAAGCCAGGGTTTGATGCATTTAACTGGCTTGGGATACAAGTGCAGGTAAGATCCTTCCACCCATGTTCTAAAAAAATCTAATGAAATAAAAAGCTATGCCAAAATAATGTAAACATTAAAAGTAATTGGGTGTATTTGTACAAAATGTACATACTACTGACATCTTAGTTTACTAATATGGGAAAATAGATTTATTTTTGAAAAGTGCAATACTAGTGTGATCTTTTTACAGTTTACAAACAATAAACTGGTATCATAAACTGGTGTATTTACATGCAGGGCAAAGAGTCTATACACTACTAGATTCACACTGGTAAATCACAGACAGCACGGGCTGAGTCAGGATTTTCACAAGAACTTTTCACACTTTTTTATTACATGATATATTTATTTATTGCACCAACAGATTGCAAAATCTATACAATTATACACATAAAAAACAAAACCATTAACGTGTCTCTGAAACCAAATGTGTAGAAGAGGGATAGAATGGCATTAGTGTATAAGGTTGTCAGGTATAGCCAAATGGTACAAAAATGTCCTAATTCCTCTTTGGATTAATGTCATGTTACTTTAGAGATTGATTAAGCTAATTATTTATCTTATAACATTCACTATATATTGGTAAGAGACTCAGTACGCAATGGGCGTACGGGGTACCGTAAGGGTACGCACTTAGCGTAGCAGACGCTAGGCCGTGGTCGAGACGCACGAGCGGCACGTTCACTCACGGCTTACGCTGGGTATCGAGCACGCTATAGGCGGTCCGAGTACCGTAATGCTACGCTACTAGCGTAGCGTACGCTGTGCCCACAAGAGGAACACGAGCGGCGCAGACGCTCACAGGATGACACACAGTAAACCTTGTATGCAACACAATGAAGGGATATACTTATACTGTAATGATATAACGCTTCTTAACCTTGTTAATATAAAAGCTGCTTGAGCGATTGAGACGCTCCGAATACCCTTAGCAATGTAATGATAAACACACAATACCTTGTAAGGTTCCAAAACCTTTATCTAGATCAGGGGTTCTCAAACTCGGTCCTCAGGACCCCACACAGTGCATGTTTTGCAGGTAACCCAGCAAGTGCACAGGTGTATTAATTACTCACTGACCCATTTTAAAAGGTCCACAGGTGGAGCTAGTTAATTCACTTGTGATTCTGTGAGGAGACCTGCAAAACATGCACTGTGTGGGGTCCTGAGGACCGAGTTTGAGAACCTGTGATCTAGATGATTTTAGTATGTAAAAGGGGAAAACAGTTAAAGCTTATACACTACAGCACTAACATAAAACACCTAAACAGAATAACTGAAATTATACAATATACAACAGCGTCTTAATCCTAAACAATAACAGAGAAAGAGAGAGTATTGGCAAATACAAACAGAGAACAAGTTGGTTACAGAGAAAAACTTACACACTAGGGAATGATAGCTGCGCAGTCCTGGAACCAGCTCTCTAGTTAGTCAATGATGAAAACCGTTGTGGAGAGTAGACTGAGCTGGCCCAGACTGGCTGCCTTATATACACTACATACAGTACACTACAAAGGGGCCTACAATCTCATTGTTCATTGGACACAGGAATCTGTCTTCACATTATAACAAAAGGTCATAGGTTGATTCAAACAGGTGGGCTGTGACTATTTCATACTGCTCAGGTGGGAGGGAATTTCAGGATTGCCGCCGCATGGATAATGAACTGCAAATACAGTAAATGTCCATAAACTTCTTATAGACATAACTATTCGCAGGAGCGATTAATCTTTTTCAAACCAATACCGGAATGTTACTAATAATATACTCTACCGTTGCATACTAAACACCACTGCTCAAAACCTATCTGACCCTTCGTATCATGTAAAGAGGGATCTCTCTGTCCATGAACCAGTTACACTAAACAAACTTACTGATATTATTAAGGGGACCATAACCTATAAAAAACATTATTTGGATTAACTATGTAACGATTGAGTCGCCCGCAAGACGCACACAAACTCTACCGTAAATGCACATACCACGCGCCTGAGCGCACGACCGTGGAGGTGCCGTCACGCAACTGCGAATATGCGCACGCACGGGAGAGAATGTGCACGTGCAGCGGGCAAACGCATGGGGTTAGTACAAGGCATCATAGGTCGCTATATTTTTCGACTTTGACAGTCCACCCTTTGGCAGTCACCAATAACTGCCACTTCCTAAACAAAACAGAAAAATATATGTCATCATGTAAACACCTTTTTATGATTGGGTAAGGGAGGAGAGGAGAAGGTGGGAAAAGTATGACCTAGTGAGACAGTAAAAGCATGTATGTATGAAATCCATGTTTGAGGGGTCATGTATCATCGTGCCGTACGTGTTTTAAATCAAGCTTCGAGGTATTGCGAAGTATACATTTGAATCCTTCTTATCCCGTATCAAGGGTCTGTGGATGGGCTGTCAAACTTTACCGAGCTCTTTTCGGCTTTTGGTAGCAACAAATGGGGGAGCACATTTAGTTGATGATACATGAAGGGGGGGGGGACATGTGAATGCTAATATGTGAGAATCACCTGTCGACTATGTGAGATACTACCTGGAGGTTGTAGAGATGAAGATAAGAAACAATCGTTATAAATGCAGTCGTAAACTATGTGAGTTTAAATAAACAGTCGCCGATTGAGGTCTTATAATAACACAAAAAAAGGAAAAGATAGCACTAACAAGTTTTCTAAACACAGGTGTTTTCATAAAATAAATCACATTTATTTAGTGATACTCAGCATGTATCCATAAAATAATTTTGCACATATAAAACCATAAGTTTAAGAGCCTCTTATAGCCAGTCTCTGACCATCGACAATGGATGTAAAATAAGCACACCTATTTATAATGGTAAAGTCCCTGTGACCGGTCACAATATCAACAGGATCCTTAATACTGATTTGCAGACGTATCCAATCTTGTGGTATAGTTACCAAAAATTCAGTGGATTAGCCGGGTATCCCACCTAGCGAAGGTCCAGAGGCTGTCTCCGATCCGACACAGATGTTTGGTGGTTCTCCCTGTATTAATTTTCCACGTCCATGGATAGGAAATGTCCAGAAAGACAACGACTGTCAAGGTTCCTGAAGGTGGCTTTGAGGTGTCAAGGTCAAGACTGGTCCCCTAACGCGTTTCGCTGGCGTTTTGGCAGCTTTATCAAAGGTGCTTATACTGGGCTCATATGGCTCTTATATAAGGATATCAATTATCCATGTTAAAAACACCTGTTAACATTTTATTACATTCATGATCACAAAATAACTATATACATACATCTATAGTAGCAGCAAGGCAAACATCTTTCAATGGTATCAATCTACCTAAAAAACGAGGTGAATAAAAGTGTTTAAAAAGCAATTTTTATTAACTATCAGGAGAAATCCGATCACATGACCTATGTCACATGATGTGGATTTTCTACCCATCGGGAATCCCATTGGTCAGTGATATAAACTGATCGGTTGCTATAGTGATCGCCCCCTTTCCCCTCCCATCACATGACTTTGCTGCCCGGTGGCTCAGCTGTTTCCACTATTGTCCCCATCAGTATGACTAACGTTGTTACCTAATAAGGACTTCCATTTCTGCCACGTCATGATAGCACGTGACCCGGCGCGGACTTCCGGTTTCGCCGCGTCATAATATCGTGGAGGTATAATGAGTCTTTACTCCTCCCGTTACGGTGACGTATCCCAAGGCCCGATCACATGACTGCGCGGGCCCAATTGCTCAGTGCTCAAACAGTTCACTCCTCTCCGGCCACGCGAACACGTCACCACTTCGGGATCACATGGTTTTGTTTACTTTCTCTTAAACACACAAAGACACCACTTTGGAATTATATAATAAAGCCTTTTTTCCCCCTTCTCCCTCTCCAACTGATCTTTTTCGTTCTTACTCCTCCTAAAAAATTGATAAATATTTTTATAAATGGAATTCTGTTACGCAACATAGATGATAAATTATAATATATAATTAGGAGATGGGAGAACCGAATAGAGTAGAGAATATATATGGGGGGCAAATAAAGAGAAAGTGCAATACCCGGATCTGAGATGAACAAATGGGGGAGGGGGGGAGGGAAGATAAAGGGGAATACATATGTATATGTATAATTATATCTTCACATATATGCACTTAATTGTGCATGCTAATGGACTGGAGAGATGATGCATATAAAATCAAAGTTTATTGGGTATTCCTAAAACAAAACTCCGACAGGGGAAGACTGAAAGGGGTATGATGAATCGGTGGGTTTTCATAGATCATAATATTGAATTTAGCTCCAAAGCCTCATTAAGACCCTGAGGATGTATGTATATAGTTATTTTGTGATCATGAATGTAATAAAATGTTAACAGGTGTTTTTAACATGGATAATTGATATCCTTATATAAGAGCCATATGAGCCCAGTATAAGCACCTTTGATAAAGCTGCCAAAACGCCAGCGAAACGCGTTAGGGGACCAGTCTTGACCTTGACACCTCAAAGCCACCTTCAGGAACCTTGACAGTCGTTGTCTTTCTGGACATTTCCTATCCATGGACGTGGAAAATTAATACAGGGAGAACCACCAAACATCTGTGTCGGATCGGAGACAGCCTCTGGACCTTCGCTAGGTGGGATACCCGGCTAATCCACTGAATTTTTGGTAACTATACCACAAGATTGGATACGTCTGCAAATCAGAATTAAGGATCCTGTTGATATTGTGACCGGTCACAGGGACTTTACCATTATAAATAGGTGTGCTTATTTTACATCCATTGTCGATGGTCAGAGACTGGCTATAAGAGGCTCTTAAACTTATGGTTTTATATGTGCAAAATTATTTTATGGATACATGCTGAGTATCACTAAATAAATGTGATTTATTTTATGAAAACACCTGTGTTTAGAAAACTTGTTAGCGCTATCTTTTCCTTTTTTTGTGTTATTATCAGTCATATGAGAGATTGACTGTCTCTCACCATGATAGCAGCTTAGAGAACCAGCACAAGTCATAGCGCCAGAACCTGTATTAAGCAATTAATACAAATTCATCACCTTTGCACAGCACTTAGTCTTTTGTTCAGGCGGCTGACATGAGCTGTTTCTCTAATTATGATAATAGGAGTAGCAGAAGGCAAACATACTTGTCTAAATGGGAGGTACCAGGATATAATGATAGAAAGGAGGTAGATGTGCAATTAAGAGATGATTTTTATAAATTAGAGGAATTATTAAGATCTGAAACGAAAAATTGGTTAGATGGAACCAATTTACAAAAATACCTTGATAAAAAAATGATTCCAAGAGGCTTACGTATAACAAAACCATCTATTTTTGAAGAAGGGAGTGATTATCAGAAAGAATGGGAAACCATTTTAGATAAATGTTCCCTGCAACTTATGGAAGTTGTAGTAAAATTTAGAAATGAGAAAGTTAGGATGATAGAAAGGGAGATTGATGCATTGAAAAAGAAATTAGAGATACATAGCAATGAGCCAGAGTTTAAAGAAAGAGATCTTAGAGTAACAGAGAAGGTCCTTAAGTTTGAACAATTGATCACTGAAACAAAATGTAAAAAATTCCAAAGGGATCTGGAGGACTATAGGAAGGGAGAAGTTTACACCTATAGTAAACAGAGGTTCACTAATAGGAATCAAAGAAACGGTAGATCTAGGATACCTTCAGTAAAAGAGAGACAATGGAGATATGATAACTACTCAAAGTCACCTGCCGTTGCACGACGACCGACAGGACAAAGATTTAACTCTGACCGCCTACCACACTCAGAGGCAGATGCTAGGGGTAGCCCGAATCGGTTGGAGAGATTTTCCAAACATTCAGCTGAAGCCCAATTAGGAGCACGACCTAAAATCTCCAATAAATATGAGGAAAGATGAGGGGAGAATAGAGAGGTTTTTTTAGATCAAAGATCAGCCAGACAGAGAGAACGGTTTCCAAGCAGAGAAAGGATGCCAATCACTCCAAAAAGAGGACGCAATTTAAGTGCAGAGGAAAGAGAGGGGGGAAAAAGGAGAAACGTAAGAGATTAAAAACTCTAGCCAAGAGATTAACCAATAATGCAATTTTTAACCTCTCATCCAGATCATTATCACAAAGCGAGGTGTCTCTTCTGAACAAGGGTCTAAAATTTTCACCCACTACGGATCCAAATATTTTTGATCTGTTTGTGGAGCTAAATAGATACATCAGGTCCTTGTGCAGAAAACGATACTTCGCCAAAAAAACATTAGATAGGAACAATGATCCGGCAACCCCTATTTTTTTAGATTCTACAGATGAACCAGCCATACTAATGCTAATGGAGTTGCAGAACGAGAGTACTAATCCCCTGGATATGACAACTAGAAAGGTTTTTGATGTGAATAAATCCCTATTTAACGTAGGTCCGAATTCTTTCCTATAAACCATAAAAGCAGCTGCATTGAAAGTTTCTACAAATCTACTTTGGAGGACTTTAAAATAATTTGTGGAAAAAATTAAAGTAAGATTAAGAGAAATCAAAATCTTAATAAATGGGAGAAAAAAGCTCTAAATAACTTATTAAAAGACACCTCCCTTGTAATAAAACAAGCCGATAAAGGCGGTAGTTTAGTTATACAGAATAGGGATGACTACATAAAAGAAGCCTTACGCCAATTAGAAGACAAGAGATTCTATGAAAAGCTATCTAAAGATCCAACGACAAGTTATAAACTAGAGCTACAATCATTTTTAGAGAGGGCACAAACAGAGGATATTATTTCTAAGGAGGAATTCTTGTTTTCTCTAACGTCCTAGTGGATGCTGGGGACTCCGTCAGGACCATGGGGAATAGCGGCTCCGCAGGAGACAGGGCACAAAAAGTAAGCTTTTAGGATCACATGGTGTGTACTGGCTCCTCCCCCTATGACCCTCCTCCAAGCCTCAGTTAGGTTTTTGTGCCCGTCCGAGCAGGGTGCAATCTAGGTGGCTCTCATAAAGAGCTGCTTAGAAAAAGTTTTTTAGGTTTCTTATTTTCAGTGAGTCCTGCTGGCAACAGGCTCACTGCTACGAGGGACTTAGGGGAGAGAAGTGAACTCACCTGCGTGCAGGATGGATTTGCTTCTTAGGCTACTGGACACCATTAGCTCCAGAGGGATCGAACACAGGCCCAGCCATGGAGTCCGGTCCCGGAGCCGTGCCGCCGACCCCCCTTGCAGATGCCGAAGTTGAAGAGGTCCAGAGGTCCGGAAACAGGCGGCAGAAGACTTTCAGTCTTCATAAGGTAGCGCACAGCACTGCAGCTGTGCGCCATTGTTGTCGGCACACTTCACACCAGCGGTCACTGAGGGTGCAGGGCGCTGGGGGGGGCGCCCTGGGCAGCAATGTATAATACCTTTTTCTATGGCTAAAATACATCACATATAGCCCTTGAGGCTATATGGATGTATTTAACCCCTGCCATATATCGCAAACTCCGGGAGAAGAGCCCGCCGTTTTAGGGGGCGGGGCCTATTCTCCTCAGCACACAGCGCCATTTTCCTGCTCAGCTCCGCTGTGAGGAAGGCTCCCAGGACTCTCCCCTGCACTGCACTACAGAAACAGGGTAAAACAGAGAAGGGGGGCATATTTTGGCGATATTTATATATATTAAGCGCATATAACAGAAACAACACCTTTTAGGGTTGTTTATATACATTTTTATAGCGCTTTGGTGTGTGCTGGCAAACTCTCCCTCTGTCTCCCCAAAGGGCTAGTGGGGTCCTGTCTTCGATAAGAGCATTCCCTGTGTGTCTGCTGTGTGTCGGTACGTGTGTGTCGACATGTATGAGGACGATGTTGGTGTGGAGGCGGAGCAATTGCCGGTAATGGTGATGTCACCCCCTAGGGAGTCGACACCGGAATGGATGGCTTTAATTATGGAATTACGTGATAATGTTAGCACGCTGCAAAAGTCAGTTGACGACATGAGACGGCCGGAAAACCAGTTAGTAGAATCTAGTGTCGACGGTGAAGAAAGAAACGTATTTTCCAATAGGGCCACACGTTATATGATCACGGCAATGAAGGAGGCTTTGCATATCTCTGATACTGCAGGTACCTCAAAGGGGGGTATTATGTGGGGTGTGAAAAAACTACCTGTAGCTTTTCCAGAATCAGAGAAATTGAATGACGTGTGTGATGAAGCGTGGGTTAACCCCGATAGAAAACTGCTAATTTCAAAGAAGTTATTGGCATTATACCCTTTCCCACCAGAGGTTAGGGCGCGCTGGGAAACACCCCCTAGGGTGGATAAGGCGCTCACACGCTTATCAAAACAAGTGGCGTTACCGTCTCCTGATACGGCCGCCCTCAAGGATCCAGCTGATAGGAGGCTGGAAACTACCCTGAAGAGTATATACACACATACTGCTGTTATACTGCGACCAGCAATAGCCTCAGCCTGGATGTGCAGTGCTGGGGTGGTGTGGTCGGATTCCCTGACTGAAAATATTGATACCCTGGATAGGGACAGTATTTTATTGACTATAGAGCAATTAAAGGATGCTTTTCTTTATATGCGAGATGCTCAGAGGGATATTTGCACTCTGGCATCGAGAGTAAGTGCGATGTCCATATCTGCCAGAAGAAGTTTATGGACGCGACAGTGGTCAGGTGATGCGGATTCCAAACGGCATATGGAAGTATTGCCGTATAAAGGAGAGGAATTATTTGGGGTCGGTCTATCGGATCTGGTGGCCACGGCAACAGCCGGAAAATCCACTTTTTTACCTCAGGTCACCTCCCAACAGAAAAAGACACCGTCTTTTCAGCCGCAGTCCTTTCGTTCCTATAAGAACAAGCGGGCAAAAGGACAGTCATATTTGCCCAGAGGCAAAGGAAGGGGTAAGAGGGTGCAGCAAGCAACTACTTCCCACGAACAGAAGCCCTCCCCGGATTCTACAAAGCCCTCAGCATGACGCTGGGGCTGTGCAAGCGGACTCAGGGGCGGTGGGGGGTCGACTAAAGATTTTCAGCACACAGTGGGCACGCTCACAGGTGGACCCTTGGATCCTGCAGGTAGTATCTCAGGGTTACAAGTTGGAATTCGAAAAGTCTCCCCCTCGCCGGTTCCTAAAGTCTGCTTTACCAACGTCTCCCTCAGAAAGGGCGACGGTATTGGAAGCCATTCACAAGCTGTATTCTCAGCAGGTGATAGTCAAGGTACCCCTCCTACAACAGGGAAAGGGGTATTATTCCACACTATTTGTGGTACCGAAGCCGGACGGTTCGGTAAGACCTATTCTAAATCTGAAATCCTTGAACCTGTACATACAGAAATTCAAGTTCAAGATGGAGTCACTCAGAGCAGTGATAGCGAATCTGGAAGAAGGGGACTTCATGGTGTCCCTGGACATAAAAGATGCTTATCTGCATGTCCCAATTTACCCTTCACACCAAGGGTATCTCAGGTTCGTGATACAAAACTGTCATTATCAGTTTCAAACGCTGCCGTTTGGTTTGTCCACGGCACCTCGGGTCTTTACCAAGGTAATGGCCGAAATGATGGTTCTTCTACGAAGAAAAGGCGTATTAATTATCCCTTACTTGGACGATCTCCTGATAAGGGCAAGGTCCAGAGAACAGCTGGAAGTCGGAGTAGCACTAACCCAAATAGTGCTTCAACAACACGGGTGGATTCTGAATCTTCCAAAATCTCAATTGACCCCGACGACACGTCTGCTGTTCCTGGGAATGATTCTGGACACTGTTCAGAAAAAGGTGTTTCTCCCGGAGGAGAAAGCAAGGGAGTTATCCGAACTTGTCAGGAACCTCCTAAAACCAGGAAATGTGTCAGTACATCAATGCACAAGAGTCCTGGGAAAGATGGTGGCTTCTTACGAAGCAATTCCATTCGGCAGATTCCACGCACGAATATTTCAGTGGGATCTGCTGGACAAATGGTCCGGATTGCATCTGCACATGCATCAGCGGATAACACTGTCACCAAGAACAAGGGTGTCTCTTCTGTGGTGGTTGCAGAGTGCCCATCTGTTAGAGGGCCGCAGATTCGGCATACAGGACTGGGTCCTGGTGACTACGGATGCCAGCCTACGAGGCTGGGGAGCAGTCACACAGGGAAGAAACTTCCAGGGCGTGTGGTCAAACCTGGAGACGTCTCTTCACATAAATATACTGGAGCTAAGAGCGATTTACAATGCTCTAAGCCTGGCAAAACCGCTGCTTCAGGGTCAGCCGGTGTTGATCCAGTCGGACAACATCACGGCAGTCGCCCACGTTAACAGACAGGGCGGCACGAGAAGCAGAAGAGCAATGACAGAAGCTGCAAGGATTCTTCGCTGGGCGGAAAATCATGTCATAGCACTGTCAGCAGTGTTCATTCCGGGAGTGGACAACTGGGAAGCAGACTTCCTCAGCAGACACGACCTCCACCCGGGAGAGTGGGGACTTCATCCAGAAGTCTTCCACATGATTGTGAACCGTTGGGAAAAACCAAAGGTGGACATGATGGCGTCCCGCCTCAACAAGAAACTGGACAGATATTGCGCCAGGTCAAGAGACCCTCAGGCAATAGCTGTGGACGCTCTGGTAACACCGTGGGTGTACCAGTCCGTGTATGTGTTTCCTCCTCTGCCTCTCATACCAAGGGTACTGAGAATTATACGGCTACGGGGAGTAAGAACAATACTCGTGGCTCCGGATTGGCCGAGAAGGACTTGGTACCCGGAACTTCAAGAGATGCTCACGGAAGAGCCGTGGCCTCTACCGTTAAGAAGGGATCTGCTTCAGCAGGGACCTTGTATGTTCCAAGACTTACCGCGACTGCGTTTGACGGCATGGCGGTTGAACGCCGGATTCTAAAAGAAAAGGGCATTCCAGAGGAAGTTATTCCTACCTTGATTAAAGCCAGGAAGGAAGTGACCGCACAACATTATCACCGCATTTGGAGAAAATATGTTGCGTGGTGTGAGGCCAAGAAGGCCCCAACGGAGGAATTTCAATTGGGTCGATTCCTACATTTCCTGCAGGCAGGATTGTCTATGGGCCTCAAATTGGGGTCTATTAAGGTTCAAATTTCGGCCTTATCGATTTTCTTCCAGAAAGAATTGGCTTCAGTGCCTGAAGTACAAACCTTTGTCAAAGGTGTACTACATATACAGCCCCCGATTGTGCCTCCAGTGGCACCGTGGGATCTCAACGTAGTTTTGGATTTTCTCAAATCCTATTGGTTTGAGCCGCTCAAATCGGTAGATTTGAAGTATCTTACATGGAAAGTAACCATGCTACTGGCCCTGGCTTCAGCCAGGAGAGTATCAGAGTTGGCGGCTTTATCGTACAAAAGCCCATATCTGATTTTCCATTCGGACAGGGCAGAACTGCGGACGCGTCCTCAGTTTCTGCCTAAGGTGGTTTCAGCTTTTCACTTGAACCAGCCTATTGTGGTGCCTGCGGCTACTAGCTACTTGGAGGACTCCAAGTTGCTGGACGTTGTCAGAGCATTGAAAATATATATTTCAAGGATGGCTGGAGTCAGAAAATCTGACTCGCTGTTTATCCTGTATGCACCCAACAAGATGGGTGCTCCTGCGTCTAAGCAGACGATTGCTCGTTGGATCTGTAGCACAATCCAACTTGCACATTCTGTGGCAGGCCTGCCACAGCCTAAATCTGTAAATGCCCACTCCACAAGGAAGGTGGGCTCATCTTGGGCGGCTGCCCGAGGGGTCTCGGCATTACAACTTTGCCGAGCAGCTACGTGGTCAGGGGAGAACACGTTTGTAAAATTTTACAAATTTGATACTCTGGCTAAGGAGGACCTGGAGTTCTCTCATTCGGTGCTGCAGAGTCATCCGCACTCTCCCGCCCGTTTGGGAGCTTTGGTATAATCCCCATGGTCCTGACGGAGTCCCCAGCATCCACTAGGACGTTAGAGAAAATAAGAATTTACTTACCGATAATTCTATTTCTCATAGTCCGTAGTGGATGCTGGGCGCCCATCCCAAGTGCGGATTGTCTGCAATACTTGTACATAGTTATTGTTACAAAAATCGGGTTATTATTGTTGTGAGCCATCTTTTCAGAGGCTTCTTCGTTGTTATCATACTGTTAACTGGGTTCAAATCACAAGTTGTACGGTGTGATTGGTGTGGCTGGTATGAGTCTTACCCGGGATTCAAGATCCTTCCTTATTGTGTACGCTCGTCCGGGCACAGTACCTAACTGAGGCTTGGAGGAGGGTCATAGGGGGAGGAGCCAGTACACACCATGTGATCCTAAAAGCTTACTTTTTGTGCCCTGTCTCCTGCGGAGCCGCTATTCCCCATGGTCCTTTCGGAGTCCCCAGCATCCACTACGGACTATGAGAAATAGAATTATCGGTAAGTAAATTCTTATTTTTATTCCCTCACCATCCGGTCACACCTGTTTATTATCACCTCCCAAAAATTCACAAATCCCTCACAGCACCCCCAGGTCGCCCTATAATTTCAGGAATTGATTCCCTCACGTCCAATTTGTCTTTTTACGTTGACAGTCACTTACAACCACGTGTGCCTCTGTTAAGGTCCCACATCCGGGACACAACCCACTTTCTGAAACTTATTCAGTCTGTGGTTTGGAAACCGACATATGCTTTCCTCATCCTGGACGTCCAGAGCCTATATACCAACATTCCACATACGTTAGGAATAGAGGCAATCCAACAACAATTAATTAGAGATGGGGACCTGACAGAGGCACACAGGAACTTCATATTAGATTGCATCACTTTCATCCTTAAGCACAATTATTTTTTGTTTTTGGATTGTCATTATTTACAGGTGATGGGAACGGCCATGGGGACCAGGTTTGCGCCGAGTTATGCCAAGCTCTACATGGGCTGGGTCGAAGACCAGCTCATCTGGGGGGGGGACCTCGGCGCACACCTGGTCCTCTATGGCCGGTATTTTGATGATTTATTTTTTTATTTGGGATGGGGATTCCCTCACAGCTTCACAATTTGTCACTTCACTGAACACGAACACTTTTAATCTATTTTTCACCCATACCTTTGACAGAGATAAAATTAACTATTTGGACCTTACGTCGGAAATTGTTGATAATAAGATACAAACCACCAACTATATAAAAGAAACCAGCAGTAATGCATATCTACATTTTAGCAGTGCACATCATGCTCCTTGGAAGGAGAATATCCCTAAGGGACAGCTGTTGCGTATCAAACGCAACTGCTCCAAAAAAGAGCTATTCCCTGATCAAGCACAGTCTATGATTGAATCATTTCACTCACGAGGATACCCTAAAAAATTACTCCTAAGAGCTTATGACGAAGTTACAAAAGTAGATAGAGAATCCTTAATTAATGATGAAAAAAAGAAACCAAATATGTTCTCTAGTGATTTGGCATTTATTTCTAAATTTAATAATAAATCAAGAGAAATTAAACAGGTATTCAATCGCAATTATACCATTTTAAAACAAGACCCACTGTTAAAAAATGAACTCCCTCTTTATCCGAAGGTCATCTTTAAGAAGAACAGATCTCTTAAAACAATTCTAGCGCCTAGCATGTTAAAAAATCAACTGAAAACAGATGAGAGAAGATCAGAAGGGGGCTGGATGTCTATAAAACCTAATGGTTTTTATAAATGTGGGAAAACTCGATGCACAACATGTAAACACGTGATGAACCGAACAAAAACTATAGATATAGATAAAGATGGGAATATCTGTAACATAAAAAGTTTCATCAATTGTGATACAAGTTGGGTTATCTACCTTTTACAATGTGGATGTAACCTAAGATATATAGGGAGAACAACACGAAGTTTAAAGACTAGATTTATGGAACATCGTCGGAATATTATAAACAAAAGGATGGATCACAGCATACCTAGACATTTTCTTGATCATCATCAGGGAGATCCCAGTACGCTAAAATTAATTGGTCTTGAACATATTACTCAAACAGAGAGAGGTGGGGATAGGTATAGTAAATTATGTAAACAAGAGGTGTTTTGGACCTTTAATTTAAATTCACTCCATCCTCAGGGTCTTAATGAGGCTTTGGAGCTAAATTCAATATTATGATCTATGAAAACCCACCGATTCATCATACCCCTTTCAGTCTTCCCCTGTCGGAGTTTTGTTTTGTTTTAGGAATACCCAGTAAACTTTGATTTTATATGCATCATCTCTCCAGTCCATTAGCTTGCACAATTAAGTGCATATATGTGAAGATATAATTATACATATACATATGTATTCCCCTTTATCTTCCCTCCCCCCCTCCCCCATTTGTTCATCTCAGATCCGGGTATTGCACTTTCTCTTTATTTGCCCCCCATATATATTCTCTACTCTATTCGGTTCTCCCATCTCCTAATTATATATTATAATTTATCATCTATGTTGCGTAACAGAATTCCATTTATAAAAATATTTATACATTTTTTAGGAGGAGTAAGAACGAAAAAGATCAGTTGGAGAGGGAGAAGGGGGAAAAAAGGCTTTATTATATAATTCCAAAGTGGTGTCTTTGTGTGTTTAAGAGAAAGTAAACAAAACCATGTGATCCCGAAGTGGTGACGTGTTCGCGTGGCCGGAGAGGAGTGAACTGTTTGAGCACTGAGCAATTGGGCCCGCGCAGTCATGTGATCGGGCCTTGGGATACGTCACCGTAACGGGAGGAGTAAAGACTCATTATACCTCCACGATATTATGACGCGGCGAAACCGGAAGTCCGCGCCGGGTCACGTGCTATCATGACGTGGCAGAAACGGAAGTCCTTATTAGGTAACAACGTTAGTCATACTGATGGGGACAATAGTGGAAACAGCTGAGCCACCGGGCAGCAAAGTCATGTGATGGGAGGGGAAAGGGGGCGATCACTATAGCAACCGATCAGTTTATATCACTGACCAATGGGATTCCCGATGGGTAGAAAATCCACATCATGTGACATAGGTCATGTGATCGGATTTCTCCTGATAGTTAATAAAAATTGCTTTTTAAACACTTTTATTCACCTCGTTTTTTAGGTAGATTGATACCATTGAAAGATGTTTGCCTTGCTGCTACTATAGATGTATGTATATAGTTATTTTGTGATCATGAATGTAATAAAATGTTAACAGGTGTTTTTAACATGGATAATTGATATCCTTATATAAGAGCCATATGAGCCCAGTATAAGCACCTTTGATAAAGCTGCCAAAACGCCAGCGAAACGCGTTAGGGGACCAGTCTTGACCTTGACACCTCAAAGCCACCTTCAGGAACCTTGACAGTCGTTGTCTTTCTGGACATTTCCTATCCATGGACGTGGAAAATTAATACAGGGAGAACCACCAAACATCTGTGTCGGATCGGAGACAGCCTCTGGACCTTCGCTAGGTGGGATACCTGGCTAATCCACTGAATTTTTGGTAACTATACCACAAGATTGGATACGTCTGCAAATCAGTATTAAGGATCCTGTTGATATTGTGACCGGTCACAGGGACTTTACCATTATAAATAGGTGTGCTTATTTTACATCCATTGTCGATGGTCAGAGACTGGCTATAAGAGGCTCTTAAACTTATGGTTTTATATGTGCAAAATTATTTTATGGATACATGCTGAGTATCACTAAATAAATGTGATTTATTTTATGAAAACACCTGTGTTTAGAAAACTTGTTAGCGCTATCTTTTCCTTTTTTTGTGTTATTATCAGTCATATGAGAGATTGACTGTCTCTCACCATGATAGCAGCTTAGAGAACCAGCACAAGTCATAGCGCCAGAACCTGTATTAAGCAATTAATACAAATTCATCGCCGATTGAGGTCTTGTCTGATGTCTTGTCTGATGTACATGTTGTCTGATGTCTCTCGGTGCTTTTGTTGTAAATAGCGAGCAAAAGCTGTTCCATTGTCCATAAAATTACAGTCTCTAAAGTATTGGGCTTTCGTAAAAAGTTAAAGTCACTAGGGATATTGGGGGTCCGTGGCATAGTTCATCAATGGTCTGTATAAAAGAGGTTGTCAAATTCTTCTTCCAAGCGGATGTCTTTGTACCTTGGAGGAAAACAAAGGAGAATCGGGTGAAAGAAACGGACCGTGGAATCACTTTTTCATCACAACATTGTCTCTATCGTTGGGTCATAAATCAAATTAGTTGTTGTTATTACAGTGTCCTTGCTCCTCAGACTCATCACTCTGGTACTACCTTTACACTTTGTTAAAGCCCGAACGCATCTAAATATCAGACCAACCAATATGACGACTCCTAGAATACACAAGAGAAATTTCCCTACATCGATTATAATACCTTGGGCCCATTCTCCTAAACCAGAGAACCAATTTCGTGGGTTCAACCATGACACCCAACTGGTCAGCTCATTACCCACAGCAGCGAGTGTGAGATTGTGTTTCCTTCGAAACTCCCACTTCAATTGCAAAATGTCATCCATCTTTTGGTCTATGACCTCAGCCGGGTCCTCAGTGTTGTTTGTAATATACGTGCAGCACTTTACTCCATACTGAGTTGCTAGGGTAACACAATACCCGCCTGTCACTGCTGTGAGGTAATTGAGAATCATCCTATGCTGAACCAGCTCTGTTTTGTAGGCTTGTAACTCTTTCCCAGTGTACCTGAGCGTGTCGTCATACATTTCGGTGATATTGTCTAACAAGTTCGCTAGCGCAGATATATATCTATAATTTATCACTCCTCTGGCGGTACGAGTGATATCTAACGTGAGTAGGAACTGAATCCCGGTGGATTCATGGATCAGATCAGAGGCCGGATGCTCTGTCCTCTCAATCAGGTGCCTTTTAACGACGTGCTCGTAATGAGTGTGAGTATAAGGAGCTTGGGCACCGCGGTGAATGTCTTTCATTTTGATATGGGATACAGTCATTACTTCAGGCAGTACTTTTCCAATGTAACACAATCCCTCTGAGTTTGGGGCAAGCCACTTATACGCCTTTCTCCCGCATATGAAATATGCATCATCGGGGAGAACATATGGGACAGAGTATGACATAACCATGTTACAAATTTTCCATGTGAAACCTCCTAACCCTAACTCTCCCATCTGTCTAGTACACGTATCCGGTTGTACGATATGTGCACAGTATCCTGGTGATACTTCTCCAACTCGCATGGTCCTACTTCCTAGAGTGTACCTATACCGGAAATATTTTCCACTGTTGGCTATCTGGCGTATAAGCTCTGTGTCTATGGGCATTCTATCGGCTCTATATGAAAATGTCATGGTTTGATTACTCCATGACACTTCCCAATTTCCCGGCTTTCGGGGATTGGAAATGTTAAAGCATACTAAGGACTTATCCACATGATACTGGTGGAGCTTCAAACTAGGAGGACTAGAGATATTAAACCTCTTGTCCACCGGCCTCCCACCACTTAACTCAAGTACCTCTCCTACAGTTAAAGGGAATGGTACTAGTCCTGATTTGCTATGGCCTTGAGGTACTTGAGAGCATACCCAACAGTCTGTCTGGTTTAACACTTTACCCACTAAGGAGTGATAGTCACTCAATGGATGCCGGTCCATGTGGACATTAAAACTGGACTGACATTTCTTGATGCACCCATCCTCAACTATATTGTCACAATGCCTACAGATGCAGTTCTCTTCAGCTAACAATCCTTCACAATTCCTTCTATTGTCAATGCTACCGGATCGTTTTCTGATACTCGCCTTTACTTTGTGATTATGTTGCTCTTGGTAAACTACGCCTCCATCGTGGTCATCAGAACCCATTCCAGATCCTTTCTCGACCTCCATGGTACTCTCACCGAAACAGACTGCTCTGGTCAACATCATGGTCAACAGGAAAATCCGGATCACAGTCTCTTGGGGCAAGTCCATCTTATAGGAGGAAAAGGAGAAAAATAAGAAGGGGGAAGCAGAATAGGAGGGAGATGGGAACTGGAGAAAATAACAAAAGGGAAAAAGAAATGTGGCTCGACAAACGCCTCCGGTCTTATTATTCTCCGCGCTCAGGTGTCGTCTCAACCTTCCCGGAACAGACACTCTAGTGATACAACCTCTACCGTCTGTTCTTTATCACGGGACCTCTCTGGGTCAGCAACCTTTTTACAATGAGACGAATGGACCCAAGTCTCTCTCTCTGCAACCTTCAATGCTGTCGTGCTGGTCAATAAGACTTGATATGGTCCTTCCCATCTGTCAATAAGGCAACCTGAGCGTAGAAAATTCCGTATCATTACATAATCCCCAGGTTCAATGTCATGACAATTACTGTCTGGCAAATCAGGAATCACCAACTTTAGATTATCATTCTGATTCCTCAATTGCTTACTCATCTTAACCAAATACTTTACAGTTACTTCATTGTTATATTTCAAATCATCCTGGGGGTTAATCATAACATGGGGTTGTCGACCAAACAGAATTTCAAAAGGAGACAGATTAAGAGGGGACCTGGGAGTGGTTCTGATGCTGTATAATACGATTGGCAAAGCTTCGGGCCACAACAATCCTGTTTCAGCCATTACCTTGCTTAATTTGTTTTTAATAGTGCTGTTTACTCTTTCCACTTTCGCACTCGCCTGGGGGCGGTACGGAGTGTGCAGCTTACTATTAATTCCCATCAACTTACACATTGCTTGAAAAACTTCACCTGTAAAATGGGTACCCCTATCACTCTCAATGATTCTAGGGATACCGTACCTACACACAAATTCCTGCACAATTTTCTTTGCAGTAAACACAGCGGTATTTGTGGCCGCAGGAAATGCTTCAACCCAATTTGAGAACACATCAATACAAACCAATACATACTTTAAATTTCTACAAGGTGGCAATTGTATGAAATCAATTTGTATTACCTGGAAAGGACCATCTGTAGGAGGGATATGGGATGGCTCTGTTGGTATTGCCTTTCCGATATTCTTCCTCAAGCAGGTGAGACATGTCATTGCTCTTTTACCTGCATGGGAAGAAAATCCTGGGGCGCACCAATAAGCTCTTACCAACTTACACATTCCTTCTTTGCCTAGATGAGTCAGCCCATGTGCTGCTTCCGCTAGACTTGGAAGGTATGCTCTGGGTGCCACTGGCTTACCCTGTCCATCTGTCCAGAGTCCTGAGGACTCCTGGCCATATCCTTTTGACCTCCAAACTGCCTTTTCTTGTGGTGAACACAAATTTTGCATTTCATATAATTTCTGTGTGTTTACAGTATCAAATACCATCAGTTGTGTGCTGTCTGTCTGTATGGGGGTACTGGCTGCTGATTTAGCAGCTTCGTCTGCTCGGCTGTTACCAAGTGATACCGGGTCTTGGCTATACGTGTGAGCTTTACACTTGATAACAGCCACTCTGTCGGGTTCCTGTATCGCTGTTAGAAGTCTTTTGATGTGGGCTGCATGTGCTACGGGTGTGCCAGCTGCCGTCATGAAATTTCTGAGGCGCCATAGGGCCCCGAAATCATGGACTACTCCGAAGGCGTACCTAGAATCCGTGTAGATATTGGCTGACTTGCCTTTAGCCAATTCGCATGCTCTGGTTAGGGCAACCAGTTCAGCAACTTGTGCTGAGTGTGGTGGGCCTAGGGGTTCCGCTTCTATGGTACCTTGGTCATCTACGACTGCGTATCCAGTACACAAGTCTCCCGAGTCCGTCTGTCTGTGACAACTGCCGTCAGTGTAGAAAGTAAAATCTACATCTTCCAGTGGGTTGTCACTGATGTCAGGCCTTGCCGTGAAATTTTGGGTCAAATATTCCATACAATCATGTGTGTCATTTTCCTTACTAAATCCTCCTTCACCATCACTCTCATCCTCCACCCTTTGTGCCTGTCCAGGCACACCTGGGAGATATGTTGCAGGATTTAATGTGCTGCATCTCCTTATGGTGATGTTTACGGGGGCCATCAACGCCAATTCCCATCTTGTAAACCGCGCTGATGAGACATGTCTGGTTTGGGCAGAATTTAGTAAAGCTGACACTGCATGTGGTGTATGAATTGTGAGGTTGTGTCCTAGCACTACATCTTCGCTTTTACTTACTAGCAATGCTATTGCTGCAACACTTCGCAAGCATGTGGGGAGGGATCGCGCTACCGTGTCTAGCTGAGCGCTATAGTAGGCTACCGGCCTGCTGGCATCACCATGCTTCTGGGTTAAGACTCCTGCCGCGCACCCAGCACTCTCTGCTCCGTACAGCTCAAAGGGTTTTCCATAATCTGGCATGCCTAATGCTGGTGCCTGCGTTAGGCACTGTTTAAGTCTCTCAAATGCCATCTCAGACTCGTCTGTGTGCGAAATCCGATCAGGTTTGTTTGAGGAGACCATCTCCTGTAAAGGCAAGGCCAGTATGGAAAAACCTGGGATCCAGTTACGGCAATACCCACACATTCCTAAAAACGTTCTAATCTGTTGCTGGGTTTGTGGCAGGGTCATGTCACGAATTGCTTGAATTCTATCAGCGGTGAGGTGTCTCAGTCCTTGTGTCAGACAGTGTCCCAAATATTTTACCTTGGTCTGGCATAATTGTAACTTGTCTTTGGAAACCTTGTGTCCGGTGTCTGAAAGATGAAACAGGAGTTGTTTCGTATCTCTCAGGGACGATTCAAGTGAATCTGAACACAGCAGTAGGTCATCTACGTACTGTATTAATATTGATCCACTCTCAGGTTGAAAAGACTGTAAACAATCATGCAAGGCCTGTGAGAAAATACTTGGACTGTCAATGAAACCTTGTGGTAAGCGAGTCCAGATGTACTGAACTCCTCTGTATGTAAATGCGAATAAGTATTGACTGTCAGGGTGCAGAGGTACCAAGAAGAAAGCGGAGCAGAGGTCAATCACAGTGAAAAATTTGGCAGTGGGAGGGATTTGCATAAGGATGACAGCTGGATTTGGCACTACGGGGAATTGACTCTCAACTATTTTGTTGATCCCTCTTAGATCCTGCACTAATCTGTAACCCCTCCCCCCACTCTTTTTAACAGGGAAGATGGGACTATTGGCAGTGCTGGACGTCCTTACCAGAATGCCCTGTTGTAGCAAGTGCTCTATTACAGGGTTAACTCCTAACTCCACCTCTGGCTTCAGAGGGTATTGTGGGATTTTTGGAGCTATCCTACCATCTTTTACTTGTACAACTACTGGGGCTACGTTTGCCATTAATCCAGTGTCTTGTCCATCCTTGGTCCAAAGTGATTCCGGTATCTGGGAAATCATTTCCTCTACCTTGGACGGACACCTATTTACAATAACAGTGTGTGACATAAATCTTGTTGGGGAGTCTAGCATATCCTGCACTTCCTGAGCGTGGTTTTCGGGTATGTCCAAGAACACACCTTCAGGAGTACAATATATGACACATCCCATTTTGCACAGTAAATCTCTCCCTAGGAGATTAGTCGGAGCCGATGCAGCCAGCAGAAAAGAATGCTTGGTGTGCAAAGGCCCTATCGTAATCTCTGCAGGTTTGCTTAAAGGGTAGTGCTGTACTACTCCTGTTACTCCCATGGCTGGAATTGTTTTACCAGTGGTTCTCATGCCCACGGTCGAATTTATCACTGACTTGGCCGCCCCCGTATCTACAAGGAAATTTAGAGATTTACCAGCTACATCAATTGTCACCTCGGGTTCACTTCCAAGGCTCGCAATTAATTTCACTGGCTGCAGACTACAGGTGTGGCCCCACCCCTATTGTATGTGGTGACCTCCCTGCATTGCGCTGGCAGCTATTACCTGTGAAGGGGGTAAATGGGAACTATCAGAGACTTGCCAGTCTCTTCTTGGGGGATACCTTTTTGTTTCCCCTGCGTGTGGCTCATAACTCCGTCTATGCGGTCCTTGATCCCAATTTCGTGTGTCATGTCGTTGTCTAGGGGTTTGGTATGAGTTTTGTGCATTTTTCAATCTACAGTCTCGTGCAAAATGTCCCTCTTTATGACAGTAATAACAAGTTACCACATTTGACTTACCCACAGGGGTCTGAGACTTATGCTGAGTTGGCCTTGTGGTAAGGGCCTGTATACTTACGGCCATCAGCTTATCAATCTGCGACTCCCTGTGTCTGGTGATGTTCCGATCATGATCAATAGCGGCCTCTCTCAAAGTAGCCACCGACAAACCTCGCCAACATGGTTGGGTGGTCTGTACCCTCGTCCTCAATACTTCCTTTAAACCATCCATTAACACAGATACTGCTACTTCTCTATGATTCACATTTGTCTTAATGTCTTCTATCCCTGTATACTTAGCCATTTCCTGCAATGCCCGATGAAAATAATCAGCAGCTATTTCTCCCTCTTTTTGCTTGATGGAGAAAATTTTGTTCCATTTAGCAACAGCTGGGAAATATACTCCCAGCTGCAAATTAATTCTTTTCACATTATCTTGATTGTACTCCTCCGTAAAGGATACCTCTTCATCTAGTCTACAGTCAGCTATAAATCTCGCTGAGTCGACATTGGAGGGTAAACATGCCCTCAACACCGTCCGCCAATCTTAGTTATTGGGCTCCACAGTATTTCCTAGCTCTCTAATGTACTTCTGGCTTGCAACTAGATCTTTCCTAGGATCAGGGAATTCAGACACCATTGATCTTAATTCCGTTCGGGAAAAGGGGCAGTGCATGGCGATGTTTCTGACAGGAGTGACTCCTGAAGTGTCAGTTTTCCCATTTGGTACTGCAATTACCCTAACGGGATTAAGTTCAATAACATCATTCTGAGTAGATTCTACAACATGTGGTGTAATGGTTTCTGCATAGTGTACAGTGCCGTACTTACCAGTTGATACGACCTCACCTGTCCCTCCACTAGGGGCCTTTGATACTGCTCTTACTGGTTGGGCCGTGCCCACTGTTGTTTCTGCTATGGTGGCTGCTAGAGAGAGTGCCAATATTGTTGTGGGCTCATCCTCTTGGTCACAATCCTGGGGAAAGTTTAAAACAGGGTACAGCTTGCACGAGTTAGTATTAGCATCAACAATCTTAGTTACATTATTCTTAACATCTATACAGTTACTAAGTGCATGTTTATCATACACCAGTGTGCCATTCTCTGTAACCACTTTCTCTCCTGTTATGTATGGTGGTGGTGGTGCGGTGGCTATCAGTTTCCTGATAGGGTTAGATCCAGCCGCTTGAGCCAATCCTCTTTGTATTTCACCTTCCTGTTGCCATAATTGTAAATAATCATAATGTTTGATCCGTCTCTTTGCAGATTTAATGAGACATATCCTTCTTCTTAGATTTTGTAACACCTCGGGGCTAAAACTGCCTACCCGTGGGAACTTTTCCCCGTCATGCACAGTCATTCTTTCCCATTCATCGCACAAAACCTCTGTGTGTGAACCGTATTTCTCACACATGATATACCTTGCCGACTCTATTGGCCGGCTTACTAAATCAACCTGAACCAAGGTTGATCGCCCCCTACCAGAACAACTGGCCCCCATCTTTGCAGGTGTTGCTTTCACTACCTCTGACCTTCAAATCAGGGTCTTCAGCGAACCCTTTCAAAAACCAAGATGTCCGGGGTAGGCCGACGGTGAAAGTTCAACCGAGTGCTTTCACACACTTCTCGCCCACGTTGGCCAGTACTGCAATCACTGACTCAGAGCTGCTGTACCCAACCTAGGGCCCCTATGAACCTTTATTTACTGGGGCGTTGTGGGAGTAGGTTACCCGTCCCCAGCAAGTATCGGATGTTAGAGAATTCCTGAGTGACCAGCGAACCTCCCTTAAAATAAAAAAAATTACACAAATCACGTTAGAATGTACAAATAGCGTTTATAACCCCTCTAGCGTACGCAAATGGTACTGGGTCAAGTTACAAACTAATGCACACAATTACATGCGGTACAATCGTACTGCACATAAGCAACTAATCTTAAGTGCGGAACGACCAACGGAATATAAAATTGTGGCTGCGAATTCCTTCAGCCAGAGCTTAATGGCCTATATGGGTACCGCACCAACCCTCCTGGGGTTGTGCTTCTTGACTTTATCTTATAGCGGACTTCCTAGTCTGCTGTACCTAGACCTCCTGGTCTGTCTCTGGACCTCCTGGTCCGTGACCTCCTGGTCTGTGTCTACAGTAGACCTCCTAATCTGCTATACTCTAATGCTCTTATTTCAATATTTAACAAGGGATGCCTCCCAAGCCACCACGCGCCATCACTTTCACGGATGTACCTCACGAGAACTCGACTTCTAGGTTCCAACCAAAAATGAGAAACTTATATATATATATACACACTCTTTCACCTCATATACTCTTTACTTTCGTTTCTGTACAGAAATCCCTTTCATTCAGTATCGCAGTCTAGTCCCGAAAGGAGTTACAACTAGAGAAGGATTATTTACGCTAAAATTTAGGACACTGAGATTGACTTGCACTATTATCGCGTTGCTTCCGTATCGCCTACTAAAACAATACTATCGTGTGATTTGTATTACGTGGGCGTACCCATACGCTCCGTTGTGTAATATACGCTACGTGTGTAAGCCCTTGCGTCGCGTACGCTTGTCCCGCCCTTTGTTAGGGACACGTGTACACAGGCCAGACACGTCCACAGTAACACAAGTAACACGTTTCTATCAATGCAAATGATATTTAACTGTAATCATTTACTGAACACCACACAGCCCTCCCTTGTATCTTAGGCAAAGCCGTGTGCGTGTTTTACAAATTACTCCCTTACGTATTAATTTTACTTTTAACTACCAATAGCAACAAATCTTTCTCAGCACGTTATCAATGATAATATGGCAAACAGGAAGGCGAGATGTGAAAATTACACAAATGATAAATGCAGGTGTGTGCGTGTGTTGCGTACGCAATGTGTATCAAACAGAAATAAAACAGTTTTAAAAGACAATAGCGTACTGTTCTTACCTTCCGGTTCCGGATTCCACCAGCACTCCTACAACGTAGCGATGCAGACGCTTATCTAGTCAGCACTACCGTATCCCACACCACTAACACGGATACGAAGGGATACGCCTTCCCGCCCTTTGCTGACAGATAAAGTCTGCTTGTGTTCGCTAGAGCGGATATGTGGAGGACGGACGAGCCGCCAATTGATAAAGCTAATTATTTATCTTATAACATTCACTATATATTGGTAAGAGACTCAGTACGCAATGGGCGTACGGGGTAACGTAAGGGTACGCACTTAGCGTAGCAGACGCTAGGCCGTGGTCGAGACGCACGAGCGACACGTTCACTCACGGCTTACGCTGGGTATCGAGCACGCTATAGGCGGTCCGAGTACCGTAATGCTACGCTACTTGCGTAGCGTACGCTGTGCCCACAAGAGGAACACGAGCGGCGCAGACGCTCACAGGATGACACACAGTAAACCTTGTATGCAACACAATGAAGGGATATACTTATACTGTAATGATATAACACTTCTTAACCTTGTTAATATAAAAGCTGCTTGAGCGATTGAGACGCTCCGAATACCCTTAGCAATGTAATGATAAACACACAATACCTTGTAATGTTCCAAAACCTTTATCTAGATGATTTTAGTATGTAAAAGGGGAAAACAGTTACAGCTTATACACTACATATATACAACAGCGTCTTAATCCTAAACAATAACAGAGAAAGAGAGAGTATTGGCAAATACAAACAGAGAACAAGTTGGTTACAGAGAAAAACTTACACACTGGGGAATGATCGCTGCACAGTCCTGGAACCAGCTCTCTAGTTAGTCAATGATGAAAACCGTTGTGGAGAGTAGACTGAGCTGGCCCAGACTGGCTGCCTTATATACACTACATACAGTACACTACAAAGGGGCCTACAATCTCATTGTTCATTGGACACAGGAATCTGTCTTCACATTATAACAAAAGGTCATAGGTTGATTCAAACAGGTGGGCTGTGACTATTTCATACTGATTAGGTGGGAGGGAATTTCAGGATTCCCGTCGCATGGATAATGAACTGCAAATACAGTAAATGTCCATAAACTTCTTATAGACATAACTATTCGCAGGAGCGATTAATCTTTTTCAAACCAATACCGGAATGTTACTAATAATATACTCTACCGTTGCATACTAAACACCACTGCTCAAAACCTATCTGACCCTTCGTATCATGTAAAGAG
Source organism: Pseudophryne corroboree (assembly GCF_028390025.1). Taxonomy (NCBI): domain Eukaryota; kingdom Metazoa; phylum Chordata; class Amphibia; order Anura; family Myobatrachidae; genus Pseudophryne; species Pseudophryne corroboree. Next base: position 484,356,907 of record NC_086444.1, read on the forward strand.
GGATTTCTCTGTCCATGAACCAGTTACACTAAACAAACTTACTGATATTATTAAGGGGACCATAACCTATAAAATACATTATTTGGATTAACTATGTAACGATCGAGTCGCCCGCCAGACGCACACAAACTCTACCGTAAATGCACATACCACGCGCCTGAGCGCACGAGCGTGGAGGCGCCATCACGCAACTGCGAATATGCGCACGCACGGGAGAGAATGTGCACGTGCAGCGGGCAAGCGCATGGGGTTAGTACAAGGCATCATAGGTCGCTATATTTTTCGACTTTGACAAGATGATATACTTTCAGAATGTCAACACCATAATGTTGACATGAACTTAATGTTGACATTCACTGAACATGTCAATATCCACCATGAGTTAGGGTTAGGCTGCTATTAGGGTTATGGTTAGGTGGCAGATAGGGTTAGGTCTCTGTTGGGGTTAGGTGGCAGTTAGGGTTAGGTCTCTGTTGGGGTTAGGTGGCAGTTAGGGTTAGGTCTCTGTTGGGGTTAGGTGGCAGTTAGGGTTAGGTCTCTGTTGGGGTTAGGTGGCAGTTAGGGTTAGGTCTCTGCTGGGGTTAGGTGGCAGTTAGGGTTAGGTCTCTGTTGGGGTTAGGTGGCAGTTAGGGTTAGGTCTCTGCTGGGGTTAGGTGGCAGTTAGGGTTAGGTCTCTGTTGGGGTTAGGTGGCAGTTAGGGTTAGAGTTAGGCGGCAGTTTGGGTCAGTAAAGAGCCCTTTGGGAAATTGCTTTGTCAAAATGCAGAATGTCGACATTTGACATTTCAAACCTCTCGTCCATTTCAATATAATGAATGTCGACATTCAGACATTGTTGACATTCTGATGCTGTCCTGATGAATGTCGACATTCTGAAGATTGACGTATTCTACCACACCAGAATAGCATTACTGCACATTTACTCATTAAATTGTGAAACTTGTCATGTGAATTTATGGAAATCATACCGAGTCTGATACCAAGGGATGAGTAATGATTAATAGGTAGAAGGAGTGGTTCTTTGTAATTATATAGACCCTGCTTACTGTGAGAGAAATGAAGAAGACATTGGTTACACAATAGTGTGACATGACGTTTTAATGAACCTTGTCTTGCTGAGTCATGTCCTGATTTCACTTATACTTATTTCTTCCTTTTCTTATGCTATTATTATTATATAGTAATAGTAAATAATCTAATATGAGTGAAGGGAAGAATATGCACATACAGAAGATGTGCTTTGCTTCCATATTTGCCTGACTGTAGACCAAAACGTTTTGCTATAGATCAGAATCACTAAAATCTGTTTTATGCAAGACACACCAGTGATCGTGTCACTGTATTTTCCTGTCTGATATCAAGGCTGAATGTGATGCATGGGGGCAGATATTCATATTAAACTTCTTTGCTTATGTATATGGAAAAATGTTCTTGCTATGGCACTTATATAATTAACTAATAAAAATCACCTTCTGAGGAAGCCGATGATCACACCGGATAAATACACTACTGCCAACACCCACACAAAGAGGAAAACCCACTTCCAGCTGGATCTCTGATTATACTGGACTTGCTATCACCACTCTATCCATCTGAGAGTCTGATTCCGCTATCATCTGAGAGCCGGAACAGGCTTCTGCAATTAAGCCCATTATAGTCAAGGGACATTATTCAGACTAGTGTCAACCAATCCAAGGCACACGCACTGGCATGTTCGGACCCACAATATCAAGGCAAGAAAATTGTAATTTGGGTCATATGATTCCAGTAGCTGTATTTCCCATGTTTACATCTTAGCGACAAGCCATACACCTGATCGCACTCTGGAGTGGTAAATTATTACCATTTTCTGAAGTCTAAAACCAGACTTGGATCTGAACATATTATACCTGGAGGTTGCGAGCAAAATAATACATTGAATATCATCATCAGGAGATTTCGATCTGTCCTTTGTCCTGCCTTATTAAAGAGCTACATCTGTAAGTTGTATACCTTATATTTAAAGGGACAGTGCTTTTATAGTGGATCTCCTATGTGGTTCAGGGATATTTTGAATCAGAAATTGGTATAGTGTCTGTGTAGTTATTGTTATTATGATTGCAACAAATTACAGAAAAAGAGGTGGCCAAGGGCTGAGCCTCTGAAATGGGGAGGAAGAGGCGGCGACTGTCGCAGCTATTACTGTATACTAGTTAGGCTGGTGGGGTAACTAAGCTTCTTCTCATGGAGCATCAATGAAGCATGTCTGCCTTCCTTGGATAACAAAATTTGCCCTGTACGCATAGCCCCCCCAAAAAATTGCGTACCCCAAAATATCACAGGAAATACCCTGGGGAGATTTCTACCCCAAATTGAAAACCTGTGCTCTAGAAGAGTAGAGGGATCAGAGTTCCCCACAAGCCCAGAGGGCTTATTTTTTTAAATAAGATGCATCATAGATAATTTTAATCAAATGTTTATTTTTGTCAATGTTTTGAATTATTCGTACATCTGTATTACCGCCTACTGTAATAACAGTGCACACATCAACACAGCCAGTGGACTGAGGTTCTAATACTCGGCTCTGCTGGCTCTGTAATACAGAACCAGAAAATGAATTACGTTAACCTCCTTTAAATGGCTGCAGGAAGGGCGTGTGAGAAGGAGGGCCAATCACAGGCTGCTCCTAAGTAGCCCCTGCATTATTATTATTATTATCCTTTATTTATATGGTGCCACAAGAGTTCTGCAGCGCCCAATTACAGAGTACCTATGTACATAATCAAAACAGGAAAATGGTGACTTACAGTTGAAGACAATATCGGACAAGTAGAGGGTAACTAAGCATAACTACATCAGTAGACGGCACTGAGATAAGTATCAAGGTGTCCGAGAACTGCAGGATTTGGGCAATTGAGGATTATTAAAGTAAGAAAAGGATAATCACATGAGGGAAGAGGGCCCTGCTCATGAGAGCTTACATTCTAAAGGGGAGGGGCAGACAGACAGGGGTGACACAGATGGGGTAGACCGAGTTTGGGACAGAGGGTTAGGATGAGATTTGGCTGGGTTTGGTAAAGAAGTGGGTCTTGAGAGCCCATTTGAAGTTCTGTAGAGAGGTGGAGAGTCTGAGGGGGAGAGGTAGAGAATTCCAGAGCAAGGGAGCAGCATGTGAAAAATCTTAGAGGTAGGAGTGGGAGGAAGTATTCAGAAGACAGGAGAGACTGTGTACATTAGCAGAGTGAAGAGGACAGGTTTGAGATTAAAGGCAGATAAGGCCAGAGATGTAAATAGGAGAGGAGTGGGTGAGTGCTTTGTAAGAGAGTGTGAGAAGTTTGTTGTGGATTCTGAAAGGGCTTGTAGGAGAGGGGAGGTGGACGTAGTGCGTTTTGTGAGGAAGATGAGCCGGGCTGCAGTATTGAGGATAGATTGGAGTGGAGAGAGGTAATTGTCAGGGAGGCCAGTTTGGAGGAGATTACAGTAATCCAGTCTGGAAATAATCAGTGAGTGGATAATGGTCTTGGTGGCATCCTGGGTGAGAAAGGGTCTGATCCTAGAAATGTTTTTGAGATGAAAATTACATGATATTGGAAGTTAAAAGTACTAATGAGTTCACCTAAAGAGGACGTACAGAGAGAGAAAAGGAGAGGACCAAGAACAGAACCTTGGGGGACACCAACAGTTAGTGGAACTGGAGGGGAAGTAGCGTCATGAGAGGAGACAGAGGAAGAACGATCAGAGAGGTAGAAGGAAAGCCAGGAGAGGGCAGTATCACGCAGACCAGGAGAGTTAAGGATTTGCAGAAGGAGTGGGTGGTCCACAGTGTCAAAAGCAGCAGTGAGGTCAAGAAGAATAAGCAGAGAGTAGTGGCCCTTAGATTTGGCTGCATGGAGGTCATTGCACACTTTTGTGAGGGCAGTGTCAGTGGCATGGAGAGAATGGAAACCAGACTGGAATGGGTCAAGCAGTGAGTGGGAGGAAAGAAAGGCAGTGAGGCGGTTATAGACAATACGCTCAAGGGGTTTGGAGGCAAAAGGAAGGAGAGAGATGGGTCGATAGCTGGAGAGGGTGTTTGGATCAAGGGTAGGCTTTTTCAGAATAGGGGAGATAAGTGCATGCTTGAAGGCAGAGGAGACAGTGCATGATGAGAGGGAGAGATTGAGACGGTGGGCAAGATGGGAACAGGCAGAAGGAGAGAGGTATCAGAGGAGGTGGGAGGCGATAGGGTCAAGTTGGGAGGTGGTGAAGGGGGAGCAAGAATGGATGAGGGCCATGACTTCCTCACCAGATAGATGGGAGAAAGATGTCAGAGTTGGTGAGAGGGAAGGTGAGGGGTGGTAAGGGATGGGTGGTGGCTGGTTGCTGGTCTGGTGGGATGTGATGTCCTGACATATGGAGTTAAACTTGGATGTAAAATAAGTGGCAAAGTCAAGAGCAGACATTGAGGAAGGGAGAGGAGGTGGTAGTATGCAGAGGAGGTGGTAGTAGGCAGAGGAGGGAGTTGACAATGGCAAAGAGGTGCCGGGGGTTGGAAGACTGGGTAGAGATGAAGTTTTTGAAGTATGATTGTTTAGAGAGGGAAAGGGCAGCATTGAAGGATGAGAGCATGAATTTGAAATGGAGGAAGTCTGCCTTAGAGCGTGATTTCCTCCACTGTCGCTTGGCAATACGTGAGCATTTTTGAAGATATCTGGCGCATTTGGTGTGCCAGGGTTGAGGTGTTTATCTGCGAGGGTGAATAGTGGTTGAGCATAGTCAAGAACAGAAGTAAGAGATGCATTGTTTAGGGATGTGGCTTGTTCAGGGCATGTGTGAGAGAATAGGAGAGAGAAGCGAGTTGAACAGGGAGGCTAGGGATGAAGTGTCAATAGCCTCAATGTTACGCCTAGTGATGGTAGCCTTAGATGGGAGGAGACCGCCCCGGAGACCCAATGCGTGACGGAGAGGTACCCGCACCCACACTTTGATAGATCCCAACATCACGACTGTGGTGAACCCTGGGTCGGGGTGTGTTTTGAGAATGTGAGGCCCCCCCAGCAGAGAGAGCAGCAGGAGAAGTGGTGTCATATGGAATAATCCAGGTTTCTGTACTGGCCAGGAGGTGCAGGGAATTGGAAATGAAAAGGTCATGAGTGGGGGCCAGTTTGTTGCAGATCTGGCATTCCAGAGGGCACAGGATAGGGGTATGAGTTTGTGGGAGAGATGTGAATGAGATTATCAGGGTTGCTGGAGAGTTGAGGTAAGATTAATTTGGAAGGAAGGGATATAGAGGGTGTAATGATGTGCTGGGTCCTTGGCTAGGAAGGGAGACTGCAGGAGGCATGGAGGGAGTGTAGAATGATAGTGGTGAAGGAGAGGAGGTGACAGGCAGAGGAGGGAAAGAGCAGGGTTGAGTAGAGGGGTAGAGAGCCTGTGAGGAGGCAGAAGTAGATTGCAATGGGGACACAGAAGAGGAGGGGAAAGGAGGCAGAGGGGAGGATGGGAGACAGAGGAGAGGAGAGAGGATGAGATATAGGAGACAGGGAGAGAAGGATAGAGGTGGTACCAGAGGACAGAATAAAGGATTAGGAAAACAAGGATTAATGGGGAATGTTGCCAGCTTGGCCACAGTGTGGATGGGGTAAATAGTGATAGTAAAATGAGAATAGGAGGAGGAGTGGCGGCAGAATTAGAGAGCATTGGAACTGCAGAAATAAAGAGAATTTGCAAGTGTTTAAAATGTGGGAGGGGGCGTGGCTTGGACGCCGAACGAAGAAGCTGCTGGCTGCAGGAGCTCCCACTGAAGGCTCCGTTCCTACCATCCCCGCAGCTGCCTCCGACTGCATCACCGCCCTCCCTGACTTATCAACTGCTGGAGCACCCCCAGTTGCGTGCCCGCTGCCATCGAGAGTGTGCATACCGCTGCCCGGAGCACTACATTCACCGCTGCCCACCGCTCTCCTGCCCAGATCGTCCGTGACCACGGCTCCTCTTCACACCGCTGGCTGACTGGAGCTGGGACCTGGCGGGTGGTGCTGGTATTGCTCTGCTCCTTGTACACAGAGGTTGAAGCTGCCAGAGCTCTAACATCCTCCCTCTGCACCTATGTCAGTGTCCTACGGTGGCATTTTCTCCTCCTCCCCCTCCCCCGCCCTTCATCATATACTGGAACACGCAGAGCCTCTCATACTGGTTCTCCCTGCCTCTGCACATAGCCTGCATATATTGTGGGCTTACACTGCCTTCCTATTACTTTATAGCAAGACCACATTATTATCTACTACTTCTTCCATTGCAATACTCAATATCTAACAATGTTCTGCTGCTGCTGCTGCTTCTGATGTGATATACCGCAGTCCTGGATTTAATCTCAGCATTGCCTTATATGTGATGTGACTTTTATTATTTTGGATCTGACCCAGTGTTCTGTGATTTTTACTTTGATTTTTACACTTGTCCTTGGCTTCATACACTTTATTGGACTTTTGCTCGTTTGCTCTGACACTGACTTCTCTGAGCTTTCTATTACAAAGAACTTCGGTTATTTGTCCTTTACTGCCACCTTGTGGTCCCATGGATACATTTGTTACTACACAGACTCCAGCCCGGGTGGCTCACACTAGGGCTTCCAAGAAAAGTGATACCAGGCTCTCCAATGATCCATCTGACTCGGACTCGACCAGTGCCACACTTGAAGCGTTGCATACTATGATGGATCTCCCTGCTTTGCAATCTACTTCCAATACCTCAGATGCCCCTTCCTTCCCGTTGTTATATGAAGACAAGGTGCGGACCATCAAAGATACTATGGCTCCAATTCTACAGCAACAGGCCTTGAAATTCACTACTGAATTCAAGGAAGTAAAGTCCCAACTGGAGTCTACCGAATTTCAAGTAGTGGCAAATAATTTGAGGCTTAGAGCGCATGAGCAAGTTATATCGGAATTACAGGAACAAATGCAATCTGTGACTCAACAAAACCATTGGTTGCTAAATAAAGTGGATGACCTGGAAAATAGGTCACTTTGCATTAATCTCCGTCTTGTTGGTCTTCCTGAAAACCTTCGTGGACCTGAATTGTATCAATTCTTGCAATCTACTCTGCTGACACTCTTGGGGATCTCGGATGCTATCCCTCATTTTGTTGTCGAACGAGCACACCGCTTGGGCCCTCCCAGGAAATCTCCTCATCCGCAGGCAGTTATATTTTGTTGTTTGAACTCTGCACATAAGATGCCGCTATAGGCAGCTGCCTGGAAAATGGGCAGCATTAAATGGAATTCCCATCGCCTTTTACTATTCCAAGACTACTCAGCGGAGGTATCTCGGGCTCGAAATCATATGGCTCTGGTCTACTCCAGATTGATCCGGCAAAACGAAATTTGCCCTCTTATTCCCTGCCTGTTTACGCATCTTTAATAGCAAAGATTTCAAGGACATCTCCATGGCCCAAGACGCACTGGCATATCTGGATAAAAGTGCCTCCGCGTCCTCTGATACTTGATATACAGCGCTCTGGTACCAGAGTGCTGTGTGTCCTATTGTTGAGTATATTGGCCCTCATTCCGAGTTGTTCGCTCACTAGCTGCTTTTCGCAGCAGTGCACATGCTAAGTCGCCGCCCTCTGGGAGTGAATCTTAGCTTAGCTGAATTGCGAACGAAGTATTCGCAATATTGCGAAAAGATTTTTCTTTGCAGTTTCTGAGTAGCTCGAGACTTACTCTTTCAGTGCGATCAGTTCAGTGCTTGTCGTTCCTGGTTTGACGTCACAAACACACCCAGCGTTCGCCCAAACACTCCCCCGTTTCTCCAGCCACTCCCGCGTTTTTCCCAGAAACGGCAGCGTTTTTTCACACACACCCATAAAACGGCCAGTTTCCGCCCAGAAACACCCACTACCTGTCAATCACACAACGATCAGCAGAACGAAGAAAAAACCTGGTAATGCCGTGAGTAAAATACCAAACTCCTTAGCAAATTTACTTGGCGCAGCCGCAGTGCGAACATTGTGCATGCGCAGTTAGCGGAAAATCGCAACGATGCGAAGGAAAAGAACGAGCGAACAACTCGGAATGAGGGTCATTGTCCCTTTTTGATGCTTATACATGTTTTCTAATTGCTGTGTCCTTGCTCCATTTCTGCTAGTTACCTGTTCCCCCCTTTTGATCAAAGTTACTATTACATTATGTGCTATGTATACGCTGGGGTTATTTCCCCACTGGATCTTTACAGTTTACTATAGTTACGTTATTCTTTGTTTTATTGTCTCATAACCTCTCCTTTTTGGAGTTTGTGTGAGCCTAACATTATCCAGGCCTGCTGTACTTTATCCTGTTTGGTATAGCAATATGATACATGCTGTATGTGCTGTACCTATTTTCTCTTCTTATGCTTTTTCTTGTCCTTCCATTTCTTTCTTTCTCTCCTTTTCTCTTTCCCCTCTCTCTGTTTCTTATTGCCTATTTTTTCATGGTCTTTGTCACATGCTGTTGTTGATTGTACTGTTTTGCATTATGACATTTCCCAATCCACCTTTGGGGCTCTCCCACCTGATGACCACATTACTGACTTAATTCTTTTATTTACTTATTATGTCTGATACTAAATTTTGCTCCTGAAATGTCCAGGGCATTAACTCCCCTGCTAAAAGGCATAAGCTCCTCACGTGTATTAATTTAATGAAAGCGGATTTAACTTTTTTGCAGGAGACTCATTTCACTGCTTCTGAGCACGTTAAACTCTCCATGCTCCAACAGAAAATCCTGGCTTTCTCCTCTTACTCCTCAAAATCTAGAGGTGTGGCCATATTGGCGAGAAAGTCTTTGCATATCACAGTGGTTCCTCAGGTGGTGGACCCTGGAGGTCGTTATATGCTGATTGTTGTTGATTTATTTGGTACTCAATATGCCCTTTGTAATATTTATGCCCCTAATTCTTACGAGAAGTCCTTTTTCCTCACCATTATTAATTTATTGTATTCTTATCAGGACATGTGTATTGTGCTTGGTGGCGACTTCAACATAGTTGCGTCTCGGTTGATGGACCGTCAATCGCAGGCAACGGTTACCTTTAGGCAAAAAAAGTTAGGTGTCCAATACCTTAGCACACACTTATATTTGACTGACATATGGCTTTTTCCATCCCACGGAAAAAGAATAGACCTTTTTCTCTGCTCCCCACAAGTCATATTCCCATATTGATTATTTTTTGATATCTGATTCTATCATTTGCAGAACACATTCCTCTGCTATTGAACCATTATGCCTTACAGACCATTCATTGATTTGGTTCACAATCCAACCATCTACCTCCTCCGGTATGTTTCGCTCCTGGCATTTTCCGGGGTATTTAACGTCCTTTGCCAAATTTAAAGGTTCCTTGCAAACATTTTAGAATAATTATTCTTTTAATAATACTGAACATATCAATGACCCTTTTTTATTTTGGCAAGCGGCCAAAGCAGTTTTACGGGGTGATATTCTTTCCTATACTGCTCATAACAAAAAGCACCAGTCAGAGACTATCTGCAGGGCTCAGCTTGACTTAACGGAAGCGTATCAAACCCTTCGTCACTCCCCTTAAGAAAAAACTATATGAAGAGAAATGCATACATTACGATGCTCTGGTCCAACAATTAGGTGACCGCAAGGTCTGTATTAATAAATATGGTTTTCATATTCATAGAGATAAAAATGGCAAGCTTCTTTCTCACTTGTTACAAGGAGATAGATCCAGTACTGCCATCTTGGCTTTGTGTGATAGTGAGGGGAGGTTGGTGTATGATGGTTTACATATTTTGAATGTTTTGTATCACTTCTACTCGGCCCTATAAGACCAGGATTTAATCCATGTTGTTAATAAACAGTCTTTCTGGGATCATGTCTCCCTTCCCCAACTTTCCGATGCCCATAGTTCTACGCTCATTACTCCTATTACGGAGGAGGAAGTGAACACTGCGATTAAAGGTCTTAAACCCAGTAAAACCCTTGGCCCTGGTGGTCTTACTGGTGAATTGTACAGAATTCTCTGGCCTTCCATTGCACCTCCCCATACAGCTTTTTTCAATAAGATTCTATACGGTCATACACCCCCTCCTTATTTTAATGATGCGATGCTGAAGGTTCTCTCCAAACCGGGTAGGGATCCCACACTGCCAGGTTCATATCGCCCAATCTCACTCCACAACGTAGATTATAAAATTTTCACTAAATTTTAGCCGAACGCTTTAAACACGTTGTTCCATCATTGGTACATTGTGACCAGACTGGCTTTGTCTGGAGCAGGAACTCAGTTTCTAATCTCCAGAAGGTTCTCTCTGTTTTGCAAAGTTATGAGGATATGCACGAAGACAATCTTAATGTTCTCTTATCGCTAGATGCCGAGAAGGCATTTGACCTGGTAGTGTGGGATCACCTCTTTGAAACCTTATATCGGTTTGGGTTCCCTTCCTTGGTTATCACTCTCCTCCGCGTGCTTTACGCCTCTTCCTCTTCTAGAATAATAGCTAACAGCTTCATCTCAGACATGTTTACTATACACAGGGGAACCCGGCAAGACTGTCCCCTCTCGCCTTTATTGTTTGCTTCAGCTTTAGGGCCCTTGGCAATTTCTTTGCGCTCTAACCCTCGATTCAGTGGTATCTCTATTCTCAATCAGGTTTTGAAGCTGTGGCTTTTTGCCGATGACATGCTGCTATTTGTGTCGAAACCTTCTGTTTCTATCCCAGCTATCCTGCCCGAAATTGACAGTTTTAGCTCATTGCAGGGTATAAAACTAATTTACAAAAATCTGAAGTACTCCCACTTACACGCCCTGACCTGCTTCCACGCTGTCCTATTATCACCGCTACTTTTCATGTTAATCTGACCAAACTGAAATATTTGGGCATTTTCCATACCCCCTCCATACATAAGATGTATTCTGCAAATATCCCCCCAATTATTGACAAGATGATCCAATCTATGTTACATTGGACAAATTTGCCGTTATCTTTACTGGGCAGGTTAGCTGTGATTAAAAACATATTATTTCCAAAACTCACTTATCCACTCCAGATGCTTCCGTTATTTCTTTCTAAACCAGATGAGATTAGATGTATGAAGGCTTTCTTGACATTTTTGTGGAAGGGCAAGAAACCCAGAATATCTAAACAGAGACTAAGTTACCCCAAGAATAGAGATAGCTCAGGCTTCCTTGATAGTTCTAAATTCTCAAAAGCTGCAGCGTTTCATTACATCTCCGACTGGTGCTTACGTTTGACTTGCTTTACCAACCTGTTGCTAGAGGAAGAGCTTTTTTTTACCCTACTCCTCTGCAGCTCTTTTACATTTACCCCGTACTAAGATTCCTAAAGGTATTATGACAAGGATACTTAGAAAGCATGGTTGTCTATTAATAAGAGTTTGAAATCTGACCCCACTTTGTCACAATTTATTCCGTTTTAGGGCAATCCAGACTTTTTACCCTTTCTTTCGATTGCTCATTATCACACTTTGAGGAGAAGGGTATTTCTGCTATTCGGGACATTTTTGACCTGGGGGGAACTATTCACTCCTTCCAACAACTATCTACAAAATATGACCTTCTACAGTCTCAGTTTTTTCTATATCTCCAATCCAGACATTATGCTTTTAATAAATTTCCCTCTACCACTGGTGGTTTGCCTGTTAATACTTACCCCTTAAATCCATTATTTACGTTAGCCACTCTTTTCACTTTTAAGATAAAATTTATCTATAACGATTTACTCCCTGGTAAAAAGGGAAAGTTGTGCTTCACAATTTGGAATTCATGCGCTCGTGACTTTCCTGACTTTGGCCATCCTGACCATCTCCTAAGTTTAATGCCTACAGCCTTAAAATACCTCCGATCAGCGAGACTGCAGGAAGCACATATTACATTTTTAAATAGGGCCTACATTTCACAGGCACAAAGGAAACATGTTGTAGCGGAACAGTCAGGCCTATGCCCAAAGTGCAACAGTCAGCCACCTTTGCACACAATGTTTGGTTCTGGACAAAAATTCAGCAGTTTTGGTTTAAACTTCACTCATTTATTAAGCAAATGATAGGGGTTTCTGTACCTTTTACCTGAGAACCCTTTATATTAGCAGATTTCACTAATTGGTCGCTCATGTCCATCCATTCTCTCCCTACTCCATTTCTGACAATTTTAATCACTGTAGCTATTAAGGTGGTTCTGCAGAAATGGATCTCTAAACAATCCCCTTTGTTGAGTATTGTTACTTAATAATTGCTTTCAGAGGCATAACTAGGGTAGGGTGAGTGGGGCACGTGCCCTGGGCACCTTGGCAGGCCCAGGAGAGGGGGGCGCCGGCGGTGGCCAGGGCATCATGCCCCACTCGCCCCCGTCACGCCGAAATATGAGGGGAGCAGAGCGCAGCATCTCTCCCTCCCCTCACCGCCGCTGCCAGCAGCGCTGCTTGTGTCCGGTCTCCGACGGCGTTAGCCAATCAGAGCTTGTGGATCGGCTCCTGATTGGCTGCTGGTCCGCGAGCTCTGATTGGCTAGCGAACCGGCGCCACACAGCCGCCGGAGACCTGGAGCAGTGAGGGGAAGGAGAGGAGCTGCGCTCTCCTCCAGTCCCCTCACGTATCAACACAAGCGTGAGTGACCGGGGGGAGCACAGTGGGGCATGTAACTGGCAGAGTGGGGCATGTAACTGGTACAGTGGGGCATGTAACTGGCACAGTGGGGCATGTATCTGGCACAGTGGGGCATGTAACTGGCACAGTGGGGCATGTATCTGGCACAGTGGGGCATGTATCTGGCACTGTGGGGCAATGTAACTGGCACAGTGGGGCATGTATCTGGCACTGTGGGGCATGTAACTGGCACAGTGGGGCATGTATCTGGCACAGTGGGGCATGTATCTGGCACTGTGGGGCAATGTAACTGGCACTGTGGGGCATGTATCTGGCACTGTGGGGCATGTATCTGGCACTGTGGGGCATGTAACTGGCACTGTGGGGCAATGTAACTGGCACTGTGGGGCATGTATCTGGCACTGTGGGGCATGTATCTGGCACTATGGAGCATGTAACTGGCACTGTGGGGCAATGTATCTGGCCCTGTGGGGCAATGTAACTGGCACTGTGGGGCATGTAACTGGCACTGTGGGGCAATGTATTTGGCACTGTGGGGCAATGTATCTGGCACTGTGGGGCATGTAACTGGCACTGTGGGGCATGTAACTGGCACTGTGGGGCATGCATCCGGCACTGTGGGGCATGTATCCGGCACTGTGGGGCATTGTATCTGGCACTATGGGGCAATGTAACTGGCACTGTGGGCCATTTTCAGTGGCCACACCCCTTCTGGAGCGTGGCCAAACCCCTTCTGGTGTGTGACCACGCCCATTTTTTTGCAGTGTGCGCCTTCGGCGCGCGCACATGCTTCTTTTGGTGTGTTTTTTTGTTTTTTTTTGCATCTTGCCCTGGGCTCCAAAAACACTAGCTACGCCTCTGATTGCTTTCCATTCTATACTTTGAATACATACCTGGTTATGACAGCAATATAAAAAGGATTGACTACCTTTCATAAATGCTGGGGTATTTATTTAGAATATTTACCAAACTCACAATCTGAATCGATAATGCAGGCTTTTTAAAATACTTCCTGATATATGCTTCGTACTTTGGGGGTCATTCCGATCCGATCGCTCGCTGCAGTTGATCGGGTCGGGACGGCGCATGCCAGCCGTTGTTGCCTAGCGATCCCCTCTGAGGCAGAGGCGGTCGCTGGGCAGGAGGGGGCTGGATGGCGGTGCGGTCCGGCCAACGCAGGCGTGGCCGGACCGTTGGGGGGGCGGGCCGCGGTGACTGCGTGATGTCATACGCAGCCGCTTAGACTTGGGGCAGCGAGGAGGTTCTCCCGGCCAGCCGCAGGAGCTGCGCTGGCCGGGAGTAACTCCTGAGATGCAAAAGCATCACCGCTGTGCTATGCTTTTGCATTACTGCGGGGGAGGGGCGGCACTGACATGCGGGGCGGACTAGCCCTGTGCTGGGCGTCCCCCCGCATGTCTGAGTGCCTGATCGTAGCTGTGCTAAATTTAGCACAGCTACGATCAACTCGGAATGACCCCCTTTGTCTTAACTATCATTTATTACTGTACATTTATGTGCTTAATTTTTTCGGGTTTTGTCGGGTTCTGTGGAAATATCTGTTTTTTTGGGTTTTTTTACTCAGATGATGTGGCATGATGACTAGCCTTCCTCTCTTCTGCCGTTTCTACTCCTTTCTTTTCTTTGCTTCTCTTTCTCTCTCTTTCTTTCTCTTTCTTGGGCTCTATGTCCCCGGGTTTCTCTGTTTTTGGCATTGTGTTTCCGGTGTTTCCGGTTTCATTGTGTCGTTCTTACTGTTTCTTTTGATGAAAATTGAAAATGAAGAAGTCAAATATCGGTATACCATGCTCTGCAAATTTGCTTTGTACCTCTTGATTTACCTGATCATTTCTTTTTGCAGATAACGCGGATTTTGAATTGCTATACCTATGTGTATAATGCATTACCTTTCTGCTTTTGATGTCTGACTTCTTTTCAATAAAATTGTTTATAAAATGTGGTTAATGTCTACAGGTAAACAGTAAGGCGAATGTTTTGCTGATGTAAGATGGAAAATTACACAGCGTGAGCAAACAGCAAGCCTGTGTTCCTTCAATAACTATGCTTCTTGGTGCAAAATTGTTTTTTCAGGTATTTGTAGGGTCTGATTAAAAATTGCATTACAGGTTTGTTTGTTTTTTTGTTTTTTAGCAGAAAGTGATTGTATAGTTTCCTGAGTCAGTGAGTATTGGAGAATATTAGAAGTGAACATACATTTGTAGTTGGGATGCAGTCCAAGTAGTGTTGGCGTTTGAAGGTTGTTTCGTATTTGTTTGTTGTTTCATTGCAGTTTCCGTCCAGTTTAAGTCCAGTATAAGTCACAGATGACATCCTTAGACACATTCATCCCAGTCTGATTCAGCCAAGGCTTATTCAGCTAGACTAAACATTAATATCAAGACCAACAAACATGTGTTTGTAAGCACATTGATTGATTGGACCCACCCCTAGCCCATCACCCATGTGAGGCAATAAAACCTAAACAAACAAATGGTGCATGGGGGTGAGACTATCACAGAATCCCCAAATAACTTACAATAATAATAATAATAATAATAATAATAATCATTTTATTTATATAGCGCTCTTTCTCCAATAGGACTCAAGGCGCTTAACAGATACATAGCATAATATAGTACAGAAAATAATGAAGTACATTTTCATAAAATACAGAAGCATGAAGATACTAAAAGGGACATTATGGAAATGCTTGAGTAAATAGAAAAGTCTTGAGTCTACTTTTGAAGGATTCTATAGTTGGGGCCTCTCGCACTGTGCGGGGAAGTGAGTTCCATAGAGTCGGAGCCGCATGACTAAAAGCTCGACCCCCAGATGAATTACGGTAGATTCTAGGTACTGCTAAAAGTCCTTCATCTACAGATCGCAGTAATCGAGTGGGGCAGTATGGGGTCAGAAGCTGTTTCAGGTACCTTGGGCCTTGGTCATGTAATGCTTTGAAACTCAGTAAGCCAATCTTGAAGATGATTCGCCATCGTACAGGCAGCCAGTGAAGGGAGTAGAGGATGGGTGTAATGTGGCTAGAACGGGGCTGGTTGGTTAATAGCCTGGCAGCTGTGTGTTGCACCAGCTGTAAGCGCTGCAATTCTTTTGCTGGTAGACCAAGGTAGAGGGCATTACAGTAGTCTAAACGAGATTATACAAATGCATGTATGACTTTTGGCATATCATCTGAGGGAATTAAGTGCTTGATTCTGGCTATGTTCCTCAGGTGAAAGAATGAGGATTTGATTGTGGCTGATATCTGATGTTTAAGTGTCAAGCCACCATCCAGGACAACGCCAAGATTCCGCACATGATCACTGGTCTGTAATTCTGAATCCCCGAGTGTAAGTCCAGTTGGTTGGCTATGCTGCAGTCTTGTCCTTTGATGTTGCGGTCGTATCATAAGGACCTCTGTTTTATCCGGGTTCAGTCGCAGCCAACTGGCGCTCATCCACTCCTGTAGTTCAGCTAGACAGCCATTTAGGGTTGCTATTGGGTTATCAGTGCCCGGAGCAAAGGACAAGTACAGTTGTGTATCATCTGCATAGCAGTGGTAGACCAGGCCATGGCGCCTGATTATTTCGCCCAATGGGAGCATGTATACTGCAAAAAGCATGGGGGATAGTATAGAACCTTGTGGGACACCACATGGCAATGGCACTGGTGGTGATGAGTATAATCCAGATGATACTCTCTGTGACCTGCCTGTGAGAAATTATTTGAACCAGCTTAGGACTGTGCCATCCAGACCACAGAAATGTATCAGTCGCTCAATCAGAAGCCCATGGTCCACGGTATCAAATGCTGCAGAGAGATCCAGAAGGATTAATATTGAACAGTCACCTCTGTCTTTTGCCATCAGAAGATCATTTAACACACACACCAGGGCTGTTTCAGTGCTATGTCTTCTCCTGAATCCTGATTGAAATGGATCATAAATATCATGGGTTGTCAGGCGGGTTTCCAGTTGATTTGCAACGACTTTCTCAATAACCTTTCCTAGGAAAGGAAGGTTTGATACCGGTCTGTAGTTGGTCATGCAGTCGGGATCTAAATTAGGTTTTTTAAGAAGCTGTCTAACAATTGCTTCCTTTAGGGGTCCAGGAAAAATGCCTGTCTGCAAAGAGCATTGAACAATTTTTGTAAAGACAGGACCAATTATATCCATACAACCTATTAGAAGCTTGGTTGAGGCTGGGTCCAGATCACAGGTGGTGGGACGCAAAATCCGAGCAATTTCAGCAGTGTCCTTTACATCCACTGGATCAAAGCTGGTCCATGAAGGCAGGTAGCTTATATTGGCAGGTTTTGTAGTTTGGCACTCCTTTGATGGCACTGTGGAGATTCCAGCCCGGATGGTGGATATTTCACCTGCAAAGAAGTTTGCAAACTCATTGCATCTTGCCTGGGAGAGGGTCTCATCAGTCTGCAGGCATGCTGGCTTGCAAAGCATCTCCACTGTGCGGAAAAGTTGAGCTGGCCTATTGTTTGCTGTTGTGATCTCATTTGACAGGAACTGTGCTTTCTTACGAGTGATTGTCGATTGATATTCTTCGTTATGCTTTATTAGTTTTATTTTGTCATCCACTAGGTTAGTCTTCCTCCATCGTCTTTCCAGTCTACGCCCCCTTTTCTTGAGCTCACTAACACTGTTGTCGAACCATGGAGCTTGACGTTGTGGTTTACGAGGTCTTAAACGCACAGGGGCGATAATATCAATTGCAGCCATAACATCCCTATTATAATAACGGACTAGGGAACAGGGATCTTCACAGTCACCCAGTATAGCAGAGAGATCCAGATTTGCTGCAAGAGCCTGGGGAGTAATACCCCTCCTTGGACGATACCTGGTCAACTCCACGGGCAGAGATCTTATTTGAGGGGTTGCAACTGAGAACCAGAGGGAGTAGTGGTCTGACCAGATGACTGGGTTTATTTTTAGGTCAGTGACTTCTAATCCAATCTGAAAGACAAGGTCGAGAGTGTGACCACTTTTATGTGTGGCAGAGGGAATGACCTGTGTGAAGCCCAGACCATTCATTGTGCACAGGAGGTCTTGGCTAAGGCGTGAGAGCTCATCATCCACCCATGCATTGAAATCCCTGAGGATGAGCCATCTTTGATGTTCCAGAACCAGGCCAGCAACAGTGTCTGCAATTTCTTGTAGAAATATCTTTCCATCTCCAGGTGGCCGGTAAATGAGAAGTACTCTGAAACCTAATCCTGTCGAACTCCGGGCAGCAATGCACTCAAATAAGCGAGTAGTTTCAATAGGGTGGACCCTAAGTTTAAGTTCTTTTTTGAAGCAGATAGCCACCCGCCACCCCTGCGGTCCAGTCTTGGGTTGTGGATGACAGAGTAGTTTGTTGGTACTGCAGCCTCCAATATAGGTGCTGCATTTTCATCTAGCCAGGTCTCTGTAATACAGGCTAGATCTGCAGATTAAATAAAGTCAGCAATTGTTGCAGTCTTGTTTCTTATAGATCTGGCATTACAAAGGACTGACCTGATTGGGCATACCAGAGGGCCTTCAGTTTTCTTTATGTTAAGTGCAGGAGCTCTGGGTATGATAATAGAACCTGCTTAAATCTACTTATAACAATAAATCAACAATTCATTACCTAGTGCTAAGCAATCATGGTATTCATTTGTGATAATCAGCAGATGCAATACAACTTGCTGGTAAGTGTAGTTCCACGAGTTATTACCCAGTGCTAAGCAATCATGTATTACCACTTAGTAGAGAAAGACCACCTTTCTGTCAAAGTGACAGTTGCTCCACCCCTTTCTCCTGGGTAACGCCTCCTTTAATATTAAATGATAGTGTTTGATATCACTTTTATATAAAATTTTATATAAAATTTATAGAGTTCGATATTAAACCGTATTAAAAGATAATGGCTTTGAAAAGAGTGTCACGTAACACCAGTCGCAGAATGTCACGCAACGCAGCGCGTCAAATCAAGCGGATGAAAGATGCATATTACACAGTGTTAAAACTAGGTAGTTTTAGCGGCATTGATAAATATTATGGGTCGGTTAAAAATAAATTTAAAAGATCCGACGTAAGAAAGTGGTTACAAGAACAAGACGCATACACGTTGCACAAACCGGCAAGAAAAAACTATAAAAGGAACATGATTTGTGTATCGGGTATAAACCAACAGTGGCAATGCGATTTGGTTTCGCTGATAGATCTGTCAAAATACAACGATGGTGTTAAATACATATTAACAGTCATCGATATATTCAGTAAGAGGGTGTGGGCTGAAAGTCTGACCGCTAAGAACGCCGCAACAGTCGCTAATGCTTTTGAAAAAATATTCCAGCGGGGTGTTGTGCCGATGAAGCTACAAACCCGATAATGGTAAAGAGTTTCTAAACAGAAACCTAAAAAAGGTGTTAGAAAAATACGGTATAAAGCATTTCACGACCAATAACGATGTGAAAGCGGCTGTTATAGAGCGCTTCAATAGGACTTTAAAAACACGCATGTGGCGCTATTTCACGGCAAAGAATACCTACAGATATATAGACGTTTTACAAGACTTCATACGCAGCTATAATAACACATACCATAGAACGATTAAGTGCGCTCCAAACGATGTGAATGACTCTAACGCATTGAGTGTCTTCAAAACGACCTACGGTGATTACTTTAGAAGTAAGAAAGCCCCCGTTTGTTTAGGAATCGGTGACCACGTCCGTATTTCTAAATATAAGGACATATTTCAGAAAGGTTACGAACAGAGTTTTTCTGAGGAGATATTTGTTGTACATAGTGTGAACACTAAAGGGCTTAAGCCACTTTATAAGTTGGCAGATCTGTACGGTGAAGTTATAACAGGTAGTTTTTACCCCGAAGAGCTTCAAAGCATATCAAAAAACTATAACAGGGTTTACAAAGTGGAAAAGGTTTTAAAAAATAAGACGGTCAGAGGCCGAAAATACGCATTAGTCAAGTGGCGCGGGTACCCCGCAAAATTTAACAGTTGGGTCGCGGCATCGGTGATAAAAGACATATAAAGCTCATCACTATCTAAACAAGACGAGCGATGGATGACAAGTCGTTCTACATAACCTTACCCAGCAACGCCTCGGCGGTTACTTTCCCGCAAAATAAGATTTCTAACTATACGACAAAGTTGGCTAAACCGATAGACTTAAATGGCGAATGAGAAGTAGCACTTACTGAGATACAATATCCGCACACGTGATATACATTGGATTTACAAGATTGTAGACTGCAATTATCATGGGATGGAACGGCGGATCAGCCGGTGGCGAGAGTCGCGAGTTTGTGCATTAAACCGTGTTTTTATGAAACAATCAAAGCGTTACTGAACGTAATCAACGCTGAAATTGTACAACTGAAACTGGACGTTGGATTAAGACTAACGTACGATCCGTTTGCACGCGTTGTAACATGCGACAGTAAGCTGTTGTATCAAATCCATGCCGGTTCTAAGCTGACATGGATACTGGGTTTACAACCTAAAACTAAGATTTCTAAACCATGCGCCGACATCAAACGTGTACACAGACATTATCGAACACCAACGGGTCGGGGATAGTTATGTACCGCTACTTCGCACTGTTGAAATGAAGGGTTATAACAATGAGGTGGTCACAATACGATACGAGAAGCCCGATTATGTACCATTGTGCAAAACACATTTTGACACGATAGCCATAGAGATAAAGAACGACCAGAACGAGAACATGGCATTTAAGTTTGGGAAAGCGATCGTGAAGCTACACTTCAGACGCCACAAAACTGAATTTTATTAACTAAGCAGAATGGTCGCTGTTAAAAATTATGGCGATCCGGGCCTCTACGCGCAATATTATAAATCTCAAGCCGGTAATGGATTACCAGGTTTTTACGGCAGCGCGTACATGTACGGCTGCGGTTTAGGCGGTATTTTTCAAAGTCTTTTCAGAAAAGCTGTTCCTCTTTTCCGGAGAGGTTTAGAGTTAGCTAAACCGCATATGAAGACCGCGGCACGTAATATAGCAAAAGATGTTATCAGGCAAGCCACAACGGCCGTGGTGAATAAGATACACGAGGCGAACCAAGCAAAGCAAGACGGTTCAGGACTAATATATACAAGAAAAGGTGTGTCTAAAAGAAAACGGAAGCGTATGATAGCGCTTCCGCCTTGGGACATACCCTTTTTAAATAAAAAACAGAGGCGACGCAACTCAAAGAAGAAGAGAAAGCCGAAGCGCTCCGTTGGTGATATTTTTTAAACATGTCTTTTATACACCACGAGTCCGTTGAATGTGCAAAAACAGAGCTGGATCTTTTTGACGTGCCCCCGACACAAACTAGCAAAGAGAAAAGTCTATACATCGAAGTTCAACCTTTAGCGGCGTTATCCGACACAGCTCCGCTTGAATTTTATATAGCAGCCAGCGGTGAACACTACTACGATCTGAACAACACGCTGTTGTACGTGACATGCAAGATCGTACGAACCGATAACACACCGATACTGCAAGGTGCGCGGGTCGCACTTATTAATTACCCAATAGCGATATTATATCACAATCCAACAATCTTTACGCATACCGTGCGTACATTGAGACTATATTGAATTACAGCTCGGATGCATTGTCAACAAAACACACAACAGGATTATTTTACAAAGATTCGGCTGGTGAATTTAACAACACGGTGCTGGACGGTCCGAATACGGGGTTCAAAAAACGAGCAGGAGCAACAGAGTCGCACGATTGAATTGCTAGGACCGCTTCACTGCGACCTTTTCCATCAACATAAAAAAAAAATAAACGCCGTTGATCTGAAGATTAAACTAACCAGAAACAAATATGCATTCTGCTTAATGTCGTCTGAAGCGGATGCCTTTAAAATACAGATCACAGCGGCATCCCTGTTCGTGAAAAGAGTTCAGGTCTCACCAGCCATGCGGATTGGGCACGTGCAGGCCCTGTTAAACGGTAACGTGAAATACGCGATTGACCGCGTTGGGATGAAAATCTACAGCGTACCAACAGGCAGTAGAGTATTTAATCTAGAAAATCTATTTTTAGGTCAAGTGCCGAAAACAGTTATAGCCTGTTTTGTGGATAACGAATCATTTTCAGGAATCCATAACCGGAATGCCCTTTGCTTTGAACATAAAAATGTAAGTTTTGCGTCCCTTTATCTGGATGGAACACCGCACCCCGCCAAACCATTTCAACCCGACTTTTAACGCGGAAATGCTGTAAGAGAGTATATGTCACTCATACAGATCACAAACAAGCAGAAATCTGACAATGGTATACTGATTGACCGCGAAGAGTACCTCAGAGGCTACACGCTATTTGCTTTTGACCTTTCACCAGAACGGGAGTGTGGAGAACGCCTTTCCATGATAAGAACTGGCAATCTACGTGCCGAATTCCGCTTTGCAGAAGCGTTGGACCGGACAGTCAATGTGATAATATACGCTCTATTTGATAACATCATCGAGATTAATCAAAGGCGCGATGTGCTGTACGATTATCTTTAAATGAAATAAACTAACACTACGCTGCTCAAAAAATTAACACATTACAGATAAACTGTATTCTGTACACTGTGCAAAGCACACGGCATATTTTTAAAGGAACGTATCCGTGCGATATGTTACCGGTCAGTAAACTGGCGCAATACCCCTGCGCGTTTGTAATCAATACGCATAGCAGCGGGCAGCCGGGTGAGCACTGGTTGGCCGCTTATTTTAACGAACAGCGTGAATGTTACTTTTTTGATTCTTACGGGTTAGCCCCTGACAGCCCCCTATTCCCAAAAGCTATAATACATTTTTTAAACTTGAATTCAAAAAGTGTTTATCACCAAAATAAGCAGTTGCAAAATTTTAACAGCACCGTTTGCGGTCAATATTGCGTATACTTTATATTTTACATGTGTAAAAAATACAAATATGTGGATGTACTGGCCCGTTTTAGTGATGACACAAAACGTAATGATTGTTTTGTTTCAAATTTTGTAAGACGGCTCCCAAGAAGCCATTGTCTGAGTCATTATGCAGATAGATATATACAGAATTGTGTAACTTGTAACCAACGTTGTGTGTGAAGCGTTTTATGTACAACGCGGCATAACTATGGCACTTTGTACATAAAACATTTCACACACAACGTTGTGTGTGAAGCGTGTTACGTACAACGCTGTATTGTTTGTGTAACTTGTAATCAACATTCTGTTTGGTACATAAAACGTTTAACACACAACGTTGTGTGTGAAGCGTGTTACGTACAACGCTGTATTATTTGTGTAACTTGTAATCAACATTCTGTTTGCTGCGTTTTATGTACAACGTATCATATCTATGATGTTTTTCTAATAAACAACGTTGTTTATTAAACTTTATATCGCGTTCTTGAAATTTCTTCCATTTACAGCAATAGAAACAAAGAACAAAACGTTGTTTTATAAATCATAAGCATATTTTATTGATATATATATATATATATATATATATAACACGGTAAAGACACATTTAAAACATTACATAAAATATTATTGACATAAGTTAAACATTGTGGCGCAAAATGCCAACACAAAATACAGTGTATAAAAATAGTATAAATTAGTTATATGTTATAGTTTCAGCCACTGTGAATCCTGAAATAGATTTACGGATCTTTTCCTAGGCAGTAAGTAACCGTGCGGCGTTGTTAACCCTGGGGGACTTAAAACATTTATTCGGCCTTTGTTAAGGGTTTGTAGCGACATGGGCGATGTCACAGCGCCATCAGAGTCCTCCTGCTTCTCAGCTTTTAAGCGTTCTAAGCAAATTCTATTTGCAGCATTGGCTATGACGGTTGAGGGAATATTTAATTCAGACATAACCCGCATAAATTCAGGCCAGCCGTTCGGTATATTACGGCTCGACACACCGTGGCTTTGCGTGATGCTTCTTATTAAATCTAACATGTTGGAACCTGGCACAGCGATGCCTTTGTACAGAAACTCCCCTTTACTGTTCCAGTCTGTGATGTGTTTAGAGCGTGTCATTTTACTCAATAGTATTTCACAGTTTTTTTTATACCGGGCATTAACACCGCTCAAAAGCTCATGATAAACAGCATCGGGCGCAACACGTTGTGTCGTGTTATTTGATTCATCAACAGATTTTGCAACGGGGGATAAAAGAGCTAAAGTTGACATTTCACTATCAGCCTGTTTACTCAACACCAGATATCTCTGCAACAACGTTGTATATCGCTTTGCTTTTTCATATTCTGATAAATCATTATTCTGTAGTATTTTCACAATCTCTACATCTAGACCGTGCGTTGCTGTTTTACGTATGTCGTCGCTGTTCGGTTTGTTATGTAAACGGTCTATCTGATTCTGAGGCACCAGATACATTTTCTCAGCGTACTCCATCAGCGATTAGACAATAGTCCTGTAATTAGCGGTATAGCAAAACCAAGCAGCGAACCGATAAAACCACCCGACTGTTTAACCAACCTCTTCTTTTTTCCAATGGCACATTTCTTATTACAAAGTGATTTTATAAGCTCTCGCTTCTTTTTAAGGTAGTTCAACTGTCGTTGAGACAGCTGTATTTTACCTTTAAGCGTGTTGAGCGCTATCTCACAAATAGCCGTGACTAAATCGTTTGAAGCGTTGGATAAAATAGCGTTTCTTTGGGTTGGTGTTGCTTTAATTAACGTTTTTAAAAGCACCCAATTATGTCTTATCCATCCCGACATGTTCACCGTTGTTAGAATGACAACAAATGACTAAAGGTTGTACGGTTATAGCTTTATAGAACCGCGCTTCTTAATGACAAAAGCGACAGGTGTGTCTGGTGGGAATAAGCCGCTCCGTAAACGATAATCGTCAAGAGCGTTGTTTCTTAAATCAACCAGTAAATACCCATAAGGAGCCTCCGTCGCGGATTCATAGGATTCGAGAAAAAACCGATGTTTCGATGGGTACATTTGTCTAGCCAGAATGCCCACCTGCATTTTATCCCTGGTGTTTTTGAACAGGACCATATATTTTGTGTTTAAATGTATAGTTCTGCTCTTTTTACCTTGACAAAATATGTTTTGGACAAGGTACAGGATACTGAGATTACAATGGTGTACATACTTTGTGAAAGCTTTCTCAACCTCAGAATTATTACTAGATGCGTCCATCAGATCATCGATCACTGTTAAATTAATCTTATCAGGGAGAAAAAGTTGATCATCGCTAAAAGACTCTGGTAAACCCTCTATAAAACGCGTACCGGGGTAATCACACAGAAGTTGGTCGTATATAGGCTGCCAACAGGTGTAAAACCAAACAACATTATCAGGTACATGAGTCATATGTGTTACAGCGTTTTCACAAAATAACTTTTACCCGAATTGGACGGACCCGCTAAAATACATGAGAAAGGGTGCTGAAATCTGGTGTCCATCTTAATAGCCGAACGGCAGTGTTGTGAAGTTGTCCGTAAGAGACCGTTTAGTATAAACAAACCTTTGCGTCTTCTGCAAAGTACGCGTCTCTATCTGCCAGCACTTTTTCACACGTACTATACCGGGTTGACGGATCACAACCTTTTTCTGGTCGTCGCCTTCGGGGTTTAAAGGATAATCTAAGACCAGTTCTTTCAGGCTGTCAAAGTTAACGTGCTGCGCATTATCAACATTGAGCGTTATACCTTTAACTTTTAAACGGGTCTTTCCGTTGTTTAGTCGATAGCCGTATGACTTGGGACCGGCTGAGACAAATTCTGTTATATGGGTGCCTGTGGGTAGTTCGCTGGTCAACTCGCCTAAATA
Source organism: Pseudophryne corroboree (assembly GCF_028390025.1). Classification (NCBI taxonomy): domain Eukaryota; kingdom Metazoa; phylum Chordata; class Amphibia; order Anura; family Myobatrachidae; genus Pseudophryne; species Pseudophryne corroboree. Next base: position 484,382,290 of record NC_086444.1, read on the forward strand.
ATCACTCAATGGCGGGCTCCAGTCACCGGGTCTACTGACAAAAATTACAGAATCTGTGTCGTGATAAAGACATCTATCTTGTAATCTATACAGTAGTTTGTACAGTTCAACATGTGCATAAGCAGTTGTAAAGATGGCTATAGTTACATTTGAAATTGCGCCCCTGGTGTAATGGTCTTTGGCATACTTCCAATTTACCATAACGGTATCATCGTCAACAAAGTCCAAAGCGGACACATCATAGTACGGAAAGAACGCATATTCAAAAAGTTTGTCGGGATCGGTCACAGACACGTATTGGGCATGTTGCTACGTTGGCCAAATTTACCCCATAAGGAATTTAAAAACAATTTTGAAATTTGTCTTTTAGCGGGGTTGATTTCTAATGAAGACACGCCTTCATTTTTTTGATAGGCGTCTATATACTCTTGGCGTTTCACGGCGTCTGTACACCATTCGGGATAACCAGAGGCCTCTTGTTTATCCCTGAGGTGCGTTTTAATGTAACCTGAAGACAATTTGTCAGATCTCTCATCAAAATGCCACACCTCATAGATTTTACACACCATCTACCCCATTTCTACAGCCAAGTTTAGTTACACCATGTACCGATGAGTGCACGTTTTTCTGAATCATGAACGCACGGCTCAGTCTGTCCAGACTCAGCGCATGTGCAACATAATGGAAACATTAACTTGCCGCCCATTTTAACCGGCAGAACCGGAAAGAATAGACCACGAGGCGGGTAAACTTTAACCCTGGCAAAACCGAAATACTTTGTGACATCACAAAAATCCTTATAAATGATGCGTGGGTGCTGTATAGGATACATTTTGGTTTTGTTAACAAAAGGGTACAGGCTGGTAAAGTCAAAATAGTGAATTTTTTTCATCACAACCTGTTTTGTGATACAGCTTTATGGCGTTTGTGCGCCCGCCATAAAGAGCATCACGTGGCTCCAAGGGTTCGGGTAATTCTTTACCCTTCAGAAAAGCCTGTAGATCCGCATCAGACTCTAGCATAGACTTCCATTCACAACCCCAGATTTCACGTATCTGAAATCCACATCGTTTAAGGTAGTGCAACTTTACCTGCGTCGTTTTAGTCAGTTTGTTTTTATCATCGGCGTTGTAACAAGCACCACAGCCGTGATAACAACAACCTTGGAATTCAAAAGCAGTGTGTGTGCCGTTAATCACGGCGTAACCATCCAGGCTGTATTTACCAACTTTCTTCTCGCCCCCTTGTAAAGCGTGTCTTATACTCACACCTTCTTTGTGCTCTATGTACATTAACCACTGTATGGCTGGCGTTGAGTAACGCTTCTGAGTCTTGTGATAGTTATCACCCGGTACAAGGGCCAGTGTCTTTTCCTGTAAAAATTTACAACGGTACATGGACATGCAGACGGATGCCAACGTGACTAATTGAAAAGCCTCGATGTGATGTTTGTTATGAACCACAGGTAGTGGTTCATTCCTATTTTATGTTTATAGTTGTCTTGCAGGCCAGGATTTCCCGTTGCTCTGCTTTAAGAAGACTCTTGTTTGCTGTCGGTGGTGAGTCTGTGTAATTGCAGCCTGTTTCCATGTGGTTGGCCTCACCTGTCTGCTAATTGCATCTTGTCAGTTTGGAGTCATGCAACAGGGCAGCTGCACGACATAATTAATTAGGGCTCTCTGTTATATTCTGGCTCAGTGCAATACACAGACGCTGGTGATACTTCCAGAGTTCTTGAGTTCTGAGCTAGTCCCTGCCAGTTCCTGAGCTCCTGTCTAGCAGTGTCTGTCTAGCTGCTTCCAGTGTCGGTTCCAGTGTCGGTTCCTGTGTCGGTTCCAGTATCTGGTCCCGTGTCCTGCCGTGAAGCGTTCCTGTCCAGAAGTCCTGTGGCTTTGTCTGTGCCTGGTCGAGTATCTGGCTTCTTGGTGTCCACCGGTCTGTCGTTTGGGATTCTGCCTGTCCTCCGGTTCTGAGAGTCTGTGTCGGCTACATTGGGGGTTCCTGTCCGTTTGCCAGTATTTGTACCGGTTCCGTGAGTAGCGGCTTTGCCGCGTCCGTCGGCCTAGGCCGCAGTATTCTTTGGTTATATTTTGTTACTGGTGTTTTGCAGAGGGTTCTGCTTATGCTGTCACCACCGGTACACAACAGTATTGTGTCGGGGTGTGGACAGCATTTCCTTTGTTGTTCTTTTCCTTTGGCGGCGTGCCGCACACATATTTAGTTTGGTATCCAGACTCCAGGTCGACAGCACAAAGGTCGACACACCTTTGGTCGACGCCAATTGGTCGACGCACCTTAGGTCGACATGGACAAAAGGTCGACAGGAACAAGATCGACGTGAGTTTTTCACGATTTTTTTCTTTTTTTGAACCTTTTCATACTTAACGATCCACGTGGACTACGATTGGAACGGTACAGTGTGCCGAGCGAAGCGGTAGCGGAGCGAAGGCACCATGCCCGAAGCATGGCGAGTGAAGCGAGCCATGCGAGGGGACGCGGTGCACTAATTGGGGTTCCCGGTCACTCTACGAAGAAAATGACACCAAAAAAACATAAAAAACTCATGTCGACCTTGTTCCTGTCAACCTTTTGTCCATGTCGACCTAAGGTGTGTAGACCAATTGGCGTCGACCTAAGGTGTGTCGACCTTTGTGCTGTCGACCCTCAGTCCCAGACCCATTTAGTTTTAGGGTTGTTAGTAGCCCCTAGCCTTCTGTTTGCTTTAGTTAGAGGTCCCCTTGTTATTATCCTGTCTCGGTTCATGCCTTGTCTCACTCTAAGACCTGGGGGCATCGGAGTTGGGCAGACCTAATCCGCCCTTCAAACGCGGCTGCCGTGGGCCCAAGAAACCATAGTCACTCAGGCGTGAACTGACCACACGGGTGAAACAATGGAGGTAGGTTGCTAGGGGCTATTTCCACACCACACCTTATTTCAGCGTCACGTTCTGGTGCTCTGGACTCACTACACAACATCTCCCTTGTTCTGAGCACCAGGAACCTAACATTATCACCAGCCATACAACAAAAAAGAAACAAAGCTAAATAGTAGTTTTTTCTTTTTTGGTCCAGTGTCTTGTCTAGAATCCAGTCCTGTCTAGAACTCAGTGTGCAGAATCCAGTCCGGTGTCTAGAATCCAGTCCTGTCTAGAATTCAGTGTGCAGAATCCAGTCCGGTGTTTAGAATCCAGTCCTGTCTAGAATTCAGTGTGCAGAATCCAGTCCGGTATTTAGAATCCAGTCCTGTCTAGAATTCAGTGTGCAGAATCCAGTCCGGTGTGCAGAATCCAGTCTTGTCTTGTCTAGTTTAAAAAAAAAAAATCCAGTCCAGTCTTGTCTTGTCTAGTCTAGTTTAGTCTTGTCTAGTTTAAAATCCTCCTATGTGTCAGGGCCGGGTGTTTTTGTGAATCCGTTAACCCTGGACGGCAACGGATGAACTCCAGAACCCGCAGAGGTGAGAGATCGGTTCGTGACAGTACCCCCTCCTTTAAGGGTGGTCTCTGGACACCTTTGAGCTTTATCAGGATTCTTGGAATAGAACCTCTGTACCAGTCTTGGAGCATGAACATCTTCGGCAAAAACCCAGGACCTCTCCTCGGGACCATAACCCTTCCAGTCGACCAAAAACTGCAGACGTCCATATCGGCGACGTAAGTCCACAATCTCCTTAACCTCAAATTCCTCATCCTGCAAAGAGTGAACTTTAGGAGGTTTGGACAGGGTAGTACGAAACTTATTGAGAATCAAAGGTTTCAATAAAGATGTATGAAAGGCGTTAGGAATTTTCAAAGACGGTGGCAACTTGACTTTGTATGACACAGGATCGAGTACCTTTACAATGGGAAATGGGCCAATAAACTTGGGAGCAAATTTCTTAGAAGGAACTTTGAACTTAAGATTGCGAGTAGAAATCCAAACTTGGTCTCCTACCTTGTAGTTTGGTACAGCCTTACGATTTCTATCTGCAAAAGATTTATAACGAGCAGAAGATTTGACCAACGACTTGCGCACACAACTCCAGATTCTAGATAAACGTTGAAGCTCTTGATCTGCTGCTGGAACCTCTAGGGCTGGCAACGGATGGAACTCTGGCACACGAGGATGAAAACCAAAGTTAGTATAAAATGGCGTAGATTCTGAAGACGAATGAAAGAGATTATTATGAGCGAATTCTGCCAATGGAAGGTAGTCAACCCAATCATCCTGTGAGGATGATATGTATAGCCGGAGAAAGGTTTCAAGATCTTGATGTACTCTCTCAGTTTGTCCATCTGTCTGAGGATGATATGCCGAAGAAAAATTCAACTTAATATTTAAAGATGAACAAAGCGACCTCCAAAACTTGGCTACAAACTGTGTTCCCCGATCAGAGATGATCTCTCGAGGAAGGCCATGCAACTTGAAGATCTCAGAAATGAACAATCTGGCTAGTGAAGGGGCTGATGGTAATCCAGTTAATGGAATTAAATGCGCCATTTTCGAAAATCGATCCACTATCACCCAAATGGTATTCCGCCCTTTTGATGGAGGTAAATCGGTCACGAAATCCATTGAGATATGAGTCCACGGTTGTTTGGGTATAGATAATGGATGTAACAAACCTGGCGGAGAACCCCTTGGACTCTTATGTTGGGCACATTTAGGACATGCTGCTATAAACTCTTGAACATCGGCTTTAAGACGTGGCCACCAGTAAGACTGTTGAATAAATTTGAGAGTCTTTAGAACCCCAGGATGACCCATGAAGCATGAAGAATGAGCCCAAGTAAGCAGTCGTTTTCGAAGATTTGTGGCGACAAAGGTTTTGCCAGGCGGAGGAACCGGAGAGGTTCGAGTCATTAAAAAGGACGTAGGACTCACAATGGCTTGATTCGTGGTAGCATCATTTAATTCAGAAGAAGTGAAGGACCGAGAAAGGGCATCTGCCTTTTTGTTCTGAGACCCTGGACGATAGGTGAGCTTGAAATTAAATCGTGTGAAGAAAAGCGCCCATCGAGCTTGTCGTGGATTCAAACACTGAGCTGACTGCAGATATAGAAGATTCCTATGATCGGTATATACTGTAATGCGATGTTGTGCTCCCTCTAGAAGGTATCTCCACTCCTCAAATGCCAACTTGATGGCAAGTAATTCCTGCTCCCCAATTGCATAATTACGTTCAGCCGGTAGGAACTTACGGGAGAAATATCCGCAGGGATGGACTTTTTTATCTTCAAAGACTTGTGACAACACAGCTCCTACTGCTTCCGTAGATGCGTCCACCTCCAGTAGAAAGGGACGGTTCAAATCTGGCGGTCGAAGAATGGGGGCTGACACAAAGGCTTGTTTTAAATCAGAAAAGGCTTTGATTGCTTCAGAAGACCAGTTCATAGGATTTGCTCCCTTGCGAGTCAAGGCTGTGATGGGAGCGGCCAACGTAGAGTAATTCTTAATGAATCTCCTATAGAAATTAGCAAAGCCAAGGAATCGCTGAATCCCCTTGAGAGTCGTAGTAGTGGACCAGTCTCGGATAGCTTGTACCTTTACGGGATCCATACATAGCTCTGATCCGGAAATGATGTAACCAAGGAACGGTATGGAGGATACTTCAAAAGTACACTTCTCCAACTTACAATATAGTCGATTTTTCCTCAGACGTGTCAGTACCTCTTTAACTTGGTGATGGTGAGACTTCAGATCCTTGGAGAATATTAAGATATCATCCAAGTACACTACTAGACACTTGTAGAGAAGATCACGAAAAAGTTCATTCACATAGCTTTGGAAAACTGCAGGCGCATTACAAAGACCAAAAGGCATTACAAGGTATTCGTAATGCCCATCCCGGGTATTAAAGGCAGTCTTCCATTCGTCCCCTGCATGGATGCGGATTAAATTGGAAGCCCCTCGAAGATCTAATTTTGTAAACACAGTAGCTCCCTTTACCCGGTCAAATAATTCTGGAATTAATGGTAATGGGTACTTGTTTTTCACAGTGATCTCATTAAGTCCACGGTAATCTATGCATGGTCGTAACCCACCATCTTTCTTCTTAATGAAGAAGAATCCGGCTCCTGCAGGTGAAGAAGATGGTCTGATAAATCCTTTGGTTAAATTCTCTTGTATATAATCAGACATAGCTTGAGTCTCTGGGATAGATAGCGGATAAATTCGCCCCCTAGGAGGAGTTTTGCCCGGTACCAAAACGATTGGGCAGTCCCATTCGCGATGAGGGGGTAAGGAGTCTGCCGCTTGTTTACTGAAAACATCCACAAAGGATTGATAGACTGAGGGTAAGTCGGGAAGACTAACTGACCGGAGAGGTATAATTGAAGCTAAACAGTCCTTGGTACAGGATTTACCCCACGAAAGAACTTCCATGGTTCGCCAATTAAATTGTGGATTATGTTTCTGTAGCCAAGGTAATCCAAGTATCACATCATGAGAGGCTTTGGGAATCACGAAGAAGGAAATATATTCGGAATGGAGCACTCCTACTTTCATCTTGAGACATACAGTTCGATGAGTAATTATACCATCTGGAATTCGACTTCCATCCACTGCTGTAACAGCAACTGCCGCTCCCAGAGGCATAGTTTGAACTTTAGATCGTATGACAAAGGCTGAGGTGATGAAGTTCTCGGCTGCACCGGAATCTAGAAGAGCTGAAACTTTACTGTAGAACTTGGAACTTCTAAATGAATAGGCAAAGTCGGCTCTTTCCCAGAACGTGATTCAAAAGTAACTCCTAGCTTAACCTCTCTTGAATAAGCTAGGAGCGAGAGTTTCCCGGCCGGAGTTTGTAAGACTTAACAAAATGTTCGGAGGACCCGCAGTACATGCAGAGGTTACCCTGTCGACGACGAATTCGTTCCTCCTCTGTGAGGCGAGAGCGCCCGATCTGCATAGGTTCTTCTGTCGTTACAGGAGACTGAGATGAAGAATCTTGTCGAGGTCTAGGATGATAGCGCGGACTAGATCGCTCTGCCTTGGATTTCTCTAAACATCGCTCTCTGTAGCGTAGGTCAAGTTTATTACAGATAGAAATCAATTCATCCAGCTTAGTTGGCACATCCCGAATGGTTAAATCATCCTTGATTCTCTCTGAAAGTCCATTCCAAAATGCCGCGATCAGGGCCTCCTCATTCCAGTTTAACTTTGAAGACAACGTGCGAAACTGAATAATATATAGACTGATAGGACGTAAACCTTGACGTAGACGGAGTATCTCCAAAGATGCTGAGGTGGTTCTGCCTGGTTCATCGAAGATTTTCCGGAAGGATGATACGAACTCTTTGTAATTAGAGAGAATAGGATCTCCCCTCTCCCATAGTGGCGACGCCCACTCCAAAGCCTGACCGGACAGGAGGGCAATAATATATATGCGACCTTAGAACGGGCTGATGGGAAACTAGCGGACAACAGTTCGAACTGGATCTCGCATTGGTTCAGAAATCCTCTGCAAAGCTTTGGAGTCCCGTCAAACTTACTCGGAGAGGGTAACTGCAAACGGGACATAGGCAGCGTCACAGGAGAAACCGTTGTGGTAGCTGAAACAACCGGAGTTGGGACTTGGACTTGAGACGTCTTTATAGCCGTATGAAGAACCTCCAAACGATCTGCCATAGTTTGCATAAACTGAACTATTTGTGTCTGTAAAGATTCCTGATTTTCCAGACGGGAAAGGATGTCTGTCGTAGCACCGCCTCCTGCAAATTGGTCACCTGACGGATCCATGTGGCCAGTGCTTACTGTCAGGGCCGGGTGTTTTTGTGAATACGTTAACCCTGGACCAACCATTGGTGTAGGTGCTGGGGTATGATAAAAGCAGGGAGGACGAAGAAAGTTCCATTTCATATATTTATTGTAAGCAACAATTCCAGTAAGGAGTTAAATGACAAATTATAAATCACCATATATAAACTGACGTATTGCATAAAGTGGTAGAAATGATAAGCAGTTACAATCTTAAAGATACATTGAGGAAATGTTCATAAAACTGAGTTTAAAGCAGGCTTGTGAATGAATGATGAATTGTCCAAAAACAACAAGATTTGATGCTGAACTGCAAAGTGTGTTAACTGGATAATGCAGACATAAATAAGTAACTGTAGAGATTTGTAATGAAGTTTAGAGATTTAACTGAAAGGCTGTGAAGAATTGTCCTTGATTTTAGCAACACAGAAAATACAGTACTGAAATGGGTTACTTGCGAGTTCTGAAGATCACTGTGAAACTGCAGCAGACGACAATGGTGATGAATGGGTTAAGTTTAGAGCAGAGCAAATGAACAGCTGATGTTAGTAGAATCCTCCAAAGTCTGTGTGGTTGAAGCAGGCAGACAGGGTAACCTCTTGCAAGACTCTGGGAATCCACTTGTTTGCCACTGGGAGAGAGATTGACTGACAGCACAGCAGGGAGCTGGAGGATCTTTAGCAGTGAAGGCTGCAGACGGACCTCTGGGAGCGGAGGCGATATCTGGACCACGGGAATCACACAGGAATGCACGGAGAGAGCACAGAGCTAGGGCATAGAATAGATACAACAAAGCACTGGCCCAGAGTAGCATAATCCCAGCCTACTTAAAGGCAGCACAAGCACGGGATTGGCTTACACTTACCCACAGGTGTTTTCACAAGTGTTCTGTATTGCTTATTTGGTCTCCAACATGGCCGCCTCCTATACTGCAGACACACAGCGGTGCCTTTGGCCATTTGGTCCCCGCACTCCCAGCTCCCAGATCCTGCATCACCTGTGCCACCGATCACGCCGCGTCCCCACACGGCCGCACAACACCGCGAGCAACCGCACGGCAACGGATGAACCCCAGAACCTGCAGAGGTGAGAGATCGGTTCGTGACACTATGCCTACTATGCAAGCCCTGCAGGCGTCTCTCTCAGCCCTGAACTCTGCTTTCAGTGCTTTGAAACCTGAGCGACTTTTGCAGCAATCCTTAAAGCAACTGCAAAACCTTCTGACTAAAATTTTGCTTATCTTGCCAGAAGTCGTTGAGAGTTCATCTACCTCTAAAGAGACTCTTGCTCACAATATGGTGACAAGAGAATCCTCAGGTTCAGTTGGAGAGAAAAAGTTTAAAAGTTTTCTGCGGCCCAGGCTCTCAGAAGAGGAGCGTCTGCGTCGCAGAAACTTAAATTTATGCCTATATTGTGGGGGTTTAGGCCACTATCTGCAGACCTGTGAGTTGCGCAAGCCAAAGTGTGGCGACAAGTCCTGCCCTCTGGCCAAGTTGAGTCAGGATACAAGACCTACTCCTGTCTCTACTGTGGCAGAGGTACTTGTCACTCAACCCACACTAAAAAGCACTCTGACCTATAATTGGGGTCCTTGGGCTAGGGAGCCCCATTATAAATTCAGGAACCAAAGGAGAATGTTTCTCTCCTCTCTTGATTTTCCTGTTGAAGCAGAGTTGCAAACCCCTGGAGCGGTACCCGATGCCTGGGGTCCTGGAGTGGTGCCCGATGCCCAGGGTCCTGGAGTGGTGCCCGATGCCCGGGGTCCTGGAGCGGTTCCCGATGCCCGGGGTCCTGGAGCGGTGCCCGATGCTGGGGTCCTGGAGCGGTGCCCGATCCCCAGGGTCCTGGAGCAGTACCCGATGCCCAGAGTTCTGGAGCGGTACCCGATGCCCAGAGTCCTGGAGCGGTACCCGATGCCCAGAGTCCTGGAGCGGTACCCGATACCCAGAGTCCTGGAGCGGTACCCGATGCCCAGAGTCCTGGAGCGGTACCCGATGCCCAGAGGACTGGAGAGGTACCCGATGCCCAGAGTCCTGGAGCGGTACCCGATGCCCAGAGTCCTGGAGCAGTACCCGATGCCCAGAGTCCTGGAGCGGTACCCGATGCCCTGGGTCATAGAGGGACATCGAATATTATAGCTCAGGTGTCAATACCAGAAGGGGTCTCAGAAGCTGTTACCCCAGGTAGGGACTTGAAAAGCGCAACTCCAGAGAAGGTGTCTAAAACCATAGTTCTAGAAGGGAACTCGAGAAGCAAAACCCCAGAAGGGATCTTTGAAGTAATATCCCCAAGTGGGGTCTCGAGAGACACAGCCCCAGAGAAGGGTCTAGAAGTTGCTTCCCCAGGAAAGGACTCAAGAGGCATAGCATTAGTGGAGGTTCTGAAGGTTATAGCTTCAGCAAAAGTCCTGGAAGTCATAGTCCCGGGAGAAGTTTCGATAATTATCGACTCAGAGAGGGAGGCTGACGGCCCGGTCCCAGAGAGGGAGGCTGACGGCCTGGTCCCAGAGAGGGAGGCTGACGGCCCGGTCCCAGAGAGGGAGGCTGACGGCCCGGTCCCAGAGAGGGAGGCTGACGGCCCGGTCCCAGTAAAAGAATCCGAGGTGCTGCCCCCAGCGGGGTTCCCGAAGGCCACTGCCCCAGAGGGGGTTCTGAGGGCCACTGCCCCGGGTGGGGTTCAGAAAGTCACTACCCCGGGTGGGGTTCAGAAAGTCACTGCCCCGGGTGGGGTTCAGAAAGTCACTGCCCCAGGTGGGGTTCAGAAAGTCACTACCCCGGGTGGGGTTCCGAGGCCCACTGCCCCAGGTGGGGTTCCGAGGGTCACTGCCCCAGGTGGGGTTCAGAAAGTCACTGCCCCAGGTGGGGTTCAGAAAGTCTCAGCCTCGAGTAAGGTCAGTAGTGACCAGGTCCTAGCAAAGCACTCTAGTCAGTCAGATGGGAAGGAAGCAGATCCTGACTCAGTTGATATCCCAACATCTATAATCTTTGATGGGGACTTAGTCCAATTTCTGGCGCTTTACAAACACTATTACATCATTATGTTGTCTAGACCATTTCTGGGCATCACTTCAGAGAACCTTGTGCTCTATCTGATATATTCCTTTAGAGGGGAGCCTTTTGAGTGGGCATCCAATTTAATGAAAACTGAAGATCCCATTCTTCAGGATCCCCCAGCATTCAGTGATGCAGTTATTAAAAGATATGGTTCCAAAGAAATTGGTTAAGGTTCCTCTAGGTCACCCGTCTTATCTGCTGAGAGTTCACCATATACTGTAAACTCGGCACAAGAGTCTCAGCCCGTTGTTTTGACTGCAGGATGTGCTTTTCTGTCTTCTTCTAATAGTAGTACTTTGCCTGAAAGTTCAGCTCCCAAGGTTAAGAAACCAATCTCTGATTTGATCCCAGCCTTGCTGGGAGGTACCATCAGTTCAGACAATGTTTGGGGAATTACCTTGGTCAGACCTTAAGAACTTTGTAAAAATAAGAAGAAGAAGAAAAAGAAATAATTATTGACTCTTGCCTTGATATATTAAAAAAAAAGATTTTTTTTCCTTGTCTTGTGTCCAGTGGCACTGTTACAAGCTGTTGCCACAGCTTGTTTCTGTTTTCTTGCCTGTTAGACCAGTGTGTCAGGTTTTTTTATGTATCCCTTGTTTTTGAAAGTCTGAATTTTGGGGTCCGTTGACCCCTCCTCAAGGGGGGGGTACTGTTATGAGCCACGGCTGTGGCTCATTCCTGTTTTGCATTTTGGTTATGTATTTTATGTTATACTTCTGTTTCTGTTCCCCGTGGGTGTCATGGGGTGTTCGGAGCCCACCCTTAAGGAGAGGTTACTGTTATGAACCACAGGTAGTGGTTCATTCCTATTTTATGTTTATAGTTGTCTTACAGGCCAGGATTTCCCGTTGCTCTGGTTTAAGAAGACTCTTGTTTGCTGTCGGTGGTGAGTCTGTGTAATTGCAGCCTGTTTCCATGTGGTTGGCCTCACCTGTCTGCTAATTGCATCTTGTCAGTTTGGAGTCATGCAACAGGGCAGCTGCACAACATAATTAATTAGGGCTCTCTGTTATATTCTGGCTCAGTGCAATACACAGATGCTGGTGATACTTCCAGAGTTCTTGAGTTCTGAGCTAGTCCCTGCCAGTTCCTGAGCTCCTGTCTAGCAGTGTCTGTCTAGCTGCTTCCAGTGTCGGTTCCAGTGTCGGTTCCAGTGTCTGGTCCCGTGTCCTGCTGTGAAGCGTTCCTGTCCAGAAGTCCTGTGGCTTTGTCTGTGCCTGGTCGAGTATCTGGCTTCTTGGTGTCCACCGGTCTGTCGTTTGGGATTCTGCCTGTCCTCCGGTTCTGAGAGTCTGTGTCGGCTACATTGGGGGTTCCTGTCCGTTTGCCAGTATTTGTACCGGTTCCGTGAGTAGCGGCTTCGCCGCGTCCGTCGGCCTAGGCTGCAGTATTCTTTGGTTATATTTTGTTACTGGTGTTTTGCAGAGGGTTCTGCTTATGCTGTCACCGCCGGTACACAACAGTATTGTGTCGGCGTGTGGACAGCATTTCCTTTGTTGTTCTTTTCCTTTGGCGGCGTGCCGCACATATATTTATTTTTAGGGTTGTTAGTAGCCCATAGCCTTCTGTTTGCTTTAGTTAGAGGTCCCCTTGTTATTATCCTGTCTCGGTTCACGCCTTGTCTCACTCTAAGACCTGGGGGCATCGGAGTTGGGCAGACCTAATCCGCCCTTCAAACGCGGCTGCCGTGGGCTCAAGAAACCATAGTCACTCAGGCGTGAACTGACCACACGGGTGAAACAATGGAGGTAGGCTGCTAGGGGCTATTTCCACACCACACCTTATTTCAGCGTCACGTTCTGGTGCTCTGGACTCACTACGCAACATCTCCCTTGTTCTGAGCACCAGGAACCTAACAACGTTTAACCACAACCTTTTTTTTTTCTTTGTTATTAGAAACTCCTGTTCTGTCATGGCTATAACAGCCGATCTGAAAGCATCACAAGCTTTTTGTAATATTTTCACATCGTCTTTACAATATTGTACGAGCTCTTTTTGAAAGTTAAACGGTTTGTGTACACACTGTTTATACCAGGCTGTAAACTCAGATAATTCATCAGGCATCATGTATTGTGGACCAAAATACTCTATTGACGGCATAGTCCCTATGTAATTTTGGTTATCAGCTGTGTTCAAAAAATGGGGGAAATAACCTTTGGTACCGTCAAACCCCATCGCCTTTGGTAACTTGCTAAGCCGCATGGGTAAAAAATTTAAAGAGTCGATAAATCTTATCTTCAAATCTTTTACCGTGATGCACATTATGTTGCCGCCTCTAGATAATAATTCCATCTTTAATTTCTCCTTAATCAGCTGGCGCAGCACAAAATACGCATCATAGCGACCTGCATTATGGGCTATGAATGTGTAATGTGCAAATTTTGGTTTCATGAACGTCTTTACAAAGTCTTGGATACACGCAACACCCTTAAACTCACAGTCTTTCTCCCCCGTTAATGTTAAAGCGTAACAGTAGTTTGGTATGTGCACACCCGTCTTCTGCATACACTCAAAATCATAAAAGATGCATTTCTTTGTGGGCTCTTCCGGCTTGATGGTTTGTATATAGCACAAATGGTTCTAAAACCCATCAACGAACACCTTACAGATGGGACACTTTAGGCCTCGGCAGTTATGATCTGTTCGCCGGTAGAGACAACACCTGTCACAATATACATGTTCAAGACAGGATATTTTGTGATCAAGAGCTAAAGCTTTGTGTAGCTCTAAACATTTGTTTGATCGACAAAATACCCTACACACCGAACACCTTAACGCAGTCACACCGTCGTCAATACAATCCGGCATGTGACAAGCCTTACAAAAGAAAAGACAATCGTGATTATTTCTATGATGATAAGCGCTATGACAACGGATGCAATAATATCGGGCTCCAACAAATGCTTTGATATCGAGTATCCCATAAAAGTGACAATCGTGATATAGCACAAACAGCGATGTTCCTTTTATAGTTTTTTCTTGCCGGTTTGTGCAACGTGTATGCGTCTTGTTCTTGTAACCACTTTCTTACGTCGGATCTTTTAAATTTATTTTTAACCGACCCATAATATTTATCAATGCCGCTAAAACTACCTGGTTTTGACACTGTGTAATATGCATCTTTCATCCGCTTGATTTGACGAGCTGCGTTGCGTGACATTCTGCGACTGGTGTTACGTGACACTCTTTTCAAAGCCATTATCTTTTAATACGGTTTAATATCGAACTCTATAAATTTTATATTAAATTTTATATAAAAGCGATATCAAACACTATAATTTAATATTAAAGGAGGCGTTACCCAGGAGAAAGGGGTGGAGCAACTGTCACTTTGACAGAAAGGTGGTCTTTCTCTACTCCACTTCTATAGTAGTACAGCTGCTTTGGTGTGCTTTTATTCGCAAGGCATCTAATCTGTTAATATCAGATGCCTTCTAAAGAAAGATACACACTATACATTCAGCAAATTTTATGCCCAATTGAAATGAAAGTGTTGGTAGCATGCATACAAGAATACATATGTTGCAACCTTGGTATAATATAAGTATGCTGCAATTGTAATTGATACATTATTATGAGAGGTGATCGTTTTTGTGAATTACCACAAAAAATGTATAAATAAATTTGTCAGGACCAGTCATTATTCACAAACTTCTGACCATGAAATTCATAATGAAACTGCAAA